>NC_091387.1:3677158-4032158 GCF_038502225.1 Cherax quadricarinatus
GGCTGTGATGGATATGTTTCTGAAGACCACCAACATTAACAACCTAGTTGACCAGGCAAACACCAGACGAGCCTGGCCCATGGCCGGACCCTGGGAGTACAAAACTCTCGAACTCATCAAAGGTAAAGGTATATCAAATGAGGTATAGATACTGTGTATACCAAGATTCCATGATACTGCTGTGTCAGACACGTACGACATGATGTATATACAGTGAGGGATATATGCCTCATTGTGTATATACCCTGTGCCTTCACACCATGCTTTAGCCTTGATATACTGGTTATACTCGGCTTTTTTGCGAAAACCTAATAATCATTAATGTATACTAAAGGCAGTCTCAACTAGGAACACACACACACACACACACACACACACACACAGCGATCAGTGAAGAGGCGGGGCCAGGAGCTCGGACTCGACCCCCGCAACCTCAACTAGGTGAGTACAACTAGGTGAGTACACACACACACACACACACACACACACACACACAAGGTGGACAAAGACAGGATGTTCCAGAGATGGGACACAGTTGGAAGTTGAAGACACAGATGAATCACAGGGATGTTAGGAAGTATTTCTTCAGCCACAGAGTAGTCAGGAAGTGGAATAGTTTGGAAAGCGATGTAGTGGAGGCAGGATCCATACATAGCTTTAAGCAGAGGTACGATAAAGCTCACGGTTCAGGGAGAGTGACCTAGTAGCGACCAGTGAAGAGGCGGGGCCAGGAGCTTGGACTCGACCCCTGCAACCTTAACTAGATGAGTACAACTAGATGAGTACACACACACACACACACACACACACACACACACACACACACACACACACACACACACACACACACACACACACACACACACACACACACACAAAAGTCAAATCTGACCCGAAACTGCTGTATAGCCACATTAGGAGGAAGACAACAGTCAAGGACCAGGTGATAAGGCTGAGGAAAGAAGGTGGAGAACTCACAAGAAACGATCAAGAGGTATGCGAGGAGCTCAACACGAGATTTAAGGAAGTATTTACAGTAGAGACAGGAAGGACTCTGGGGGAACAGACCAGATGGGGACACCAGCAAGGAATACACCAACAAGTGTTGGACGACATACATACAGATGAGGAGGAGGTGAAGAAACTGCTAAGGGACATTGATACCTCAAAGGCAATGGGACCGGACAACATCTCCCCGTGGGTCCTTAGAGAGGGAGCAGATATGTTGTGCGTGCCACTTACCACAATCTTCAACACATCCCTGGAAACTGGGCAACTACCTGAGGTATGGAAGACGGCAAATGTAGTTCCCATTTTTAAAAAAGGAGACAGAAAAGAGGCACTAAACTATAGACCTGTGTCATTGACGTGTATAGTATGCAAAATTATGGAGAAGATTATCAGGAGGAGAGTGGTGGAGCACCTGGAACGGAACAGGAGTATAAATGCCAACCAGCACGGATTCACGGAAGGCAAATCCTGTGTCACAAACCTTCTGGAGTTTTATGATAAAATAACAGAAGTAAGACAAGGGAGAGAGGAGTGGGTTGATTGCATCTTCTTGGACTGCAAGAAGGCCTTTGACACAGTTCCTCACAAGAGATTAGTGCAGAAGCTAGAGCATCAGGCGCATATAACAGGAAGGGCACTGCAATGGATCAGAGAATACCTGACAGGGAGGCAACAACGAGTCATGGTACGTAATGATGTATCACAGTGGGCACCTGTGACGAGCGGGGTCCCACAGGGGTCGGTCCTAGGACCAGTGCTATTTTTGGTATGTGAACGACATGACGGAAGGGTTAGACTCAGAAGTGTCCCTGTTTGCAGATGATGTGAAGTTAATGAGGAGAATTAAATCTGATGAGGACCAGGCAGGACTTCAAAGAGACCTGGACAGATTGGACACCTGGTCCAGCAAATGGCTTCTCGAATTTAATCCTGCCAAATGCAAAGTCATGAAGATAGGGGAAGGGCACAGAAGACCACAGACAGAGTATAGGCTAGGTGGCCAAAGACTGCAAACCTCACTCAAGGAGAAAGATCTTGGGGTGAGTATAACATCGAGCATGTCTCCGGAAGCACACATCAATCAGATAACTGCTGCAGCATATGGGCGCCTGGCAAACCTGAGAACAGCATTCCGATACCTTAGTAAGGAATCATTCAAGACACTGTACACCGTGTATGTCAGGCCCATACTGGAGTATGCAGCACCTGTTTGGAACCCGCACTTGATAAAGCACGTCAAGAAACTAGAGAAAGTACAAAGGTTTGCGACAAGGTTAGTTCCAGAGCTAAGGGGAATGTCCTATGAAGAAAGATTAAGGGAAATCGGCCTGACGACACTGGAGGACAGGAGGGTCAGGGGAGACATGATAACGACATATAAAATACTGCGTGGAATAGACAAGGTGGACAAAGACAGGATGTTCCAGGGAGGGGACACAGAAACAAGAGGCCACAATTGGAAGTTGAAGACACAAATGAGTCAGAGAGATAGTAGGAAGTATTTCTTCAGTCATAGAGTTGTAAGGCAGTGGAATAGCCTAGAAAATGACGTAGTGGAGGCAGGAACCATACACAGTTTTAAGACGAGGTTTGATAAAGCTCATGGAGCGGGGAGAGAGAGGGCCTAGTATCAACCGGTGAAGAGACGGGGCCAGGAGCTAGGACTCGACCCCTGCAACCACAAATAGGTGAGTACAAATAGGTGAGTACACACACACACACACACACACACATACACATACACATACACACACAACACACAACACACACACACAGTTTATTCTGAACAAACTATGCCACTTTTCTCGAATACTCCAGCAACACCTAATGACTATCCACAACACCATACATTATATGCAACAATAATATAACTGAAACGAACTTAATACATAATACAAAACTGTGTTTACTCACACATCCGCAGCCACCGTCCACACAGCGAGGAACCAGACTACACACACGTCCTCACTCTGTGTTCCAGGGAATTGCAAATTATAGCAAGCCTTGCGTCAACACCAGTCACATGATCGTCCATTACAGTCACCTAAACCAGATTATGGCAAACGTTTTCTTCACCTGTTTTTTCTGCTGATGTTTAAGTGGTTTATAAGATGCTAAAATAAGACGGCGACTTCAAGATTTCACGTACATCACATACACAAAATTCAACACTCCTTCGGAAGTCACTGCCGGGTTACCCCGTGGAGAAGACCCGGGCCACGACCCGTCCCGGCGAACCTACATGAACATAAGGAATGATATAGGAAACCATACCCCCGGCCGGGATTGAACCCGCGGTCATAGTCTCAAAACTCCAGCCCGTCGCGTTAGCCACTAGACCAGCTAGCCACAATAAGATTCATCCAACTAGGTATATTTCTACACCATAGGAAGGTTAGCACAGGCACCTCTGTGACCACAGGGACTTGAGCTAGAGTTCGTCACGACCACGCTAGCTGGAGATTCGTCTGTAAAAACTTGCATCTGTGGTCACAGAGGTGCCTATGCTAACCTTCCTATGGTGTAGAAATATACCTAGTTGGATGAATCTTATTGTGGCTAGCTGGTCTAGTGGCTAACGCGACGTGCTGGAGTTTTGAGATTCTATGACCGCGGGTTCAATCCCGGCCGGGGGTATGGTTTGTTTGCAATCGTGTCATTACGATTTCTTGAGTCGAGTGATATAGGAAAGCATTGGTTTGGTAATAGAGTTGTGGATGAGTGGAACAAACTCTTGAGCACCGTCATAGAAGCTAAAACGTTGTGTAGCTTTAAAAATAAGGTTAGATAAATACATGAGTGGGTGTGACTAACTTGTGCTAGTGGGTGTGATGCCGTGCTCCTTAAGTGGATGTGACCTGACTAGGTGGGTCATTGGTCTAAGCCGGGGGTGACATGGACCTGCCTCGCAAGGGTCAGTAGGCCAAACCATACCACGGGCGGGATTGAACCCGCGGGTTCAATCCCGCCCGTGGTATAGTTTGTTTGCAATCGTGTCATTACGATTTCGTGATGGAAATAAATGGTATAAAATACCGACACAATGGAAATATAAATATATAAATATAGACTCTATAACCCCACTCGGTACACCATCAGATGCAGCATTCTCCACCTGACCTCAGCATTCTGAACCTGACTATAAATACTCGCGTTCCTTCCACCCCAGGTAGTTCTGTTTGTGACTTGAAAAAGCCCACTGTGTGGGCGAAACGTAGTCAATAAAGGATCACATTATACTGCATATGTGTTTATATTTCCACGATTTCGTGAGTCAGTAGGCCTGCTGCAGTGTTCCTTCTCTATGTTCTTATGTTAGTGTGACTTGTAAATGGTCCAGGTCGGACCGAAACGTCGTCCTAAGCTTCTCTCTCTGTGTGGGTTATTTAATGCCTTTATCTTATATTTTTCCCGTTGTATAATTGGTAATTTTTTATGGATACAGGATACGTAAAGAAAAAATCTGCACGGTGTCCCGTAACTTGGTTGGTAGCGCACTCACCTCTTACACTGAGGTCCGTGGCTCGATCCCCGGTACAGGTGGAAAACACTGACGCGTTTCCGTAAGACACCTGCTGTCCCAGTTCACCTAGCAGTAAGTAGGTACCTGAGTGTTAGTCGACTGGTGTGGGGATAAAATTAACCTAAGTTGCGGGAAATGCTCTACATATTATTATTATTATAATCAAGGGGGAAGCGCTAAACCCGGAGGATTATACAGCGCCTGGGGGGGGGATGTGGAAGGCATTCAGGCTTAATTCGGGGAACTGGAGCACAGATCCAATTCCCTAAATCAAGAGCCCCTCACCAACATCAAGGAACCTTCCTTGAGGGGATGCTCTACATAACCAGAGGCTTTCTAGACAGCATGTCACTGATGTCAGATAGCGTCTGTATAATTAGTATTATGCATTAATGCTGTTAGAATTACCGACAATATGTTAAGTTGATTGTTCTACCATACTGTTGTAATAGTACGCTGGTGAGGGGCTCTTGATCTAGGGAACTGGATCTGTGCTCCAGTTCCCTGAATTAAACCTGAATACATTCCATCCCCCCACAGGTGCTGTATAATCCTACGGGTTTAGCGCTTCCCCATGATTAAGGCCCTCAAATATTGTCCCCCCAGGATGCGACTCGCACCAGTCGACTAACACCCAGGTATCTAAGGATTGTAGATGTGTCTAATTTATCACCCAGGTACCTACTTGCTTGCTAGGTGAACGAGACAACAGGTGTAACGAAAGACGTCCAATGTGTCACCCTTACCGGGGATCGAACCGGGAACAGTGTGTGAAGCCAAAGCGTTAACTACCAGAATAACTCGGGTGTGGACGTGTGAATTGCTCATTACTCTATAATTTGTTCATGATTGTAGCCATGTATAAACCTAAATAAGTAAATTTACTTAAATGATTCATTACCTCTGTACCTTGTTCAATTATCAAAACTTTGAGGTCCAGTCCCTGGACTCATCATGTACCTCTGTAATCTTCTGACTACCGCCCACAGGACGGGTATGAGGTGCATAATAATACGAATAATATCTTTATTTCTACATGTACAAGGTATACCAGTACATGTACAAGGTATACAGATCATAGCTGACATCAATGACATACTACTATATAGAAAATCGCTTGTTATGCTGAGCATTTCCCGCAAATTATGTCAGTTTTGTCCCAGGATGCCACCCACACCAGTCCACTAACACCCAGGTACCTATTTTATACTAATGGGTGAACATAGACAGCAGGTGTCTTAAGGAAACACGACCTAATGTTTTCCAGCCGTACTACTTACCAGGTAGTTTATTCAGGTATACACAAACACAGTTACATAGAATTATCATACATACCAGTTTTATGATTATCGTGTATTTAGTATAATAAAACATTTATATAAAAAAATCAAACAAATTTGTAATATATTTCGTCTTTTCCTTCAGGATACGTACGATTTCCTTAGAAATATACAATATTTTAAACCTTACTGATGAAATTAAAAATAAAATAGTATACCATAGACACGTAAATTCGTCAAAGAAATTGGGAATAATATGCTAAGGGGAGACTAAACAGTAATATAACTTATTTGCCCATTCATTTATAAAACTAATAAAATTTATTATTGATGTTTAAGAAAATCTACATACTTTACAGACAGTAGTAAAAATTTATACAATAGTTCTGAGGTTACGTCTTAAGTCCATTTCAAACTGATTTCCGACATACTGTAAAAAAAAATAAAGGGAAAACAGAGTACGAACAAGGTAGATAAAGAAAAGCAACGAAGAGGAAAACAGGAAGAGTAACAGAAAACCGAGAGAAACTCAGTGGAGAGTAAAATCAAAAGCAAAAGGGGAGAACCATGATAGAAAAAAAAAATATCTAATAATAATAATCTTTGAACATTAAAATGGTATAAAATACCGACAGGTTGTTAGGTAAGACACATATGCAACAGTTAGGTATCTTTATTGTGAAACGTTTCGCCTACACAGTAGGCTTCCTCAGTCAAGTACAGAAAAACTTGAAGACGATGTAATCAGTCCATCACCCTTAAAGTTTTGAGGTGGTCAGTCCCTCAGTCTGCAGAAGAGCATTGTTCCATAGTATGAAACAATATGGAGAAGAAGTGACAGGATGGAGCCTTTTTATAGCGCCGAGAGGTGAGACGTAGGCCACTAGGAGAGGTAAGAACTCAGATGTTGAAAGGTCAGGTCCCTCTCAAATCCAGCCCCTCTCACTAGTGGAAGTTGTTGAAGTTGATTGCAGGTCTGTACCAAGATACCCTTGTGTTGCAGTGTCTGACAGATTGAACATTAAAATGGTATAAAATACCGACAGGTTGTTAGGTAAGACACATATGCAACAGTTAGGTATCTTTATTATGAAACGTTTCATAATAAAGATACCTAACTGTTGCATATGTGTCTTACCTAACAACCTGTCGGTATTTTATACCATTTTAATGTTCAATCTGTCAGACACTGCAACACAAGGGTATCTTGGTACAGACCTGCAATCAACTTCAACAACTTCCACTAGTGAGAGGGGCTGGATTTGAGAGGGACCTGACCTTTCAACATCTGAGTTCTTACCTCTCCTAGTGGCCTACGTCTCACCTCTCGGCGCTATAAAAAGGCTCCATCCTGTCACTTCTTCTCCATATTGTTTCATACTATGGAACAATGCTCTTCTGCAGACTGAGGGACTGACCACCTCAAAACTTTAAGGGTGATGGACTGATTACATCGTCTTCAAGTATCTTCTGCTTCTATCAACTTTTCTGTACTTGACTGAAGAAGCCTACTGTGTAGGCGAAACGTTTCATAATAAAGATACCTAACTGTTGCATATGTGTCTTACCTAACAACCTGTCGGTATTTTATACCATTTTAATGTTCAATCTGTCAGACACTGCAACACAAGGGTATCTTGGTACAGACCTGCAATCAACTTCAACAACTTCCACTAGTGAGAGGGGCTGGATTTGAGAGGGACCTGACCTTTCAACATCTGAGTTCTTACCTCTCCTAATGGCCTACGTCTCACCTCTCGGCGCTATAAAAAGGCTCCATCCTGTCACTTCTTCTCCATATTGTTTCATACTATGGAACAATGCTCTTCTGCAGACTGAGGGACTGACCACCTCAAAACTTTAAGGGTGATGGACTGATTACATCGTCTTCAAGTATCTTCTGCTTCTATCAACTTTTCTGTACTTGACTGAAGAAGCCTACTGTGTAGGCGAAACGTTTCATAATAAAGATACCTAACTGTTGCATATGTGTCTTACCTAACAAGTACAGAAAAGTTGATAGAAGCAGAAGATACTTGAAGACGATGTAATCAGTCCATCACCCTTAAAGTTTTGAGGTGGTCAGTCCCTCAGTCTGGAGAAGAGCATTGTTCCATAGTCTGAAACAATATTGTTTCATACTATGGAACAATGATAATCTATATAATTGTATTTGTGTATACCTGAATAAACTAAGTACATGATATAGCTTATATAGACCACCGCTGACATCAATGACATACCATATGCAAAGCATTTCAGGCAAGATAAACATCAAAATGGTATACAATACCGACAGGTTGTTAGGTAAGACACATATGCAACAGTTAGACAACTTTATTCCGAAACGTTTCGCCTACACAGTAGGCTTCTTCAGTCGAATACAGAAAGTAGGCAGGAACAGTAGAGATGTGAAGACGATGTAATCAGTCCATCACCCTTAAAGTCGTAGAATTTGAGGTTGTCAGTCCCTCGGCCTGGAGAAGTTCCTGACTATGGAACTGAACTTCTCCAGGCCGAGGGACTGACAACCTCAAATTCTACGACTTTAAGGGTGATGGACTGATTACATCGTCTTCACTTCTCTACTGTTCCTGCCTACTTTCTGTATTCGACTGAAGAAGCCTACTGTGTAGGCGAAACGTTTCGGAATAAAGTTGTCTAACTGTTGCATATGTGCATTTCAGGCAAATTAGGTCAATTTTGTCCCCAGGATGTGACCCACACCAGTCGACTAACACCCAGGTACCTACTTACTGCTAGGTGAAGTGACAGCAGGTGTAAAGTAAATAACAGGCAAGTACCTACTTATTGCTAGGTGAACAGTGACAGCAGGTGTAAAGTAAATAACAGGCAAGTACCTACTTATTGCTAGGTGAACAGTGACAGCAGGTGTCTTAATGAAACACATCCTAATGTTTCCACCGTACCAGGGATCGAACCAGGGACCTCAGTGTGAGAGCTGAGTGCGCTACCAACCCAGCTACAGGACACCATGAATAATCTAGATGCCCGCCAGCCACGTGAAACGCCCCGAGTTATTTTAGATTTTTACTAACACTGATCGCGGGTTCTAACCCCACCCGTGGTATGGTTTGTTTACAATCGTGTCATTACGATTTCGCGAGTCTTGCCCGAAATGCTGTACACGCCATGGATTTATCCTTAATACTGTATTATCTTACAATGTTTTGAAAATAAATCTTCGTGAAAAATTAAAGTTGTTGTAACTATCACTGGTTACAGAAATAGATGTCAGCTCGTGGTTTCGACTTCTTTATCACAGATATATATAAACTGACTTAACTGCTACACCCACACCACTTGCCTCTTCCTACGCCTTATTCCACTCGCTGTCACGCTATTCCACATGCGTTACTAAACATAGTCAAGAAAATATACACACGCCTTCCAGGGTATAAACCCTGGGAGGAGTGTGTATATTTCAGTGTATATACATCGAGATGTATATCTCTCAGTAAATGCATGCCTGGCATTTCCTGGCATTTCCGCTCAACCAAACGATAAAATGTCTGAAAATTATGTTGCTCTGGGCACTTTCTTAATAATAATAATAATAATAATAATAATAATAATAATAATAATAATAATAATAATACAATGAGAACTAAGCGTTAAACCATCCTCTGGTTATACCAACATTATTTACCACTTAAACGAAGTGACGGTGTTGAATATACGGTCTAAAATGATCGAAGTACTAACCCAGCGTGGAAAAATAAACACAAATGTAGTAGAATGTGATCTTTTATTGACACCGTTTCGTCCACACCGTGGGCTTTAGCACGTCACAAACAGATCTACCTGGGTGAATAGTACACGAGTATTTATAGGGTGAAGAGTCAGGCGGAGAATGCTGGGTAGGTTGGATTTGACTCGCCACCCAGATGCTCACGTACTTTTCACCCAGGTAGATCTGTTAGTGACTTGATAAAGGCCACTATGTGGGCAAAACGTTGTCAATAAAGGATCATGTGCTTATTTTTCCATCGTGTCGGTATTTTATACCATTTATCTCCACTATACCAGCGCGTTGATCTAATGAACAAAGCCCCTTCATAGTTCCTGCGGGTTCGACATTTTCTCTGCACTGGTCAAGGAATAGTCACCAATTCGTTCTCCGTTTGCAATCTATTTTCTTTTCCTTTCTAATACACTTTTCTCTGTAATTTCTCTTTTCCCCGGAGAAGAGAGTAAATTTAGAATAAGGGATGTGGGCCAAGCGGCAGGAGCATGGTATTGTAGACAGTTTACCTTGTACAAGTGTTAAGTTTACATCTGGCCAGCCAGTGTAACAGACCACCACCTTCACTCTGCACATTTAACACCTAACCCATAGTATAAGCACTTAACACACGCTTAACAAAAAGGTGTAAGAACTTAACACACACAAAACACACATTCCCTACATACCAACACACATTACACACACTTTCCCCATACTGTAATTTCTCTCTCTCTCACACACACACACACAATTCTTAAAGTCCAGGCTGCAAATAACGGCTATAACTCTCTACATTCATGTTTAATAACGTCAACACTGAAAAATCTACCATCTATTTATAGCCAAATTTTGGCGGGGGAAAGCCAGCACGTCCACACACACGGTGCAGTGGGGGTTCTAGGAGATAAAGGCGGTGTAGTAATACACTTGGGTATGGCTGGTAACACTTGTATTTGCAGAGTCGTGAGGGGAAGGTCCAGCCTACCTGTTCTTGCCTGTGGGTCTACGAGGGAACTGAGAGCGAGGCAGGGTGACTGGCGCTCACATGTGGCACCCCGTGACGTCACATGCTAGCCCCTAGGCCTAGCAAGGGATCTTATATATAAAATATATAGATAGTACTAACTACGATACTCAGATATGCTACACAAACATATTCAGTAGCTATGATGACACAGAGAGAATACAAGAAACTTGTTCTACAAAGACTGGCACACTGCTGGAATGGAGGCTAGCCACTGGGCATATTTACAAAACTATATGACATACTGAAGCTGATATACTACGAACTCTCCTTCCCCTCCCTAACAACGACTAAACACAGGGTCCTGGGAGTAAATACGTAGCATACCGCAGCCTGGGGAGTGCATCAGTCTTAAGACAAAGAAACTAGAGAACCACCAAAGGTTTGCAAGGAAACTGGTGATGGAACCGAAGGGGATATAAGAAGAGTGGGAGATGACATGATTACGATACACAAAATACTCAGAGGATTAGACAGAGTGGATAGGTGAAGGCTGAGAAGAGAGGAACCAAGGAGACACAGATAAGAACATAAGAACAATGGTATATAATACCGACAAGTTGAAGGACTGACCACAGAGGGCTGAGGGACTGACTACCTCAAATACTAGTTCTCCTAGGTTGAACTGATTACATCATCTTTATTTCTTTACTACTGCTGACTGTATTTGACTGAAGAAGCCTACCGTGTAGGCGAAACGTTTCACCAATAAAGATGTCCTAGTAATGCACATGTGTCTTAATCCACAACTAAATGTGTAGGTAAGCCAATGGCATATTAGAAAGTGCACAAGAATAAAAGAACACTGCAGTAGGCCTTTTGGCCCATGCTAAGCAGGTTCAACTCACGCACTACTGTACCTATCCAATCTATATATAAAGCTATCCAACGTTCTCGCTTCAATGACGCTATACTTGGAAGTTAGTTCCCCTCTATATCCTTTCTAAATCTAAATTTGCAAACTAGAATTCAGGTGAATACTCTCGGCACGTTATTTACATCCCCTTCGTTTATCCCTGTCTTCTATTTGTGCAGGTCAATGTAAAAATACAAAGCACTATTGAGGAACCTCACGTGGTCACGCCCCTTAAGTCCAAAAGACTGCAACCAGAATAGTCCCAGAGGTGAGGTGTACATTATAAATTGAGTCCAATGATTTGAGACACCTAGAGTATGTGATGAATGGTTTGAAAAACCGACAAGTTGAAGATTGAGACACTTATGCAGCATATGGGAATCTTTATTCAGGAAACGTTTCGCCACACAGTGGCTTCATCAGGACTGATTACCTCATACTCCTCCTCTCCTTACGCCTTCCTCTTTGTATTGGACTGATGAAGCCACTGTGTGGCGAAACGTTTCCTGAATAAAGATTCCCATATGCTGCATAAGTGTCTCAATCCACACCTAAAGTATATCTAGAGAGAGTTCCGGGGGTCAACGCCCCCGCGGCCCGGTCTGAGACCAGGCCCCAGTTGAATTACTGCTTCTAGTACACGAGAGAGCGTAAGGTAACATACCAACAAATTATTTTATAAAGACACATCAGCAAACACTAGTGCACATCCATCAGAAAACGTTTCGGTCCTGGGACCTAGATCAAGGTCCCACGACCGAAACGCCCTCTAAGAAACATGTCCCAGTGTTTACCCACGTGTCTTTCAAAGCCATAAGAAAGTGAAAACACACTGGAGTGGCCAGGTGTTTACATGCAAATGCGAAGAGATTCAAGCTAAGAAAAGGTCTACCTACACTGCGCATGAGCTGACAGATGTCAGAACTAAGCCATTGTTCACCTCCCAATGTCAGCCACATACAATGCTCACTCTACCCACCAGAGTTCATATATTCAGAATAATGCAGTATGTTGCAAGACAGAAGAAGGGTGAACAAATACCATCAGCGGCGGCAATTTCTACAAATGGTAGTAACACGTGGCCCGGTGGCCTGGTGGCTAAAGCTCCCGCTTCACACACGGAGGGCCCGGGTTCGATTCCCGGCGGGTGGAAATATTTCGACACGTTTCCTTACACCTGTTGTCCTGTTCACCTAGCAGCAAATAGGTACCTGGGTGTTAGTCGACTGGTGTGGGTCGCATCCTGGGGGACAAGATTAAGGACCCCAATGGAAATAAGTTAGACAGTCCTCGATGACGCACTGACTTTCTTGGGTTATCCTGGGTGGCTAACCCTCCGGGGTTAAAAATCCGAACGAAATCTTATCTCTCTCTTACACTTCCGGTTGGCTAGGCTGGCGCACACTGTGAATTAATCAACCTGACTTAATCATGACGCCAGATCTCAGTTAATTTCGCCAGTAACCCGATAACATTTTCACACACATGCAACTCTTCAACGTGTGAATTTTAAATGACATTATTGTTGCCAAACATACGGTGGGATTTTTCCAGAGATCATCTGGTTTCTTGGAGGCTGAACATGTATAACCTACAAGCACTCTAATGGAAATCAATTATTATTATAATCAAAAAGAAGCGCTAAGCCACAAGGGCTATACAGCTAATGGAAATCAAAGCACACTGCTTCCAGCAACGCTTTCAGTAAAGCATTATCATTATCCTCACCTCGTGGATATATTTAACAGGTCATTATACACAAGTAACAAAACATTATCATTATCCTCACCTCGTGGATATATTTAACAGGTCATTATACACAAGTAACAAAACATTATCGTTATCCTCACCTCGTGGATATATTTAACAGGTCATTATACACAAGTAACAAAACATTATCATTATCCTCACCTCGTGGATATATTTAACAGGTCATTATACACAAGTAACAAAACATTATCGTTATCCTCACCTCGTGGATATATTTAACAGGTCATTATACACAAGTAACAAAACATTATCATTATCCTCACCTCGTGGATATATTTAACAGGTCATTATACACAAGTAACAAAACATTATCATTATCCTCACCTCGTGGATATATTTAACAGGTTATTATACACAAGTAACAAAACATTATCATTATCCTCACCTCGTGGATATATTTAACAGGTTATTATACACAAGTAACAAAACATTATCGTTATCCTCACCTCGTGGATATATTTAACAGGTCATTATACACAAGTAACAAAACATTATCGTTATCCTCACCTCGTGGATATATTTAACAGGTTATTATACACAAGTAACAAAACATTATCGTTATCCTCACCTCGTGGATATATTTAACAGGTCATTATACATAAACAAATGCATTTAATTTCCCCCAATACTCTGAACATCAAAATGGTATACAATACCGACAGGTTGTTAGGTAATACTCTAATGAGCATACGTAATATCGACAGTACTTGTACATTTGATACTCTTGTACATCTCTGAGGTGTACACACTCGCCTAGAAGAATGCAGTGTACGGAAGCCACGGAGATTAGAGTGCTGGAGTTATCACGGGTTGCTAACCCTCTTGAGTTCATCCCAATGTGTGTGTCAGAGTGCAGAGCAGTTTACTGACACACTGTCACATACATGTGGCCTGAGACTAAAGTGCCATGATAACTGCTTCGATAACCAGGCTGTTGCTGTTAGCGGCCCACAGGTGTACAACATATTAAAACCATACCCCCGGCCGGGATTGAACCCGCGGTCATAGTCTCAAAACTCCAGCCCGTCACGTTAGCCGCTAGACCAGCTAGCCACAATAAGATTCACCCAACTAGATATATTTCTACACCATAGGAAGGTTAGCACAGGCACCTCTGTGACCACAAATGCAAGTTTTTACAGACGAATCTCCAGCTAGCGTGGCCGTGGAGATTCGTCTGTAAAAACTTGCATTTGTGGTCACAGAGGTGCCTGTGCTAACCTTCCTATGGTGTAGAAATATACCTAGTTGGATGAATCTTATTGTGGCTAGCTGGTCTAGTGGCTAACGCGACGGGCTGGAGTTTTGAGACTCTGACCGCGGGTTCAATCCCGGCCGGGGGTATGGTTTGTTTGCAATCGTGTCATTACGATTTCTTGAGTCATGTACAACATATTATTATAATCAAAAAGAAGCGCTAAGCCAGGTGTACAACATAGCTATCACAACCTGGCTAATCAGGATGTATCGCGCACTAACTGTGCCAAGTTCGTTCTACACTTTCTCCCGTATTTGTCACTGCAGTAAGTTATAACAGTAGTGAAGATAACTGATACCGACAAGTATCTCTGATATGAGCAAAGGACTAGAACATTCCCTTATATAATACTTCGGTCCTATTACCAAGATCAAAGTTCAAGACCGAAACGTTATTAAATGCCCTAGTGGTAATGTGAAGGTAAGGAACGTGAACTTCAAGTATATTAGCAGGTTTGTAGATGAATGGTTCAGAGAACCGACATGTTGATAAATTAGACACATGTGCAACTCTTGGGTATCTTTATTGAGGAAACGTTTCGCCACACAGTGGCTTCATCAGTCCATACGTAGGAGAAACTTGAATATATTAGCAGGCAACACTTCACCGTTCCCGAGTTCACTCCAAATATATCAGTCTGTAGATAAATGAGACACTTGTGCCACATTTGGGTACCTTTATTCTGCACACGTCTGGTCAACCAGTGGCTTCTCCTGCCTAACGCAGAGAAAGGTCAACCTAACTTAATAATTATAATTAAAATTGTAATAAAGTTGGTAGAATTACCGACAATATGTAAAGTAAAAGGACACAAGTGCAACTAATGTGACATTTATTGTGGCAACGTTTCGCTCTCCAGGAGCTTTATCAAGCCATGTATTGTTTGTAATGGCTTGATAAAGCTCCTGGAGAGCGAAACGTTGCCACAATAAATGTCACATTAGTTGCACTTAAGAACATAAGAAGAACATAAGAACGAAGGAACACTGCAGAAGGCCTACTGGCCCATGCGAGGCAGGTCCAAGTCTCCTACCGGCTTAAGCCAATGCACCCAACCTAGTCAGGTCAGGTCACATTGACTTAAGGGAGGAACACGGCAACCGACCTGGTAGCACAAGCTATCAGGTCTAACTCACACCCACCCACATCCACTCATGTATTTATCCAACCTATTTTTAAAGCTACACAACGTTCTGGCCTCTATAACTGTACTTGGGAGTTTGTTCCACTCATCCACAACTCTATTACCAAACCAGTACTTTCCTATATCCTTCCTGAATCTGAATTTTTCCAACTTAAAACCATTGCTGCGAGTCCTGTCTAGGCTAGATATTTTCAGCACACTATTTACATCCCCTTTATTTATTCCTGTCTTCCATTTATACACCTCAATCATATCCCCCCTAATTCTACGTCTTTCTAGAGAGTGCAGATTCAGGGCCCTTAGTCTATCCTCATAGGGAAGGTTTCTGATACATGGGATCAACTTTGTCATCCTCCTTTGTACATTTTCCAGAGAATTTATATCCATTCTGTAATAAGGTGACCAAAACTGTGCAGCATAATCTAAATGAGGCCTAACCAAGGATGTATAGAGTTGAAGAACAACCTGAGGACTCCTATTATTTATGCTTCTTGATATGAAGCCAAGGATTCTATTAGCTTTATTGCGAACACTTATGCACTGTTGTCTTGGTTTCAGATCACTGCTAACCAGAACTCCTAAATCTTTTTCGCAATCCGTAATATTAAGATCTACATTATTTAGTTTATATGTGGCATGGTTATTGTCCTGTCCAACATTTAGAACTTTGCATTTGTCTATATTAAACTGCATCTGCCACTTCTCCGACCACTGCATCAGTCTATTCAAATCTTCCTGGAGTGCTCGAATGTCCTCGTCAGAATGAATTCGACGGCCTATTTTGGTGTCATCGGCAAACTTGCCGATGTCGCTCTTTATGCCCTCATCTATGTCGTTTATGTAGATTGTGAACAGCAGGGGGCCCAACACTGACCCCTGAGGAACACCGCTCGTGACACTTCCCCACTCTGATTTCTCCCCATTTATGCAAACTCTCTGCTGCCTATTTGTCAACCATGCCTCTATCCAGGAAAAAATTTCTCCTCCTATTCCATGTGCTTTAATTTTCCTCAATAGTCTCTGATGTGGGACCCTGTCAAAAGCCTTACTGAAGTCCATATACACAATATCATATTCATTACCATGATCTACCTCCTCAAATACCTTAGTGAAAAAAGTTAATAAATTCGTAAGGCAGGAACGCCCCTTTGTAAAACCATGCTGAGATTCGTTGATTAATTTATGCTTTTCAAGGTGGCTACGAACTGCCTCGGCAATTATTGATTCCATAAATTTTCCCACTATGGAGGTTAGGCTTATTGGTCTATAGTTCGAAGCTAAGGACCTGTCACCTGTTTTGAAAATAGGTATCACATTTGCCATTTTCCACTTATCTGGCACCATGCCAGTTTGTAGTGATATGTTGAAAAGATTAGCCAAAGGTGTGCTAAGCACCTCTTTACATTCCTTTAGAACCCTTGCATACAGTTCATCAGGGCCTGGGGATTTGTTAGGTTTTAATTTATCTATTTGCCTAAGGACCATGTCACTTGTGACCCTAATAGTGCACAGTTTATTATCGTCCTGTTCTACATAATTTATCATTACTGGAATATCGCTGGTATCCTCCTGTGTAAAAACTGAGAGGAAGTATGTGTTAAAAATTCTACACATTTCCTTATCACTGTCAGTGAGCTGACCCGAGGAACTTTTGAGTGGGCCTATCTTGTCCCTGATCTTACTTCTGTATACCTGAAAGAATCCTTTTGGGTTAGTCTTCGATTCTCTTGCAACTTTAACCTCATAATCTCTTTTTGCTTTTCTAATTCCCTTTTTTATTTCTCTCTTTAACTGAATATATCGATTTCTCAATTGCCCCTCTCCTCTTTTGATTTGCCTATATATGCCTCTCTTTTGACCAATCAGATATTTTAATCTATTGTTCATCCATTTAGGATCATTTTTGTTTGATCTGATTTCCCTATTTGGAACATAATTTGACTGAGCAGCTAGAACTATGCCCTGGAAAGCATCATATCGGCAACCATCACCACCTACCTGACCCTTAGTCAGGTCATTCCAGTTCAGCCCACCTAAGTAATTTTTCAGTCCTATGAAATCAGCCAAGCGAAAGTCAGGGACGGAGACTTGATTGCCATTATTAGGGGAATTCCATGATATATTAAAACTGAGTGATTTGTGATCACTTTCCCCAAGCTCATCATTAACCTCAAGATTATTAATTAGTGTTTCCCTACTGGCAAGAACCAAGTCAAGGAGGTTATTTCCCCTAGTTGGCTCTGTCACAAACTGTTTTAAAAAACAATCCTGGATCGTATCAAGAAAGTCACCTGACTCTAAATTTCCTGTCAAATTGCTCCAGTCAATCTGTCTATAGTTGAAATCTCCCATTAGCACAACATTTTCGTATGTAGATGCCTTACGAATTTCGTCCCATAGAAGTTTACTGCACTCCCTATCAAGATTTGGGGCCCTGTAAATCACACCCAAAATTAGTTTTTCTCGGCCCTCGAGAAGCTGTAACCAAACAGATTCAGTGGCTGACGCTTCTAATTTAATATCTTGTCTAACACAACAATTTAAATTGTCTCTGACATACATCGCTACTCCACCACCTTTCCTGTTGACCCTGTCAGTGTGGAATAATTTATAGCCTTGTATGTGACATTCAGAGGGCATCTCTCTATCTTTCAGATTGAGCCAGGTCTCTGTTATAGCAATAATATCTATGTTTCCTGCACTTGCAATTAATCTTAGCTCATCTATCTTATTTCTTACACTCCTGCTATTAGTATAGTAAACCTTAAGGGAGCTAGTCCCTTGCTGCCCTCTGCTGTCCCCCTTTGTTTGCTGACCTGATCTATTGTCTTTATTTATAACTTCATGCTGAATGCCTTTTATACATTTACTGTTTCCAACCCAAGTGTTGCAACCTGCTTGTTTCCCACACACACCCATACCTCTATCTTCCATCAGTTTAAAATCATAGGCATTTCACCAATGGCCTTCTCAATCGAGTCTGCAAGTGCTACCACCCCAGCCCCAGAGAGATGTACCCCATGACTTAAGAAATCGTAATGACACGATTGCAAATAAACCATACCCCCGGCCGGGATTGAACCCGCGGTCATAGAGTCTCAAAACTCCAGCCCGTCGCGCTAACCACTAGACCAGCTAGCCACAATAAGATTCATCCAACTAGGTATATTTCTACACCATAGGAAGGTTAGCACAGGCACCTCTGTGACCACAAATGCAAGTTTTTACAGACGAATCTCCAGCTAGCGTGGCCGTGACGAACTCTAGTTCAAGTCCCTTCACTGCCGTCAACATGACTTAAGAAATCGTAATGACACGATTGCAAATAAACCATACCCCCGGCCGGGATTGAACCCGCGGTCATAGAGTCTCAAAACTCCAGCCCGTCGCGCTAACCACTAGACCAGCTAGCCACAATAAGATTCATCCAACTAGGTATATTTCTACACCATAGGAAGGTTAGCACAGGCACCTCTGTGACCAGTCATGTTGACGGCAGTGAAGGGACTTGAACTAGAGTTCGTCACGGCCACGCTAGCTGGAGATTCGTCTGTAAAAACTTGCATTTGTGGTCACAGAGGTGCCTGTGCTAACCTTCCTATGGTGTAGAAATATACCTAGTTGGATGAATCTTATTGTGGCTAGCTGGTCTAGTGGTTAGCGCGACGGGCTGGAGTTTTGAGACTCTATGACCGCGGGTTCAATCCCGGCCGGGGGTATGGTTTATTTGCAATCGTGTCATTACGATTTCTTAAGTCATGTTGACGGCAGTGAAGGGACTTGAACTAGAGTTCGTCACGGCCACGCTAGCTGGAGATTCGTCTGTAAAAACTTGCATTTGTGGTCACAGAGGTGCCTGTGCTAACCTTCCTATGGTGTAGAAATATACCTAGTTGGATGAATCTTATTGTGGCTAGCTGGTCTAGTGGTTAGCGCGACGGGCTGGAGTTTTGAGACTCTATGACCGCGGGTTCAATCCCGGCCGGGGGTATGGTTTAGATGTACCCCATCCCTTGCATACATATCATGTTTGCCATAAAAGTTGTTCCAGTTGTCAATGAATGGGATTGCAAGTTCCTTGCAGTATCTGTCTAGCCAGCAATTTACACCAATTGCCCTAGACAACCATTCATTTCCTCCTCCCCTTCTAGGCAAGATGCTACATATGATTGGGATCCCTCCCTTAGACTTAATGAAATCTATAGCTGACCTGTACTTATCTAGCAGCTCTTCTCTCCTACCCTTCCCAATATCATTTCCACCAGCACTGAGACAGATAATGGGCTTTTACTTTACATAATTAAAATTCTTTATTTTTTCTGTTAATATTACAACGTGTGGTTTATATATTATATTATTACATAATATAAAATACTTATTACAAAGGCGGCCACTAGTATGCCTAGGCATTTAAGAACATAAGAAAGAACACTGCAGCAGGCCTACTGGCCCATGCGAGGCGGGTCCAAGTCTCCTACAGGCTTAAGCCAATGCCCCAACCTAGTCAGGTCAGGTCACATTCACTTAAGGAACACGGCAACTGACCTAGTAGCACAAGCTAATCAGCATTTCGGGCAGCCTAATACTGGTTCTTACTCGGCGTGAAATATTACAACCTTCCACACCTGTTTTGTACAAATAAGTGAAAACAGGAGCCAGAAAGTCAACTGACTGTTGTTACCAAAAAAATATCATTTTAATACACAGGTCTATATTTTTCTACCACCAATTCTTTGTATGAACATTAAAATGGTATAAAATACCGACAGATTGTTAGGTAAGACACATATGCAACAGTTAGGTATCTTTATTTCGAAACGTTTCGCCTACACAGTACGCTTCTTCAGTCGAGTACAGAAAAGTTGATAGAAGCAGAAGATACTTGAAGACGATGTAATCAGTCCTTCACCCTTAAAGTTTTGAGGTGGTCAGTCCCTCAGTCTGGAGAAGAGCATTGTTCCGTTGTCTGAAACAATATTGTTTCAGACAACGGAACAATGCTCTTCTCCAGACTGAGGGACTGACCACCTCAAAACTTTAAGGGTGAAGGACTGATTACATCGTCTTCAAGTATCTTCTGCTTCTATCAACTTTTCTGTACTCGACTGAAGAAGCTTACCTAACAATTCTTTGTATTATGAGCCCGTTAGGCACCCACTTGAAAATACATAATAACAAGGAGGGGGTTATGTGTGAGGCCCATAAGATAGGATGTAACCTGTTGACCAGTCAGGGCTACTATAATATCTATAATAGCGATTAAAGTATATATAATGAGATATATACTAAATATATATATATATATATATATATATATATATATATATATATATATATATATATATATATATATATATACCTTTATCTCCGTCTATATACACAAATATATATCTCGGTGTTTATATGCACATACATAATTCTGCATATACAGATACCTCTCGGTATATATACATATATATGCACTTCTCGGTATACATGCAGATATATGAACCTCTGGTATATATACAGCTATATGCACCTCTCGGTATATATATAGCTATATGCACCTCTCGGTATATACACAGCTATATGCACCTCTCGGTATATATACAGCTATATGCACCTCTCGGTATATATACAGCTATATGCACCTCTCGGTATATATACAGCTATATGCACCTCTCGGTATATATACAGCTATATGCATCTCTCGGTATATATACAGCTATATGCACATCTCGGTATATATACAGCTATATGCACTTCTCGGTGTATACACAGCACTTGGTGTATAGAGTACAGGAAGGAGTATATAGCCTTGGAGAGAGAGTATGTAGCAAGGGTAGGCTGACAGAACTGTGCCGTGGGCATCACTCGCCACAACACCTACACACCTCCACACCCACATTCTTTAGCTACACACGGTTCTTCACACCATGAACTGAAGCTAAACTTCTCTTCCCCAAATCAAATTTAATCACCTCAAATTTCCCCTGGTGCCCTACAACCTCTACGGGTTTAGAGGCTTACCATGAATATAAGCAAAATAAAGATTGATAGTAACCCAGACAACCACAGAACGTCTGCTGACATCACCAGGCGATATACACCCCAAGAATTAAGTCTCCATGTGTACATACTTGGGAATTCACTCCCGTGTATACACACTTGGGAATTTACTCCCGTGTATACACACTTGGGAATTTACTCCCGTGTATCCACACTTGGGAATTTACTCCCGTGTATACACACTTGGGAATTTACTCCCGTGTATACACACTTGGGAATTTACTCCCGTGTATACACACTTGGGAGTTTACTCCCGTGTGTACACACTTGGGAGATTACTCCAGTCACTGTTTTAAAGATTAAAATATTCTTCACAGGTGGCCAGGTGACATGTAGCTTTAATGGTCCATTATGTAAGCTTTATTAAACACCCAATTAACCAACCAAGCAGCCAACCTCACACCTGGGACTAACGCCTCAGCCACAAGTTGTTACATTTTTTTTTTTTTGGAGCTGCATTCCTTAGCAGGAACATGTAAACTGGGCAATCGAAATCCTCTATAATTCTAAAATATATGACAACAGACAATCCAAGAAAGCTTTGGCAACGAGTCCTGGGGTACAGCCATAAACCAGACGGTTCAAATACAGGAAGGCCCCACTTATACGGCGGGTTAGGTTCCAGGCTACCGCCGTAAAGCGGAAATCGCTGTAAAGTGGAACACCCTTTTTTTCCACTTATAAATGCATACAAACACTAGATAACAAGTTTACACTAACATATATTAAGTTAGCAATAGAACCAGGCATCAAAAAACAATAAAAAGGTACAATACACACATAGTGCACTCATTACTTACCTTAAAATATTTATAGTCTTAATCTAGGGTGAGACAAGTAGTATTTATTGTAAGAAATCAAGTGTGGTATGTATTGTAATAGGCAGGCTATTTCACCAGGCCACCCCACCCACACATACTATTCTATGATATTTAAGCATCCCAGAGCGATAAAATGTATATACAGTTCACTCATTACTTACCTTAAAATATTTGTAGTCTTAATGTAGGGTCAGGAGTAAGTAAATGAGATAAAACGAATAAATGAGAGAGAGAAAGAATGAGTACATGAGAGGTGACAGGCCAGGCACAGAGTAAACAAACCAGGCTCCCACATCTTATATTTATGTTTATTTATTCTATTGTGGGGTGTATTTATCATCTTTTTATGTTATGTATCGTGTTTATTATATAATTTTGAAAAAAATATCATGGCTGGATTAATGAAAATGTGTATATTACCGTAATATACGACATTTAATGAGACTCAGTATTGTTATTATCACCACTTGTGGAAGTCGTCTGCTACACAGCTCACATTTATGTTTATTTATTCTACTGTGGGGTGTATTTATCTTATTTATATGTTATGTATCGTGTTTATTATATAATTTTGAAAAAAATATCATGGATGGATTAATGAAAATGTGTATATTACCGTAATATACGACATTTAATGAGACTCAGTATTGTTATTATCACCACTTGTGGAAGTCGTCTGCTACACAGCTCACATTTATGTTTATTTATTCTACTGTGGGGTGTATTTATCTTATTTATATGTTATGCATCGTGTTTATTATATAATTTTGAAAAAAATATCATGGATGGATTAATGAAAATGTGTATATTAACGTAATATACGACATTTAAATGACTTGATGTATGTAAGTTTATTTAGGTACAGGTATACATAAGTATAATTATCAGAGTATATATAAAATATGAAATAACTTTTAAAAACATTTGAAATTTTGGAGTTTCCAGACAAAATGGAGAGACTTAGTGCTTACTGAGCTCATGGAGAATGTAAACAAACAGGGTGGGGCACGGTGACCGTATTAGAAAGTCAGGTGGGGGGAGCCGTATAGTGAGTTTTGGTCATAATTTGAAATGTCCGTATTAGCGGAACGCCGTAAAGCGGAACGCCGTAAAGCGGGGCCCTCCTGTATAGGGTATACAGACAGAGGTGCTCACCTAATTGTGGTTTCAGGGGTCGAGACCCCAATGGAAATAAGTCACTCTGTCTGACTTTTTTTGGGTTATCCTAGGTTCTCTACACATATGCTGCTATGTATGATAATTCTATGTAACTGTATTTGTGTATACCTGAATAAATTTACTTACTTACTTACTCCAGGCCCCGCCTCTTCACTGACCCCTACTGGGTCCTCCCTCTCCCTGCTCCATGAGCTTAATCATAACTCGTCTTAAAACTATGTATGGTTCCTGCCTCCACTACATTGCTTGCCAGACTATTCCACTTCCTAACAACTCTCTGGCTGAAGAAATGCTTCCTAACAGGTGTATGTCTCTCACTGTATATGCACTGAAGCATGACTGAATTTAAGTGATTAAAATATGCTTGACTGGTGGTGAACAGGTGACAATTTAGCCTTAATGACCTTCGTCTTGTAGAAATTAACTAACCCGAAATGCACTGTATGCTAGCGGCTTTCCTTTATGCCTAACATTTTATTACATGTAAACTGCATAAAGGAGATAATACATTTGAATTTGTTTTTTTTTTATTAGTTTAGTCTTAAATGCTGATAATACGGTACGCTATGAAGCATCAGAGATGTTAAATTGTTCCAATTCATACTACACACCTGTTGCACCACTGGTCAATAAACTACCAGGAGCATCAAATTCATACTACACACCTGTTGCACCACTGGTCAATAAACTACCAGGAGTATCAAATTCATACTACACACCTGTTGCACCACTGGTCAATAAACTACCAGGAGCATCAAATTCATACTACACACCTGTTGCACCACTGGTCAATAAACTACCAGGAGCATCAAATTCATACTACACACCTGTTGCACCACTGGTCAATAAACTACCAGGAGTATCAAATTCATACTACACACCTGTTGCACCACTGGTCAATAAACTACCAGGAGTATCAAATTCATACTACACACCTGTTGCACCACTGGTCAATAAACTACCAGGAGCATCAAATTCATACTACACACCTGTTGCACCACTGGTCAATAAACTACCAGGAGCATCAAATTCATACTACACACCTGTTGCACCACTGGTCAATAAACTACCAGGAGCATCAAATTCATACTACACACCTGTTGCACCACTGGTCAATAAACTACCAGGAGCATCAAATTCATACTACACACCTGTTGCACCACTGGTCAATAAACTACCAGGAGCATCAAATAATTTTAAAGCTAGATCTACTGCTTACAATGGGAGCCCCATCAACCCCCCCCCCTCCCAATTTTACTCTTGGTCTGATCAATGAAAGGATTCATCAACTATTTTCCAAAATTCTGGATGGTGTTTTGATATTTAACTTTTCACAAAACTAATGCTTACATTCATATATGTACATTAAACATTCTCTCTCTGTCCACAGCAGGATTCGAACCTGCACACACTGTGTTAAACTACACGGTACTTTTGCCACTCTGCCAGATTCTGGGATCTGGCTGAGTGGTGAAAGTACTGTGTACTTTGATAGTGTGTGCTCAGAACTGAATCCTGCTGTGGACAGAGAGATAACGCTTGTTAAAAGTACGCCTTTTGCAAATTGTGAATTGTATGTATGTATTTGAAATAGGTGGCACTGGCACTACCCCTTTTACCTTCAGTGTATTATATGTAAGTGTCAGCCATTATAGATGCACAAGTGTAGTCCCATACTATCAGCTTGATATCTTTCCTGGGTAGCATGGTGGCACCATCTAGGTACTTCTGTCTGCCACTTGGCCTGCTTAACCGAGTTTCTATTCTGATAGAATACAAGCTTAACTTACCTCTGTGTCATGCCTTCTCTGATTTTGACATATGCCAGATAAGACCATATAGCACAAATTGGTATGCAACACACTGCAGCAGATACACCTGTGTTCAGTAAATAGGGGAGGAGAGACAGCTGCATCAATGTGAATGGCCTGAAGATCGAGGTAAGTGTCCAAAGAGGAATTAGGAGCAACCAAATGGAAATCCTCCACATGTGGTACCTTCACTGCAAGGAATCAAACTTTATCCTTTCTCAGGGCACTGTCAAGCAATGTTTGGACAATTTTCCCCACAACTGGACCAGTCCCAATGAGACTTTTTTGTGGTCCTTTAAGAGGAGTTGGTCTGCTGGGAGTCTCTCCAAGGATATCCAACGCCCAGCTATTTCAATAAAACTTTAGATCGTAAATTCCTACAGTACCTTTCAAGCATTCTGGAATTATCTGCCCCTCTGGCCTAAGCCAGTGGGAGAGAAAATGAAACTAAGAGTACCCACCATCAGGGCACTACTAAGGAGGGGACCTAGAGAACTGAAGCTCTTGGCCCATTGCCAGAATAGGTTCATAAAATTCTAGACACCCCTCCTTCAGAGTGCCTGCACTCTGAAGGAGGGGTGTTAATGTTGCAGTTTAAAAACTGAAGTGTAAATCACCCTTCTGGCAAGACAGTGATGGAGTGAATGATGGTGAAAGCTTTTCTTTTTCGGGCCACCCTGCCTTGGTGGGAATCGGCCAGTGTGATAATAAATAATAAATTATCTCAAAACAAATATAAATGTTTTATTATATCAAAATAACAAATAATATTTGTCAATTTTTTTTAATTTTTGTGTCTAATGTAAGTTCACCAAAAATTTTTGAGACCACAGTTGCTGCAAGACATAAGAGCATTACCAGACCTAAAATGCTCAACTGACATTCAAAATACTTATTAGACCTAAAATGCTCATTAGTACCCTAACAGGCTCATCACAGATATGGAATCATAGATTGAGGGAACAGGTAAGTGACTTAAGGATGTCACTAACATCAAAGCCATACCAAAGACCCTTACCACAGATTAAACCCTTATTACACGCCTACAGTTGAGGTCAGGCTTATTGGGTGGTAATTATAATCTCAGCTATAATTGACTCTAGTAATTTGCATACAATTGAGGTCAGGCTCATTGGGCGGTAATTTGACGGTAACGACTTGTCCCGTTTTAAAAATAGGAATTACATTCCTCTGGTGGCCTGGTGGTTAACGCTCTCGCTTCACACGGCGAGGGCCTGGGTTCGATTCCCAGCCAGAGTAGAAACATTGGACGTGTTTCTTTCAACCTGTTGTCTATGTTCCCCATCAGTAAAATGGGTACCTGGGTGTTAGTCGACTGGTGTGGGTCGCATCCTGGGACACTGACCTAAGGAGGCCTGGTCACAGCCCCGGCCGCGGGGGCGTTGACCCCCGGAACTCTCTCCAGGTAAACTCCAGGTAGCACCTTGCATCAAATACTGAATTAACTCCACACAGATATTAGCCTTAATACTGATTCAAAAGCCTTTCCAGAGATTCCAAACCATACTAGATATTCTAAGGTATTACCAGAGATTCTAAAGCTGTACCAGAGATTCCAGAACCTTAACAGAGCTTCTAAAACCTTACCAGAGATTTCAAAACCTTACCAGAGATTCAAAAACCTTACTTGAGATTCTAAAGCCTTTCCAGAGATTTTGAAGCTTTACTAGAGATTCTAAAGCCTTTCCAGACACTCCAAAACCTTTGCAGGAACTCAAAACTCTTACTACAGACTTATTCAACAAAACATTTAAGAACCTCAGCAGAGATCTTAATGCCTTACAATAGATCTAAAAAAAATTTTACTAGAAATTCAAAAGTCTTACCAGAGAACTCAAGAGCCTTACCAGGAAGCAGTTAGTGTCACAAGCAGGAGCTTGGAGCCCTGAGGGCGCTGAAAGCATCCAGTCGGGCCCCCCCCAGGCATCAGCAGCAGAGGAAGAAAAGTAGCAAGCGAACCCCAGGAGGAGCCAGCCAGCCAGCCGGGGGCAGTGAGTACTCACCTCCGGAGGAGCCGCTTGGCTTCTTCGTCGTCAATGTAAATCCCCAATTTCTGGAATGATGACTTCAGCTCCCGCTCATCCACACGTCCTGGAAGGAAGGTAGGAAACCCAGGAATCAGAGTAAAATATTACAAGAGGGTAAACTCAAAGAAACAGTATAACTGTGGAGCTAAATACATCATACATCTCCACTATTTCTTTTGTCCCCAGTATTAAAGTTACTTCTATATTTCAATTGAAAAAAACCTACTGAGCAGGTGAAATATCTTGGTAATAAATACCAAATTCAAAACCAAATTAAAAAATTAATTTCTTTGCATAGAATACAATGTGTAATTTATATGCAGTAAAATATTGTTAGGCACAAAGAAAGTCACTAAAATGGACGAGCATTTCAGGCAGACTAATCCTAATTAGACAGGTTATGGATTGTTGCATGTGTATTACTCATCCCTCTCTAATAGGGTTTATTTTAAGTGAATATTGTACATTAAATCTGCTCTAACTACATGTACACCCAAGGCATCATCATTATTATTCATAAATAACCCACATACACAAGACGGAAACTTATGGCAACGTTACGGTACGACTTGGACTGTCATTGAGTTGCACAGGAGCATGAAGGTAGGGAGCCAGAGTATCCCTGTCTTCAAGTGTTCTTACACTTTCCCTACCTTCAAGTGTCCTGACACCTTCCCTACCTTCAAGTGTCCTGACACCTTCCCTACCTTCAAGTGTCCTGACACCTTCCCTACCTTCAAGTGTCCTGACACCTTCCATACCTTCAAGTGTCCTGACACCTTCCCTACCTTCAAGTGTCTTTACACCATCTGCCCCCATTCACCTAGCAGTAAATATGTACCTGAATGTTAGTTGACTGTTGTGGCTGGCATCCTGTATTAGGGGGAAATGTATTAGCACATCTCCTTACACCTGTTGCTCCTGTTCACCTAGCAAAAAATAAGTACCTGGGTACTATCACTGCTGTGAGTGACTTGAAATGAGTCAAGTTCTTAGAATGAAAATTCAACGTGTTCAGAATATGTGCATTTAAATAATATGGATTTTAAGAGAGGGACAATTAATTGCTGATGTTATGAACAAGAAGGGAGGACATCTTAGTACCAAACGAGAAATTTCAAACAGAAAGACATTAAGGTGTCCCGTGGCTTGGTTGGCAATGCTCTCACCTTACACAGTGTCTATGGATCAATAACTTGCATGGTTGGAAACACTGGACACGTTTCCTACACCTGCTGTCACTGTTCACATAGCAATAAGTAGGTACCTGAGTGTTAGTTGACTGGTATGGGTGGCATCCTGGGAGATGGGATTAAGGATCCCAGTGGAAATAAGACAGACAGTCCTCAATGACACATTAACTTTCTGGGGTTTTATCCAGGGTGGTTAACCCTCCCTGGGTTAAAAATCCAAATAAATCTTATCTTAAGGAAAGTTGAACACAGCCAAGAGAGCAAGAACTAAAGGTACTGTTGTCGAGCTATTAAATAAACAACTGTAGAAAGGATACAAATGTTTAATTAAAAAACTAAAAGTTACTTTAAAAGAGGGATACAATAGGTGGGTAGTGGTCAGATACAATAGATGGGTAATGGTCAGGTTACATGAAAATTTCTGGAGACACCACCCTAATGTCTGTCCCAGACAAAGCTTGCTTGACCAAGTTCATATAGGGCAGTAAAGGCTCTCTTTACATTCTCCAGATCAGCGGTTTCACCTGCCTTAAAAGGGGTTATTAAGTGTACAGTAAAATTGCGGTCTAGAGAGAACAAATGACTCTGAAGAGTATCATCACTGCCTTAGTATCTCCAGCCTACCATTTTCCTTCCTGTTGTAAAAATAACATTGGTGTGATCCCTGAATGTGAGATCTTCTGACAATATCACTCCTAAGTCCTTCACATTAATTTTTCAGTCCAAGTTGTTCGAGTTTGTTATATATGCCATCGTGGTTCTTATTCACCCAATTTTTCCATAGTGAAGGAACTTAAATTTGTCCTAAATGAATATCTGTGCCCCACTGGAAGACTTGGATTAAGTCAGACTGAAGATTTGCCATGCACACAGTGGATGCCACTCATACAAATTCTAGAATCATGTCATGTAGTGCTGTACAGACTGTAAGGGGCATGAGAGCAGTGTAGACAATAGAGATTTTAGAAGAGAAAGGTAGAGGTGAGAGATTCTGGAAGAGAGGTGTTCAATGAATCTTCAACCAGTTGAGAGAATATAATTGAATCATGTTTCATAAAAAGCATTTTTGGAAATACAAATATATCCTTTGGTTTGTGTAAATTAGATTCATTTATAATTAACAGAACTACTGTACAGCTATGATAAATTTCTTTAGTGTTAAGTAGTCAGTAAGCCATTAAATTAAGTCTGCCCATAATGCCTAGGCATGATAGAGGCTCTCTTTGCACTGCAACCCATTATTGTATATACGTACTTAACCTCCATGTACTACTTGCAAAGAAATAAATAAATTTGAATTTGAATAAGGGCAAAAAGATGTAATCATAGTAGGTGTAGCTATTCAATTTTAGTTAAGAGTGTGAATGTACATACATTAATGGTGAGATTTTTCAGAAAGCAGACCAATGTAACCATGGCATTAAAGATGTCAAAAATAAAGTCTATCTGCTATGTAAATGGTTGGTTAGTTGGTTAACTGGGTTTAAAGTCCATTGCCTCCATGCATCACCAAGACTGCATGTAACCTGATCACCACCAAAGATCCTTAAAACCTAAAGCAGAGATTAAAGTAAACTTTAGCCTATATTCAATGAGAAACATACACCTCTTGGTATAAACATCATTTTGCTCTATAGCTAAATGAGATACACGAATAAATGATGAAGTGTCATTACAACGGCAAGTTCTGAAGTGATGCTGGTCACCTCTTCATGAGAGGACCATGTGAGTCTGGTGCACCCAAAACTCTGCCATCTACATACAGCTTCTCACAACTAACAGCAACGACAGGAGGACGGTAAAAAACAACCAAGTAAAAATAATTTGGTCACTAACTGACCAATGAACTCTACACAAAGAATAAAAATGAACATTACATTGACTGGAACAATACACACATAACCCTCACATAGGAGAAAAAAACTTTTGACGACATTTTAGTTTGACATGGACCAATGGAATGATGATGTAAAGAGAGTAGTAAGGGAGAAAAAGTTAGCATATGAGAAGTTTTTACGAAGTAGAAGTGATGCAAGGAGGGAAGAGTATATGGAGAAAAAGAGAGAGGTTAAGAGAGTGGTGAAGCAATGTAAAAAGAGAGCAAATGAGAGAGTGGGTGAGATGTTATCAACAAATTTTGTTGAAAATAAGAAAAAGTTTTGGAGTGAGATTAACAAGTTAAGGAAGCCTAGAGAACAAATGGATTTGTCAGTTAAAAATAGGAGAGGAGAGTTATTAAATGGAGAGTTAGAGGTATTGGGAAGATGGAGGGAATATTTTGAGGAATTGTTAAATGTTGATGAAGATAGGGAAGCTGTGATTTTGTGTATAGGGCAAGGAGGAATAACATCTTGTAGGAGTGAGGAAGAGCCAGTTGTGAGTGTGGGGGAAGTTCGTGAGGCAGTAGGTAAAATGAAAGGGGGTAAGGCAGCCGGGATTGATGGGATAAAGATAGAAATGTTAAAAGCAGGTGGGGATATAGTTTTGGAGTGGTTGGTGCAATTATTTAATAAATGTATGGAAGAGGGTAAGGTACCTAGGGATTGGCAGAGAGCATGCATAGTTCCTTTGTATAAAGGCAAAGGGGATAAAAGAGAGTGCAAAAATTATAGGGGGATAAGTCTGTTGAGTGTATCTGGTAAAGTGTATGGTAGAGTTATAATTGAAAGAATTAAGAGTAAGACGGAGAATAGGATACCAGATGAACAAGGAGGCTTTAGGAAAGGTAGGGGGTGTGTGGACCAGGTGTTTACAGTGAAACATATAAGTGAACAGTATTTAGATAAGGCTAAAGAGGTCTTTGTGGCATTTATGGATTTGGAAAAGGCGTATGACAGGGTGGATAGGGGGGCAATGTGGCAGATGTTGCAAGTGTATGGTGTAGGAGGTAGGTTACTGAAAGCAGTGAAGAGTTTTTACGAGGATAGTGAGGCTCAAGTTAGAGTATGTAGAAAAGAGGGAAATTTTTTCCCAGTAAAAGTAGGCCTTAGACAAGGATGTGTGATGTCACCGTGGTTGTTTAATATATTTATAGATGGGGTTGTAAGAGAAGTAAATGCGAGGGTCTTGGCAAGAGGCGTGGAGTTAAAAGATAAAGAATCACACACAGGGTGGGAGTTGTCACAGCTGCTCTTTGCTGATGACACTGTGCTCTTGGGAGATTCTGAAGAGAAGCTGCAGAGATTGGTGGATGAATTTGGTAGGGTGTGCAAAAGAAGAAAATTAAAGGTGAATACAGGAAAGAGTAAGGTTATGAGGATAACAAAAAGATTAGGTGATGAAAGATTGAATATCAGATTGGAGGGAGAGAGTATGGAGGAGGTGAACGTATTCAGATATTTGGGAGTGGACGTGTCAGCGGATGGGTCTATGAAAGATGAGGTGAATCATAGAATTGATGAGGGAAAAAGAGTGAGTGGTGCACTTAGGAGTCTGTGGAGACAGAGAACTTTGTCCTTGGAGGCAAAGAGGGGAATGTATGAGAGTATAGTTTTACCAACGCTCTTATATGGGTGTGAAGCATGGGTGATGAATGTTGCAGCGAGGAGAAGGCTGGAGGCAGTGGAGATGTCATGTCTGAGGGCAATGTGTGGTGTGAATATAATGCAGAGAATTCGTAGTTTGGAAGTTAGGAGGAGGTGCGGGATTACCAAAACTGTTGTCCAGAGGGCTGAGGAAGGGTTGTTGAGGTGGTTTGGACATGTAGAGAGAATGGAGCGAAACAGAATAACTTCAAGAGTGTATCAGTCTGTAGTGGAAGGAAGGAGGGGTAGGGGTCGGCCTAGGAAGGGTTGGAGGGAGGGGGTAAAGGAGGTTTTGTGTGCGAGGGGCTTGGACTTCCAGCAGGCATGCATGAGTGTGTTTGATAGGAGTGAATGGAGACAAATGGTTTTTAATACTTGACGTGCTGTTGGAGTGTGAGCAAAGTAACATTTATGAAGGGATTCAGGGAAACCGGCAGGCCGGACTTGAGTCCTGGAGATGGGAAGTACAGTGCCTGCACTCTGAAGGAGGGGTGTTAATGTTGCAGTTTAAAAACTGTAGTGTAAAGCACCCTTCTGGCAAGACAGTGATGGAGTGAATGATGGTGAAAGTTTTTCTTTTTCGGGCCACCCTGCCTTGGTGGGAATCGGCCAGTGTGATAATAAAAAAAAAAAAAAATAATGGACCAAGAGAGCTTTCGCATTTTTTCGAGCCATTAATGAGATTTTTTACCCTTCTCCTTGGTTTGTGTCCCCTCCTCCATGGAAATTACATATGCCCCTTTGGTTAAGAGCCACTGCCCTCCACAGAGCAAAACATGACTCAATTAAGCACTGCAGAGAGTATATTGTGACTTGATAAAGCCCTGCACAGAGTATATTGTGACTTAATAAAGCCCCACAGAGTATATTGTGACTTAATAAAGCCCTACACAGAGTATATTGTGACTTAATAAAGCCCTGCACAGAGTAGTATATTGTGACTTGATAAAGCCCTGCACAGAGTATATTGTGACCTAATAAAGCCTTGCACAGAGTATATTGTTACTTGATAAAGCCCTGCACAGAGTATATTGTGACCTAATAAAGCCTTGCACAGAGTATATTGTGACTTGATAAAGCCCTGCACAGAGTATATTGTGACCTAATAAAGCCCTGCACAGAGTATATTGTGACTTGATAAAGCCCTGCACAGAGTATATTGTGACTTGATAAAGCCCTGCACAGAGTATATTGTGACCTAATAAAGCCCTGCACAGAGTATATTGTGACTTGATAAAGCCCTGCACAGAGTATATTGTGACTTGATAAAGCCCTGCACAGAGTATATTGTGACTTGATAAAGCCTTGCACAGAGTATATTGTGACTTGATAAAGCCCTGCACAGAGTATATTGTGACCTAATAAAGCCCTGCACAGAGTATATTGTGACTTGATAAAGCCCTGCACAGAGTATATTGTGACTTGATAAAGCCCTGCACAGAGTATATTGTGACTTGATAAAGCCTGCACAGAGTATATTGTGACTTGATAAAGCCCTGCGCAGAGTATATTGTGACTTGATAAAGCCCTGCACAGAGTATATTGTGACCTAATAAAGCCCTGCACAGAGTATATTGTGACTTGATAAAGCCCTGCACAGAGTATATTGTGACTTGATAAAGCCCTGCACAGAGTATATTGTGACTTGATAAAGACTTGCACAGAGTATATTGTGACTTGATAAAGCCCTGCACAGAGTATATTGTGACCTAATAAAGCCCTGCACAGAGTATATTGTGACTTGATAAAGCCCTGCACAGAGTATATTGTGACTTGATAAAGCCCTGCACAGAGTATATTGTGACTTGATAAAGCCTGCACAGAGTATATTGTGACTTGATAAAGCCCTGCGCAGAGTATATTGTGACTTGATAAAGCCCTGCGCAGAGTACATTGTGATTTAACAAAGCCTGCACAGATCAAAATATGACTTGGTAAAGCACTGAGAGAGCAACACATGATTTAACAAAGATGTACACAGAGCAACACAATTTACTGAAGCTCAACACAGACCAAAATGTTGCCCCAAAACAGCGTCTTCGTATCTTTTATTCACAGTACGACACCAAGATAATGTTATTTCTGTGCAGCATACATACTTACAATAGTAGATTCAGTGTAAATTTTTTACAAGTCCCACAAATATGTATAACATTCCGAGCAGTCTACCAATAATACTAAAAATACAAAAATACATACTGCACAATGTAAATAAATTTAATACACACTATAATATAAAATTACATAGTAATTACACAAATTTGAATGGAAATTAAACTGAAATTTAATATTAAATTCAAACTTAATTAAATCAAAAGGATAAAAAAAAAGTCTGCTTAGTGTGGAGCTTGATCATGTCATGACTTTATGAAGCTCTACACAGTGAAACATGACTTGATAAAACTGTATATAGAGAAACATGACTTTATGAAGCTCTACACAGTGAAACATGACTTGATAAAACTGTATACTATAGAGAAACATGACTTTATAAAGCTCTACACAGTGAATAATCATCTCAAGAACAGGCTTGTGTCTTTTCTTCACATGACTAGGCTCACTGAAGACTTGCATTCATTGGTGGGGAAACAAGAGTTGAGAGAACAATGTGGCAGATCGCCAAGGTTTCGACACACTCCTGCCGTCTCTCACGGCCTTGCACAATCCCTCGTATTTTTACATTTCCAATGTCCTCTACACAGCTGCGCTCACAAAGTGGCAAAAAGAGGACATCCCCGTGTGAATTTTACACTGACAGTACAACATCGTGAGTAAGACATGTAACAACCTAGTCAATCTCCCTTGCAGTGCTCCTCTTTCTTAATACACCTACCATCCGACTTACGACCTGCTCGACTTACGACCACTCGACTTACGACCGTGTTTTTTATGCCAAATTTCTGGGAAATAAACAACTATTTGTGTTGTACACAGTGTTTATCCTAAACCTTACAGTATAAAATACAGTACTAACAACATAGAAAGTAAAGTAAAACATGAAATACCAAAATAAAACAATAAAATAAAAGTCATTACAAAAATGTTTTGTTTATATTCAGTAGTAAAATTCGACTTACGACCATTTCGACTTACGACCGGTTTCTCAGAACCGAACTCGGTCGTAAGTCGGATGGTAGGTGTATTTGACTGGCTCCTCCTCCTCTTACTACCTCCCCACTACCACTTCCACCTCCTGCCTATATATACCCATCCTGCTCTCCTTTTCTTTAGTGTGACTTTGTAAATGGTCCAAGTCGGACCGAAACGTCATCATAAGCTCCTCTCTTCTATGTGTGGGTTATTTGTGTATAATCTCATGTCATCGACGTGAGTACCACTAAGTTAGGTTAAGCTTCGCTGAGTCAAGCCAGTAACTGGATGGGTCTCTCAAAGTCTTGACAATGGTTAAGATACACTCTGACAAACCAATTAAGACCTTTTTTCGACCTTTTATACCTTTTAGTTATATATAAGATATGCAACATCCATGTGGTTTTGGTGGGAAAACTATGATAGGCAGGAAACTGTATGATTTTACAAGTACTGTTCAAATATGTACATCACATGTACTTTCCTCCAATATAATCAGGTACAAGTGCTCCTTAACTTACGATGGTTAGACTTACGATATTTCGACCTTATGATGGTGCAAAAGCACCATTATCCATCCTGTCATTTTTCTAGCAGATGCGATTGATACAATGTTATGGTCTTTGAAGGCAAGATCCTCTGACATGATCACTCCCAGGTCTTTTACATTAGTTTTTTGCTCTATTGTGTGGTTGGAATTTGTTTTATACTCCAATATAGTTTTGATTTCCTTACGTTTTCCATATCAGAGTAATTGAAATTTCTCATCATTGAACTTCATATAATTTTCTGTGGCTCATTTAAAGATTTGGTTAATGTCCGGCTGGAGTCTTGCAGTGTCTTCAATCACTGTCAGATATGAGGACGAGGAACAGAATGGGAGCGAGTACTGTGCCTTGTGGAACAGAGCTTTTCACCATAGCTGCCTCAGACTTTATTCTGTTTACTACTAACCTTTGTGTTCTATTTGTTAGGAAATTACAGATCCATCTACCAACTTTTCCTGTTATTCCTTTATCACATATTCTGTGTACTGTTACACCATGGTCACACTTGTCAAAGGCTTTTGCAAAGTCAGTGTATACAACATCTGCATTTTGTTTGTCTTCTAGAGCATCCAGGATCTTGTCATAGTGGTCCAGTAGTTGGAACAGACAGGAATGACCTGCTCTAAACCCATATTGCCCTGGGTTGTGTAACTGATGGGTATCTAGATGGGTGGCAATCTCGCTTCTTAGAACCCTTTCAAAGATTTTTATATGGGATGTTAGCGCTATTGGTCTGTAGTTCTTTGTTATTGCTTTCTGCCCCCTTTGTGGAGTGGGGCTATGTCTGTTGTTTTTAGTAGCTGTGGGACGACCTGTGTCCATTCTCCCTCTCCATAGGATGTTGGAAGTTGGAAGTAGGGTAGACAGTTTCTGCTAAAACTGTCTACCCTACTTCCAACTTTCACAGTCACCGTCTGGTTGAATCCTCCCTTATACACAGCTTTTCTTGTATGAATCTTAGTCCTGCCTTTGTTTCTGTAGATGCCTTCCTTTCCCATTACATCATAAAATGCTCCAAACTTCAGAACACCCGTGACTTAACCTGATTCTTTTTTCCTTTTCTCCCTCTTCCCCTTTCCTCTTTCTCCTTTGGGTTTTCTTTCTTCTGCCTTGGGTTTTTGTCCTTTGTTATTTTTTCCCCCCTCTTTGTTCTTGCTTATACCCAATGTGGGCTCCTAGCTTCCTTGCAGTGCTCCTCTTTCTTAGTACAGTGGACCCCCGGTTTACGATCAGCTCCCAATGCGACCAATTATGTAAGTGTATTTATGTAAGTGCGTTTGTATGTGTATGTTTGGGGGTCTGAAATAGACTAATCTAATTCACAATATTCCTTATGGGAACAAATTCGGTCAGTACTGGCACCTGAACATACTTCTGGAATGAAATAATATCGTAAACCGGGGGTCCACTGTATTTGACTGACTCCACTACTACTACTACCTCCACTACTACCTCTTTTGTCCTGTACCTGTCTGCTGGCCTATATATACTCCCTTCTTCTCCCCTTTTCATTAGTGTGATTTTGTAAATGGTCCAAGTCGGACTGAAACGTCATCGTAAGGTCCTCTCTTCTATGTGCGGGTTATTTGTGTATTGTTCCAGTCATGGTATTGTGCCTTTTTTTTGTTATTTATGTATATACAATATTTTACAATGTTTTCATGTGTTTTATGATTGTTCATGGTTCAACAGGTTAAGGAACCAGTATTGTTAGGCTAAGTAAATGCTATTATTATATTTCCCTACAATATATTTGCTCATCAAAACATTCTCGAACACTACAGTACAGTACATGTATTATTATATTTCCCTACATCTTATTTGCGCACCAAACATTTGCGAATTTTCAAGATTCGTGAGGTTCTTGATCCCCAAACCCTTGAGAATGTGGAGGGCCTCCTGTAGTTAAAATCATATGAAACTGATAGTGACAAAGATCACATATAGAGTAAATGTGTGTGTATCAGATGCAACCTACTCTGTCAGATACCAATCAGAAATTTGTACTCCTGACTGTCTTGTCACCATTACAGTTTAGCCCCCCATTATTAAACAGTACCAGCAACTAAAATTGTTAATACTGTATTATATTATTCTAAATACAATACATAGAACAAAAAGGTACAATATACAGTGGACCCCCGGTTTACGATATTATTTCATCCCAGAAGTATGTTCAGGTGCCAGTACTGACCGAATTTGTTCCCATAAGGAATATTGTGAATTAGATTAGTCCATTTCAGACCCCCAAACATACACATACAAATGCACTTACATAAATACAGGCCCGGTGGCCTGGTGGCTAAAGCTCCCGCTTCACACACGGAGGGCCCGGGTTCGATTCCCGGCGGGTGGAAACATTTCGACACGTTTCCTTACACCTATTGTCCTGTTCACCTAGCAGCAAATAGGTACCTGGGTGTTAGTCGACTGGTGTGGGTCGCATCCTGGGGGACAAGATTAAGGACCCCAATGGAAATAAGTTAGACAGTCCTCGATGACGCACTGACTTTCTTGGGTTATCCTGGGTGGCTAACCCTCCGGGGTTAAAAATCCGAACGAAATCTTATCTTATCTTATCTTATCTTACATAATTGGTCGCATTGGGAGCTGATCGTAAACCGGGGGTCCACTGTATACTGTTATTGGAACAAAATACAAATAACATGCACACCGGAGAAAGAAACTTATGACAATGTTTCGGCCTGACATGAACCGTTAATTAGTCACTAACCTTCGTGTGTTAGTCGTGTGACTAGTTCAAATCATCCAAGTCAGACCAAAATATCATCATGAATTTCTTTCTCATACGTGCAGGTTATTTAGTAAGTTTATTCAGGTACAAGTACACATACACACAAATACAGTTACATAAATTATCATACACAGCAGCATGTATGTAGATTACTTAGGATAACCCAAAAAAGTCAAAGTGACTTATTTCCACTGGGATCCTTGAATTTCCACTTGGGTTCTTTGTGTATCTTTCTCTATAATAAAACATTACTGTTATTTTATACAGAGTTTTGTTTACTTAAAATAATCATGTTTATTAATCTTAGCAAATCAAAAAATCTAACTTTAAATAATGTTAAGTACAGTGGTACCTTGAGTTATGAACTTAATCCATTCCAGAAGGCTGTTCAAGTGCCATTACTGAACGAATTTGTTCCCATAAGGAATAATGTAAATTAGATTAGTCCATTTCAGACCCCCAAAAATACACTTTCAAAAGCACTTACAAAAATACACTTACATAACTGTTTGAGTTGGAAGCTTTTTGAAACTCCAGGTACCACTGTATTACTATTACTATTACTATAATCACGTTAAGCATTAAACCCGCACACATAGGCAAGCAGTGTCAAAAGTTTTAGTTATAGTCTGGCCAAAATGCTCTGCATAATCAAGGGCTTTTGCAAAATTTATGAAACAAATGTCCACTAATTTTGTAATAATTATGTACATTCTGAAGCTAATTTGTTTAAAGCGGAATAAAAAAAAACTTGAATCTTCCCACCAGAGTAAGCAGTTTGAAAATTGACTTAAAACTTTCACAAGCACATTCTTATAGACATACCATCACTGTTGGCATCCAAAGTGTGAAACACCAGCAAGAGCCTTTTCTCGTGTTCCTGAACATAATTGACAAATTCTGCAAGCGTCAGATCATTGCTCTTGTTGATGTCTGCCCGCTGGATCAGTAACTGTTGGGAGGTCAAAATTTGAGCTTTAATAATAATAATAATAATAATAATAATAATAATAATAATAATAATTCTACACAATACAACTTGTATAGAAAATAGCTGGCATCAATGACATACTATATAGAAATCCCCTGGTTATGCTGAGCATTTCAGACAAGTTAGGTTAATTTTGTCCCCAGGATGCGACCCACGCCAGTTGGCTAATACCCAGGTACCTATTTACTGCTAGGTGAACATGGACAGTAGGTGTCTTAAGGAAACACGCCCAATATCTCCACCTGTACCGGAGATTGAGCCACAGAGCTCTATGTGAGCTGAATGCACTACCACCCCAGCTAGAAGCCAAAATGTTCCATTGTTCCATACATTATGCACAGACCAGTTGCCAGTAAAATCTGATCCTTTATTTTTTCTGTAATTCTGAAAGCAACCTCTCCACTGTGTCTTTCAATTTTAGTTAGGCAGCTCAGTAAAGTGTGAATTTTTTTGCAAATGCAAAATTGAATAGCAAATAAGTCTGTCTGGGTACTGTTCAATTTTGAATGCACTTTTCAATTGCGTCTGCAAAAAAAAAAAAATCACACTACACATATGGACGAGCTTTATAAGCTAACAAAATCTCCTAGATACAGTATATATTAAAACTGAATACAGTACATTTAGTAGTCAAAATATCATTTACATATTTAAGTATACAGTATGATTATTATCATTATGAAATACAGAGATGTACATTACCCTCTTTTGTATACTTCAAGCAAGGAAATTTCACGTATTTCTGGCAAATAATCACCTGGAGTATACCTCACTAATTCCAACATTTCTAGTTCAGTACTAAATAGAAAGAAATTTACAATATGGTTACACTAAGTTCTGTCTGACTGAGTATTCAGTGCTCTGAACATGACAGCTACTGGTATTACCAATTTGCTATAACAATAATAATAATAATAATAATAATAATAATAATAATAATAATAATAATAATAAAATACAGTATCTTTATTTACTACTAGTACATGTACAAGGTATACAGATCATAGCTGACAACAATGACATACTACTATATAGAAAGTCCCTTGTTATGCTGAGCATTTCCTGCAAATTAGGTCAGTTTTGTCCCAGGATGCGACCCACACCAGTCCTCTAACACCCAGGATGTGACCCACACCAGTCCACTAACACCCAGGATGTGACCCACACCAGTCCACTAATGCCCAGGATGTGACCCACACCAGTCCACTAACACCCAGGATGTGACCCACACCAGTCCACTAACACCCAGGATGTGACCCACACCAGTCCACTAACACCCAGGATGTGACCCACACCAGTCCACTAACACCCAGGTACCTATTTTAAACTGATGGGTGAACAGGGACAGGGACAGCAGGTGTCTTATGGAAACAAATCCCTGATGTTTTTCAGCTGTACTGAAGGAGATTCGAACCCCAGACCTCAGTGTGTGAGCTGAGTGCTCTAGCGATTGAGCCATGGTACTCACTGTAAGTGATGTTAAAAGGTTGTTGGCTGGTGGTGGTTGGCAAAGGTGGGTATTGTTGGTTGTGGTAAGCCATACAGTGGTACCTCGACTTTCGAGCAGCTCCCAACTGTCTGTTTGCAATCGTGTCATTACGATTTCGTGAGTCAAACAATTATGTAAGTGCATTTTTGTAAGTGCTTTTGTAAATGTATTTTTGGGGATCTGAAATTCACTAATCTAATTTACATTATTCCTTATGGGAACAAATTCATTCAGTAACAGCACTTGAATAGCCTTCTGGAAAAATTATGTTTGTAACTCGAAGTACCACTGTACTTTATATCAGCATGATACAATGTTTATACAGAGGTGAATGACATTTAGGTGTGCATGCAGAAAGTCCCTTAATATGCAGAGCATCTCGGGCAAACTTAAGATTAGTAAGGCAATGATAATTTGAATGGTTTTATGCATACAGTCTCGTAGGTGGTTGTGAATATCAATTTAGTAGTTACAATGAATACAAGAGAATTGAATATTCTATTAGTACATGCTATATGGCTTTTATCAAGTTTAATTGTTCAAGGAATTACAGGTTTGGTTAGAGGTTATGATTACAGGTAATGAGGTTTCTAGCAAATTAACATAAAGGGGACACAATCAATGTTTTAATGTTTGGGAAGGTTGCAAATATTGAGAATAAATTTATATTTTTTACATATATTTGTGACATTGAGAATATAGATAAGTAGTTGATGTTTGGATATGTTAGTAGATTTACTCAGGCATATACAAATACAATGGTACCTTGGGATACAAATTTTTTTCGTTTCAGAAGGTTGTTCGAGTGCCGATACCCAACGAGTTTGTTCCCATAAGGAATAATGTAAGTCAGATTCATCCGTTTCAGACCCCCAAAAATACACTTACAAAAGTACTTACATAAATGCACTTACATAAACATTCGAGTTTTGAGCTGTTTGTATCCTGAGGTACCACCATACAGTTACATAGATTATCATACATAGTAGCATACGTGTATAGAACCTGGGATAACCCAAAAAAGTCAGAGTGACTTATTTCCATTGGGGTGGTAGTGGGTAAAGGTTATTAAGTTTATTTAAGTACAGGTACACACAAATACAGTTACTTTATCATACATAGTAACATATATTAATGCAACCACAAACAAGTGGTCTGTAAGCAATTAACAACCTGCGGCTAGCCTGGGACTGAACCCGTGTTATTTTAGCCTGCCTCATGGGAAGCAAGTCAAAATTCATGACACTAACCATTGGGCCAGTGGTTATATGTATGTATATATGTAGTGGACCCCCGCATAACGATCGCCTCCGAATGAGACCAATTATGTAAGTGTATTTATGTAAGTGCGTTTGTACGTGTATGTTTGGGGGTCTGAAATGGATCAATCTACTTCACAATATTCCTTATGGGAACAAATTCGGTCAGTACTGGCACCTGAACATATTTCTGGAGTGAAAAAATATCGTTAACCGGGGGTCCACTGTATATGCAAAACAACCACGGGGGAGTTAAATGATAGCTCTAGGCCTATCGTGTTGCAATCAACACATCACCAGGAGCTTGCAATGATACAGAAATGAGGAGGAGGTCCAACCAAATAGGTTAACAGAGAACATCCTTGTTGGAATGTATATGTGTATGTATATGTATGAATTTAAGCACATATTGCACTATTGGAGGATAGATGGGCTAATGAGAGCATAGGCAATGGGGTCGAAGAGGTATGGGGTAGGTTTAAAAATGTAGTGTTAGAGTGTTCAGCAGAAGTTTGTGGTTACAGGAAAGTGGGTGCGGGAGGGAAGAGGAGCGATTGGTGGAATGATGATGTAAAGAGAGTAGTAAGGGAGAAAAAGTTAGCATATGAGAAGTTTTTACAAAGTAGAAGTGATGCAAGGAGGGAAGAGTATATGGAGAAAAAGAGAGAGGTTAAGAGAGTGGTGAAGCAATGTAAAAAGAGAGCAAATGAGAGAGTGGGTGAGATGTTATCAACAAATTTTGTTGAAAATAAGAAAAAGTTTTGGAGTGAGATTAACAAGTTAAGAAAGCCTAGAGAACAAATGGATTTGTCAGTTAAAAATAGGAGAGGAGAGTTATTAAATGGAGAGTTAGAGGTATTGGGAAGATGGAGGGAATATTTTGAGGAATTGTTAAATGTTGATGAAGATAGGGAAGCTGTGATTTCGTGTATAGGACAAGGAGGAATAACATCTTGTAGGAGTGAGGAAGAGCCAGTTGTGAGTGTGGGGGAAGTTCGTGAGGCAGTAGGTAAAATGAAAGGGGGTAAGGCAGCCGGGATTGATGGGATAAAGATAGAAATGTTAAAAGCAGGTGGGGATATAGTTTTGGAGTGGTTGGTGCAATTATTTAATAAATGTATGGAAGAGGGTAAGGTACCTAGGGATTGGCAGAGAGCATGCATAGTTCCTTTGTATAAAGGCAAAGGGGATAAAAGAGAGTGCAAAAATTATAGGGGGATAAGTCTGCTGAGTATACCTGGTAAAGTGTATGGTAGAGTTATTATTGAAAGAATTAAGAGTAAGACGGAGAATAGGATAGCAGATGAACAAGGAGGCTTTAGGAAAGGTAGGGGGTGTGTGGACCAGGTGTTTACAGTGAAACATATAAGTGAACAGTATTTAGATAAGGCTAAAGAGGTCTTTGTGGCATTTATGGATTTGGAAAAGGCATATGACAGGGTGGATAGGGGGGCAATGTGGCAGATGTTGCAAGTGTATGGTGTAGGAGGTAGGTTACTGAAAGCAGTGAAGAGTTTTTACGAGGATAGTGAGGCTCAAGTTAGAGTATGTAGGAAAGAGGGAAATTTTTTCCCAGTAAAAGTAGGCCTTAGACAAGGATGTGTGATGTCACTGTGGTTGTTTAATATATTTATAGATGGGGTTGTAAGAGAAGTAAATGCGAGGGTCTTGGGAAGAGGCGTGGAGTTAAAAGATAAAGAATCACACACAAAGTGGGAGTTGTCACAGCTGCTCTTTGCTGATGACACTGTGCTCTTGGGAGATTCTGAAGAGAAGTTGCAGAGATTGGTGGATGAATTTGGTAGGGTGTGCAAAAGAAGAAAATTAAAGGTGAATACAGGAAAGAGTAAGGTTATGAGGATAACAAAAAGATTAGGTGATGAAAGATTGAATATCAGATTGGAGGGAGAGAGTATGGAGGAGGTGAATGTATTCAGATATTTGGGAGTGGACGTGTCAGCGGATGGGTCTATGAAAGATGAGGTGAATCATAGAATTGATGAGGGGAAAAGAGTGAGTGGTGCACTTAGGAGTCTGTGGAGACACAGAACTTTGTCCTTGGAGGCAAAGAGGGGAATGTATGAGAGTATAGTTTTACCAACGCTCTTATATGGGTGTGAAGCATGGGTGATGAATGTTGCAGCGAGGAGAAGGCTGGAGGCAGTGGAGATGTCATGTCTGAGGGCAATGTGTGGTGTGAATATAATGCAGAGAATTCGTAGTTTGGAAGTTAGGAGGAGGTGCGGGATTACCAAAACTGTTGTCCAGAGGGCTGAGGAAGGGTTGTTGAGGTGGTTCGGACATGTAGAGAGAATGGAGCGAAACAGAATAACTTCAAGAGTGTGAGAATGGAGCGAAACAGAATAACTTCAAGAGTGTATCAGTCTGTAGTGGAAGGAAGGCGGGGTAGGGGTCGGCCTAGGAAAGGTTGGAGAGAGGGGGTAAAGGAGGTTTTGTGTGCAAGGGGCTTGGACTTCCAGCAGGCATGCGTGAGCGTGTTTGATAGGAGTGAATGGAGACAAATGGTTTTTAATACTTGACGTGCTGTTGGAGTGTGAGCAAAGTAACATTTATGAAGGGGTTCAGGGAAACTGGCAGGCCGGACTTGAGTCCTGGAGATGGGAAGTACAGTGCCTGCACTCTGAAGGAGGGGTGTTAATGTTGCAGTTTAAAAACTGTAGTGTAAAGCACCCTTCTGGCAAGACAGTGATGGAGTGAATGATGGTGAAAGTTTTTCTTTTTCGGGCCACCCTGCCTTGGTGGGAATTGGCCAGTGTGATAATAATAAAAAATAATATGTTTGTATATGTGTATCTAAGAAGAAAAGCACATATGTTTGTATATGTGTATCTAAGAAGAAAAAGGTGAAAAAAAATAAAAAGGAAAAAAAAGAAGAAAGAAGAAACAAAGAAATGAAGAAAAAGAAGATAAGAATCCTCTTCTTTTCCTTTATTTCTTTTTTTTTTATTTATTTTTCCTCTTCTTAGATACACATATACAAACATAATTCATAAATAATAAATATTATCAGTGCCTCCCCCAGGATGCCACCCACAACAGTTGGCTAACACTCGGATACCTACTGACTGCTAAGTAACATTATTTATTTATTTATTTATTTATTTATTTATTTAAAAATTTGAGCACACATACAGAGGTACAACAAATACAGGTAAGAGCAGTATGCCAAAGCCACTTATACTATGCATAGCATTACGGGCTGGCTTAAAATTAACTTAAGATTAACTAAGCAATGATGAAATCAGTGATAAAACATTAATGTAAACAGGTTACTATAAAGCACAAGTGAGTATTACAAAGACAGGTCATATGGTTGTATGCATTGTTGTACATTCAGTAGAATGGAGTATTCTGTTAGGTAGTGTATTTAAAAAATAATAAAGTTAGATTGGGTTTTAGGTTTAACATTTATGTGATATAATTGTGAGAAACATTTAAGATATACAATTTATAAGGTTCAGTTATTCAGTATTTATTTGGTTTTGGGTGAGTAAGTGATCTTTGAGAAGAGACTTGAATTTATAAACAGGTAGTGTTTCTTTTATATTTACAGGTAATGAATTCCAGATTTTAGGGCCTTTTATGTGCATTGAGTTTTTACATAGTGTGAGATGGACACGAGGAACATCAAAGAGTGATCTGTGCCTTGTGTTATGGTCATGTGTTCTGTTGAGGTTGGCAAGGAGATGTTTGAGGGGAGGGTTAATATCAGAGTTAAGTGTTCTATGTATGTAATAGGTGCAGTAGTAAGTATGGATGTTTTGTATGGTGAGGAGGTTTAGTGTATTGAATATTGGTGGTGTGTGCTGCCTATAGTGAGAATTTGTTGTCATTCTAACTGCAGCCTTTTGTTGGGTAATTAGTGGTCTGAGATGGTTACTTGTTGTTGAGCCCCATGCACAAATTCCATAGGTGAGATAGGGGTAAATAAGAGAGTGATATAGGGCCAGGAGGGCTGACTGTGGAGCATAGTACCGTATCTTCGATAGTATGCCTACAGTCTTGGAAATTTTCTTAGAAATTTGTTGTATATGTGTATGAAATTTGAGTCTATTATCAAGGTGGATTCCTAAGAATTTTCCCTCTGTTAGCTTTGTGATAGGTGATCCGTTTATCATTATGTTAAGAGGGACATCTGTAGCTCTGTTACCAAACTGAATGAAGTAGGTTTTGTCAATGTTTAGTGTAAGTTTGTTAGTTCTCATCCAGGTAGATATTTTCTGTAATTCGGTATTTACAGTATTGGCTAGCGTGACTGGGCTCGGGTGGGAGAAGACGTATGTAGTGTCATCTGCAAATAGTGTGGGTTTGAGTAATTGTGAAGCATTTGGTAGGTCATTTATGTATAGGAGAAAGAGAAGAGGGCCAAGGACACTTCCCTGTGGGACACCAACTGTAATTGGTTGTGCAGAGGAGTTTGCCCCATTTGCATACACATATTGGCTTCTGTTGCTGAGGTATGACTTGAGGTAGTTGAGGGAGTGCCCTCTTATACCATAGTGTGACAATTTTACGTGGAGCAAGTCATGGTCAACTGTATCAAAAGCTTTACGTAAGTCAATGAAGATCCCCAGTGGGACTTTTTTTTTCTCTATTGCAGTGTATATATGTTCTAGCATGTGTATAATAGCATCATTAGTATTTTTATTAGGCCTGAATCCAAATTGGCAGGGGTTGAGTATGTTATTGGCATTATTATACACTTAGGAAGAAGTGCTAAATCCGTATGGGTAGGAAAGTTCCTGTGGAAATAGGAATCAATTAGGCCTAATCCAAGGAAAGGACAAATCCAATTTCATGGATCAAGAGCCCCTCACCAGCATCAAGGAACCTCATAAATTAAATCCATTTCAGGTGATTTCCTAATACCAATAGGGCCAGGAGCTATGACTTGACCCTTGCAATCACAACTGGGCGAGTACTCTGGCTTGGTTGTTTTAGGAGTGGGAGAGCGCTAAATCAGTAGGGATTATACATCTGTGGGGGGGAGGCTGGAAGGCATCTATGATTAATTCAGATCCAATTCCCAAGATCAAGAGCCCCTCACCTGCATCAAGGAACCTCCAGGGGTTTAGGAACTCAACTGCCATGGATCAGGAGCCCCACCTATTGTGATTTACATAGAATTATTATAATCATGGGGAAGCGCTAAACCCGTAGGATTATACAGCACCTGTGGGGGGGAAGGATGGAAGATATTCAGGTTTAATTCAGAGAACTGGAACACACATCCAATTTCCCAGATCAAGAGCCCCTCACCAGCATCAAGGACCCTCCCTTAAGGGGGATATACGTAGGAACCTTCCTTATGGGGGTGTTAGGTGACAAGGTCATCAGGTGTTAGCAATTTGCTCATACTTCTTGCCAGGGATCGAACTGGGGTGCTTCATTAACATGTCAATTTAGGTATAAATACACATAATTACATAAATTATCATAATAACGTATGTAAATTACCTCGGAACCACCCCCCCCCCACCCCAAAAAAAAAAAGTCATAGTAATTAGTATCAGTCTGCCGGAAATTCCTAGGCCTACTAGAGGCCTTCTTCGTAATTAATAGTTTATATTATGTAAAGTACACATTGATATTTTTAATGAAATAAATATTTTAATTATCAATTATTTATACGCTAAGTGGGTTATTAAGGTTATATTTAAGTACAATTATTAGTGTAAAATGTCTAGGATGTTGACAAATAAACCCAAAGTGATTTATTTTAATGTTAAGTAGGTTTATATAGGCCTAGGTAAAGTATAATATAAAATACCTCGGATATCCCACCCAAAAAAAAAGTCAAAATGCATTGCCACTGAGGCCCAGGAGCTACCACTCACATAACAAGCATCAACCAAGATAATATAATAAACTACGATATATTACAGTTTATATAGGCCTAGGTAGGCAAGTACAATTATATAAAATACCTCGGATATCCCACCCAAAAAAAAAGTCAAAATGCATTGCCACTGAGGCCCAGGAGCTACCACTCACACACCAAGCAACAACCAAGATAATAAACTACAATATATTACAGACCTCAGCATAACCAGGAACTTGAGGAACATTTAATTTTTTCAGTCCTTCTGACAAGTCATTTACATCAATCCTTCCGTCACCATTACTATCTAACCGGTTAAATAACTCTCCTAGCCTCTCTTTCTCCTCACTGGGAGTCTCATATACATGGTGAATGTGAGGGCTGGAAGGTACACCCTTGTTCTGCATGGTGTAGCTCCTGGGACAACCACACAGATTAAAATGCTGGGAGAAAAAGTGAACACGTCCTCCCCATACCACTGTTAACACTACACTGGTCAGTCATGGCGGCCACGCTCCCCTAGCATTCATATTTCCTCAAATATGGATGAATTTTGTCTCGAAATACTCAATTTGAGTCTATTTTGATATGGCAGATTGTGTATGTAGAAATATGTGATGTTTTTGTACATTTTGGAAGCCTATTCAAGGGTCCAAGTGGAAATAAATCACTTTGAGGACCAGTCTTGCCAGGAGATCCTGGCTGAATTATGGCTAGAAATATTAAATAAAGCTTATTTTAACATGATATATTGTGTATGCAGAGATGGATGATATTATATATTGTGTATACAGAGATGGATGACATTATGGAAGCCTATTCAAGGATACCAATGGAAATAAGTCACTTTGGAGGCCAGTCTGGCCAGGAGCTGCTCCTCATTCCTGGCTAAATTATGGCTAGAAATACTAAATACAAGTCTATCTCAACATGATAGATTGTGTATGTAGAGATGGATGACATTATATATTGTGTGTAGAGATGGATGACATTATATATTGTGTGTAGAGATGGATGACATTATATATTGTGTATGTAGAGATGGATGACATTATATATTGTGTATGTAGAGATGGATGACATTATATATTGTGTATACAGAGATGGATGACATTATATATTGTGTATGTAGAGATGGATGACATTATATATTGTGTATACAGAGATGGATGACATTATATATTGTGTATGTAGAGATGGATGACATTATATATTGTGTATACAGAGATGGATGACATTATATATTGTGTATACAGAGATGGATGACATTATATATTGTGTATACAGAGATGGATGACATTATATATTGTGTATGTAGAGATGGATGACATTATATATTGTGTATACAGAGATGGATGACATTATATATTGTGTATACAGAGATGGATGACATTATATATTGTGTATGCAGAGATGGATGACATTATATATTGTGTATGTAGAGATGGATGACATTATATATTGTGTATGTAGAGATGGATGACATTATATATTGTGTATACAGAGATGGATGACATTATATATTGTGTATGCAGAGATGGATGACATTATATATTGTGTATGCAGAGATGGATGACATTATATATTGTGTATGTAGAGATGGGTGACATTATATATTGTGTATGCAGAGATGGATGACATTATATATTGTGTATGCAGAGATGGGTGACATTATATATTGTGTATGCAGAGATGGATGACATTATATATTGTGTATGCAGAGATGGATGACATTATATATTGTGTATACAGAGATGGATGACATTATATATTGTGTATGCAGAGATGGATGACATTATATATTGTGTATGCAGAGATGGATGACATTATATATTGTGTATACAGAGATGGATGACATTATATATTGTGTATGTAGAGATGGGTGACATTATATATTGTGTATGCAGAGATGGATGACATTATATATTGTGTATGCAGAGATGGATGACATTATATATTTTGTATGTAGAGATGGATGACATTATATATTGTGTATGTAGAGATGGATGACATTATATATTGTGTATGTAGAGATGGATGACATTATATATTGTGTATGCAGAGATGGATGACATTATATATTGTGTATGTAGAGATGGATGACATTATATATTGTGTATGTAGAGATGGATGACATTATATATTGTGTATATAGAGATGGATGACATTATGGAAGCCTATTCAAGGATCCCAATGGAAATAAGTCACTTTAGAGGCCAGTCCCCTCAACGAAGGTTCCTTGATGTTGGTGAGGGGCTCTTGATTTAGGGAATTGGATCTGTGCTCCAGTTCCCCGAATTAAGCCTGAATTCCTTCCACATCCCCCCCCCCCAGGCGCTGTATAATCCTCCGGGTTTAGCGCTTCCCCCTTGATTATAACAATAATAATTTAGAGGCCAGTCTGGCCAGGAGCTACTGCACATTACTGCTGCTGACTAAACCATGGCTAGAAATACATGCTCACTTCAATATGAAACATTGTTAAGATAAGAAGATAAGATTTCGTTCGGATTTTTAACCCCGGAGGGTTACACAAATAACCCGCACATAAAAGAGAGAAGCTTACGACGACGTTTCGGTCCGACTTGGACCATTGACAAAGTCACACTAACAGAATGAACATTAAAATGGTATAAAATACCGACAGATTGTTAGGTAAGACACATATGCAACAGTTAGGTATCTTTATTTTGAAACGTTTCGCCTACACAGTAGGCTTCTTCAGTCGAGTACAGAAAAGTTGATAGAAGCAGAAGATACTTGAAGACGATGTAATCAGTCCATCACCCTTAAAGTTTTGAGGTGGTCAGTCCCTCAGTCTGGAGAAGAGCATTGTTCCGTTGTCTGAAACAATATTGTTTCAGACAACGGAACAATGCTCTTCTCCAGACTGAGGGACTGACCACCTCAAAACTTTAAGGGTGATGGACTGATTACATCGTCTTCAAGTATCTTCTGCTTCTATCAACTTTTCTGTACTCGACTGAAGAAGCCTACTGTGTAGGCGAAACGTTTCAAAATAAAGATACCTAACTGTTGCATATGTGTCTTACCTAACACACTAACAGAGGTGGAGCAGGACGGCTATATATAGGCAGGAAGAGGTGGAGGTAGTAGTAGTGGTAGTAGTAGTAGTAGTAGTAGTAGTAGTAGTAGTAGTAGTACAAGAATTGTATATAATACCGACAGGATGAAATGACACATGCACAACACCCGGGCATCCCCACCGTAGACGTTTCGCCATCCAGCCAGCCACTGGATGGCGAAACGTCCACAACAAAGACAACCAGACGCCGCACATGTGTCTAATTTCATCAGTAAGCTTCTCTCTTTTATGTGCGGGTTATTTGTGTATCGTTCCAGTCACGGTATTGTGCCTTTTTGTTATTTATTCCCGGAGGGTTAGCCACCCAGGATAACCCAAGAAAGTCAGTGCGTCATCGAGGACTGTCTAACTTATTTCCATTGTGGTCCTTAATCTTGTCCCCCAGGATGCCACCCACACCAGTCCACTAACACCCAGGTACCCATCTGCTGCTAGGTGAACAGGACAACAGGTGTAAGGAAACGTGTCGAAATGTTTCCACCCGCCGGGAATCGAACCCGGGCCCTCCGTGTGTGAAGCGGGAGCTTTAGCCACCAGACCACCGGATCCTACGGGTTTAGCGCTTCCCCATTATACTACTATTCATGTTAATACAGAGATTAGTGACAACTTAGTGCATGTTGAAAATCCATGGTTATGAAGGGCATTACAGACAAACTTACTTACACAAGACCCCAATGGAAATATAAAGGACCCCAATGGTAATATGAAGGATCCCAATGGTAATGTGAAGGACCCCAATGGAAATATAAAGGACCCCAATGGTAATATGAAGGACCCCAATGGTAATGTGAAGGACCCCAATGGAAATATAAAGGACCCCAATGGTAATATGAAGGACCCCAATGGTAATGTGAAGGACCCCAATGGAAATATAAAGGACCCCAATGGTAATATGAAGGACCCCAATGGTAATGTGAAGGACCCCAATGGAAATATAAAGGACCCCAATGGTAATATGAAGGACCCCAATGGTAATATGAAGGCCCCAATGGTAATATGAAGGACCCCAATGGTAATATGAAGGACCCCAATGGAAATATAAAGGACCCCAATGGTAATATGAAGGACCCCAATGGAAATATAAAGGACCCCAATGGTAATATGAAGGATCCCAATGGTAATGTGAAGGACCCCAATGGAAATATAAAGGACCCCAATGGTAATATGAAGGACCCCAATGGTAATGTGAAGGACCCCAATGGAAATATAAAGGACCCCAATGGTAATATGAAGGACCCCAATGGTAATATGAAGGACCCCAATGGTAATATGAAGGATCCCAATGGTAATGTGAAGGACCCCAATGGAAATATAAAGGACCCCAATGGTAATATGAAGGACCCCAATGGTAATGTGAAGGACCCCAATGGAAATATAAAGGACCCCAATGGTAATATGAAGGACCCCAATGGTAATGTGAAGGACCCCAATGGAAATATAAAGGACCCCAATGGTAATATGAAGGACCCCAATGGTAATATGAAGGCCCCAATGGTAATATGAAGGACCCCAATGGTAATATGAAGGACCCCAATGGAAATATAAAGGACCCCAATGGTAATATGAAGGACCCCAATGGAAATATAAAGGACCCCAATGGTAATATGAAGGACCCCAATGGTAATATAAAGGACCCCAATGGTAATATGAAGGACCCCAATGGTAATATGAAGGACCCCAATGGTAATATGAAGGACCCCAATGGAAATATAAAGGACCCCAATGGTAATATGAAGGACCCCAATGGAAATATAAAGGACCCCAATGGTAATATGAAGGACCCCAATGGTAATATGAAGGACCCCAATGGTAATATGAAGGACCCCAATGGTAATATGAAGGATCCCAATGGTAATGTGAAGGACCCCAATGGAAATATAAAGGACCCCAATGGTAATATGAAGGACCCCAATGGTAATGTGAAGGACCCCAATGGAAATATAAAGGACCCCAATGGTAATATGAAGGACCCCAATGGTAATGTGAAGGACCCCAATGGAAATATAAAGGACCCCAATGGTAATATGAAGGACCCCAATGGTAATATGAAGGCCCCAATGGTAATATGAAGGACCCCAATGGTAATATGAAGGACCCCAATGGTAATATGAAGGACCCCAATGGAAATATAAAGGACCCCAATGGTAATATGAAGGACCCCAATGGTAATATAAAGGACCCCAATGGTAATATGAAGGACCCCAATGGTAATATGAAGGACCCCAATGGTAATATGAAGGACCCCAATGGAAATATAAAGGACCCCAATGGTAATATGAAGGACCCCAATGGAAATATAAAGGACCCCAATGGTAATATGAAGGACCCCAATGGTAATATGAAGGACCCCAATGGTAATATGAAGGACCCCAATGGTAATATGAAGGACCCCAATGGAAATATGAAGGACCCCAATGGAAATATGAAGGACCCCAATGGTAATATGAAGGACCCCAATGGTAATATGAAGGACCCCAATGGAAATATAAAGGACCCCAATGGAAATATAAAGGACCCCAATGGTAATATGAAGGACCCCAATGGTAATATGAAGGACCCCAATGGTAATATGAAGGACCCCAATGGAAATATGAAGGACCCCAATGGAAATATGAAGGACCCCAATGGTAATATGAAGGATCCCAATGGTAATATGAAGGATCCCAATGGTAATATGAAGGACCCCAATGGAAATATAAAGGACCCCAATGGTAATATGAAGGACCCCAATGGTAATATGAAGGACCCCAATGGTAATATGAAGGACCCCAATGGAAATATGAAGGACCCCAATGGAAATATGAAGGATCCCAATGGTAATATGAAGGATCCCAATGGTAATATGAAGGACCCCAATGGAAATATGAAGGACCCCAATGGAAATATGAAGGACCCCAATGGAAATATGAAGGATCCCAATGGTAATATGAAGGACCCCAATGGTAATATGAAGGACCCCAATGGAAATATGAAGGACCCCAATGGTAATATGAAGGACCCCAATGGAAATATGAAGGACCCCAATGGAAATATAAAGGACCCCAATGGAAATATGAAGGACCCAAATGGAAATATGAAGGACCCCAATGGAAATATCAAGGACCCCAATGGAAATATCAAGGACACCAATGGAAATATAAAGGACACAAATGGAAATATCAAGGACCCCAATGGAAATATAAGGGACACCAATGGAAATATCAAGGACCCCAATGGAAATATCAAGGACCCCAATGGAAATATCAATGACACCAATGGAAATATAAGGGACACCAATGGAAATATCAAGGACACCAATGGAAATATAAGGGACACCAATGGAAATATCAAGGACCCCACTGGAAATATAAGGGACACCAATGGAAATAAGTCACTCTTACTTTCTTGGGTTACCCCAGGTTGTCTACACATATGCTGCTATGTATGATAATCTATGTAACTGTATTTGTGTATACCTGAGTAAACCTACACAGGATAATACAGCTTTATTTCTTTTCTATGGTATACATGTAGTTTACATGTAATAAAATATTGTTAGGCTAAAAAAAAAACACCAGTTTTCACATCTCTGGTTATTATATTTAATATAATCACGTGGAAGCGCTAAACCCGTAGGATTATACAGCGCCTGTGCGGGGATGGATGGAAGGTATTTAGGTTTAATTCAGGGAACTGGAGCATAGACCCAATTCCCTAGAACAAGAGCCCCTGACCAGCATCAAGGAACCTTCATTGAGGGGTTCACATCTCTGAAACATTGTACTTATCCACCCTGTCAATTGATCTCAGTATTTTATATGTCGTTATGTCCCTCCTGTCCTCCAGTGTCACCAGGTTGACTCCCTTCAGCCTCTCCTAGGACATAACCTTTAGTCCTGGGACTAGTCTTGTTGCAAACCTTTGCACTTTCTCTAATTTCTTACGTGCTTGACCAGGGGTACTCACCTAATTGCAGGAGTCGAGTCACAGCTCCTGGCCCCACCTCTTCACTCGACGCCACGAAGTCCATCCTGTCCCTGCTCCATAAGCTGTACCATGCCTTTTAAAGATATGTATCGTGTGTATGTACTCATCTAATTGAGGTTGCAGGGGTCGAGTCACAGCTCTTGGTCTAAAGCTTTATTACCTCTCAGGAAACAAACGTTAAAAAAAAATTATAACCAACATTCGAACTTCGCAGAAATTCTTCAAGTTGTAGGTGGACGGAGGCACACCTCCAGTGTGCACTCTCAGTAGCAAACATACCTCCAGTGTGCACTCTCAGTAGCAAACATACCTCCAGTGTGCACTCTCTGTAGCAAACGTACCTCCAGTGAGCACTCTCAGTAGCAAACATACCTCCAGTGAGCACTCTCAGTAGCAAACATACCTCCAGTATGCACTCTCAGTAGCGCATACCTCCAGTGTGCACTCTCAGTAGCAAACATACCTCCAGTGAGCACTCTCAGTAGCAAACATACCTCCAGTGTGCACTCTCAGTAGCAAAATACCTCCAGTGTGCACTCTCAGTAGCAAACATACCTCCAGTGAGCACTCTCAGTAGCAAACATACCTCCAGTGTGCACTCTCAGTAGCAAACATACCTCCAGTGTGCACTCTCAGTAGCAAACATACCTCCAGTGTGCACTCTCAGTAGCAAACATACCTCCAGTGTGCATTCTCAGTAGCAAACATACCTCCAGTGTGCACTCTCAATATTATTATTATTATAATCAAAGGGGAAGCACTAAACCCGGAGGATTATACAGCACCTGGGGGGGATGTGGAAGGCATTCAGGCTTAATTCGGAGAACTGGAGCACAGATCCAATTCCCTAAATCAAGAGCCCCTCACCAACATCAAGGAACCTTCCTTGAGGGGTGCACTCTCAGTAGCAAACATACCTCCAGTGTGCACTCTCAGTAGCAAACATACCTCCAGTGTGCACTCTCAGTAGCAAACATACTTCCAGTGTGCACTCTCAGTAGCAAACATACCTCCAGTGTGCACTCTCAGTAGCAAACATACCTCCAGTGTGCACTCTCAGTAGCAAACATACCTCCAGTGTGCACTCTCAGTAGCAAACATACCTCCAGTGTGCACTCTCAGTAGCAAACATACCTCCAGTGTGCACTCTCAGTAGCAAACATACCTCCAGTGTGCACTCTCAGTAGCAAACATACCTCCAGTGTGCACTCTCAGTAGCAAACATACCTCCAGTGTGCACTCTCAGTAGCAAACATACCTCCAGTGTGCACTCTCAGTAGCAAACATACCTCCAGTGTGCACTCTCAGTAGCAAACATACGTCCAGTGTGCACTCTCAGTAGCAAACATACCTCCAGTGTGCACTCTCAGTAGCAAACATACCTCCAGTGTGCACTCAGTAGCAAACATACCTCCAGTGTGCACTCTCAGTAGCAAACATACCTCCAGTGTGCACTCTCAGTAGCAAACATACCTCCAGTGTGCGCTCTCAGTAGCAAACATACCTCCAGTGTGCACTCTCAGTAGCAAACACACCTCCAGTGTGCACTCTCAGTAGCAAACAGACCTCCAGTGTGCTCAGTAGCAAATATACCTCCAGTGTGCACTCTCAGTAGCAAACAGACCTCCAGTGTGCTCTCAGTAGCAAACAGACCTCCAGTGTGCACTCTCAGTAGCAAACATACCTCCAGTGTGCACTCTCAGTAGCAAACATACCTCCAGTGTGCACTCTCAGTAGCAAACATACCTCCAGTGTGCACTCTCAGTAGCAAACATACCTCCAGTGTGCACTCTCAGTAGCAAACATACCTCCAGTGTGCACTCTCAGTAGCAAACACACCTCCAGTGTGCACTATCAGTAGCAAACACACCTCCAGTGTGCTCAGTAGCAAACATACCTCCAGTGTGCACTCTCAGTAGCGCATACCTCCAGTGTGCACTCTCAGTAGCAAACATACCTCCAGTGTGCACTCTCAGTAGCAAACATACCTCCAGTGTGCACTCTCAGTAGCAAACATACCTCCAGTGTGCACTCTCAGTAGCAAACATACCTCCAGTGTGCACTCTCAGTAGCAAACATACCTCCAGTGTGCACTCTCAGTAGCAAACATACCTCCAGCGTGCACTCTCAGTAGCAAACATACCTCCAGTGTGCACTCTCAGTAGCAAACATATCTCCAGTGTGCACTCTCAGTAGCAAACACACCTCCAGTGTGCACTCTCAGTAGCACACACCTCCAGTGTGCTCAGTAGCAAACATACCTCCAGTGTGCACTCTCAGTAGCAAACACACCTCCAGTGTGCACTCTCAGTAGCAAACATACCTCCAGTGTGCACTCTCAGTAGCAAACATACCTCCAGTGTGCACTCTCAGTAGCATACCTCCAGTGTGCACTCTCAGTAGCAAACATACCTCCAGTGTGCACTCTCAGTAGCAAACACACCTCCAATGTGCACTCTCAGTAGCAAACATACCTCCAATGTGCACTCTCAGTAGCAAACACACCTCCAATGTGCACTCTCAGTAGCAAACACACCTCCAATGTGCACTCTCAGTAGCAAACATACCTCCAATGTGCACTCTCAGTAGCAAACATACCTCCAATGTGCACTCACAGTAGCAAACATACCTCCAATGTGCACTCTCAGTAGCAAACATACCTCCAATGTGCACTCTCAGTAGCAAACACACCTCCAACATGCACTCTCAGTAGCAAACATACCTCCAATGTGCACTCTCAATAGCAAACATACCTCCAATGTGCACTCTCAGTAGCAAACATACCTCCAATGTGCACTCTCAGTAGCAAACACACCTCCAACATGCACTCTCAGCAAACATACCTCCAATGTGCACTCTCAGTAGCAAACATACCTCCAACATGCACTCTCAGTAGCAAACATACCTCCAATGTGCACTCTCAATAGCAAACATACCTCCAATGTGCACTCTCAATAGCAAACATACCTCCAATGTGCACTCTCAGTAGCAAACATACCTCCAATGTGCACTCTCAGTAGCAAACACACCTCCAACATGCACTCTCAGTAGCAAACACACCTCCAGTGTGCACTCAGTGCAAATACACCTACATTGTGCACTCTCAGTAGCAAACACACCTCTAGCATGCACTCTCAGTAGCAAACACGTCTCCAGTATGCACTCTCAGTAACAAACACACTTCCAGCATGCACTCTCAGTAGCAAACACATCTCCAGCATGCACTCTCAATAGCAAACACACCTCCAGCATGCACTCTCAGCAGCACACACACCTCCAGCATGCACTCTCAATAGCAAACACACCTCCAGCATGCACTCTCAATAGCATAAACCGAGTAGCAGACACCCCCAGCATACTGAGTAGCAAACACCTTCAGCATACACTCAGTAGGAAGCACCTCCAGCATACTTAGTAGCAAACACCTCCAGCATACTGAGTAGCAAACACCTCCAGCATACTTAGTAGCAAACACCTCCAGCATACTGAGTAGCAAACACCTCCAGCATACTGAGTAGCAAACACCTCCAGCATACTGAGTAGCAAACACCTCCACCATACTGAGTAGCAAACACCTCCAGCATACTGAGTAGCAAACACCTCCAGCATACTGAGTAGCAAACACCTCCAGCATACTGAGTAGCAAACACCTCCACCATACTGAGTAGCAAACACCTCCAGCATACTGAGTAGCAAACACCTTCAGCATACTGAGTAGCAAACTCCTCCAGCATACTGAGTAGCAAACACCTCCAGCATACTGAGTAGCAAACACCTCAGGCATACTGAGTAGCAAACACCTCCAGCATACTGAGTAGCAAACACCTCCAGCATACTGAGTAGCAAACACCTCCAGCATACTGAGTAGCAAACTCCTCCAGCATACTGAGTAGCAAACACCTCCAGCATACTGAGTAGCAAACACCTCAGGCATACTGAGTAGCAAACACCTCCAGCATACTGAGTAGCAAACACCTCCAGCATACTGAGTAGCAAACACCTCCAGCATACTGAGTAGCAAACTCCTCCAGCATACTGAGTAGCAAACACCTCCAGCATACTGAGTAGCAAACACCTCAGGCATACAGAGTAGCAAACACCTCCAGCATACTTAGTAGCAAACACCTCCAGCATACTGAGTAGCAAACACCTCAGGCATACAGAGTAGCAAACACCTCCAGCATACTTAGTAGCAAACACCTCCATCATACTGAGTAGCAAACACCTCCAGCATAGTGAATGTCAAACACCTCCAGCATACTGAGTAGCAAACACCTCCAGCATACTGAGTAGCAAACACCTCCAGCATACTGAGTAGCAAACACCTCCAGCATACTGAGTAGCAAACACCTCCAGGATACTGAGTAGCAAACACCTCCAGCATACTGAGTAGCAAACACCTCCAGCATACTGAGTAGCAAACACCTCCAGCATAGTGAATGTCAAACACCTCCAGCATACTGAGTAGCAAACACCTCCAGCATACTGAGTAGCAAACACCTCCAGCATACTGAGTAGCAAACAGCTCCAGCATACTGAGTGGCAAACACCTCCAGGATACACTCAGTAGCAAACACCTCCAGCATACACTCAATAGCAAACACCTCCAGCATACTGAGTAGCAAACAGCTCCAGCATACTGAGTGGCAAACACCTCCAGCATACACTCAGTAGCAAACACCTCCAGCATACTGAGTGGCAAACACCTCCAGCATACTGAGTGGCAAACACCTCCAGGATACACTCAGTAGCAAACATCTCCAGCATACTCAGTAGCAAACACCTCCAGCATACACTTTGTATCACTAAACCCACATGGGTCATATGTTACCTTCATGGAGAGGGGAAATGCTGAACCAATCATATATTAATCATGGGGGAAGCCCTAAACCTGTAAGGTCATACAGTTCTTGGGGAAATGGGTAGCACTCAAGTTTATTTTGAAGTTAGGATAGGACCTAAACAGAAAAACAAAAGCTTTTCTTTTTAAATTTAGTAATGTATACAGAAGAGGTTACTAGCCTCTTGCTCCCGGCATTTTAATCTCTTACAAGAGGCAGGGCTTATGGAGGAAGAATTCTTTTCCACTTCCCCACGATTCTCTTATTTTTGTTCTTACAAATCTTGCTGCTGAAAAATCCCACTTAACCAGGACATGAATTTGATTATCTGTAAATTTATTATTATAATCGTGGGGGAGTGCTAAACCCGTAGGATTATACAGCGCATGTGGGAGGGGGTATGAAGATGGAAGGTATTCAGGCTTAATTCAGGGAACTAGAGCACAGATCCAATTCCCCAGATCAAGAGCCTCTCACCAGCATCAAGGAGCCTCCCTTGGGAGAATTATCTGTAAATATTAGTTTTATAACTGGGTGGACATTTTCAAATTTATGTAATGCAATAAGTACCTTACCTGGAAAACTTGCATCTTGCTCCAGTCTGTGTAATTCATAAATAAAATTATATGCATGGGGGAGCACTAAGCCCATACAGTGCCTGGGAAATGAGTAATCAGGTTTAATCCGAGGAAAGAGAAACTCCAATTCCTCACGTCAACAGCCTTTCACAGGCATCAGGGGCCCAACTGATGGATCGTAAATAGTAAAACTGAAGTATCAGCCTCTGTTTCAGGTTCTTCTTCACATGGTGTACAGGAGAAAAAATGAACCATTCCACAGGAAATAGAGTGTATTTTATATCACTTTTATATAAACACCTTTGTCTTCTACTCTTAAACCACTGTTGTTTGCCCCATTATCTCATGAAACCACAACCACTGCTCAATTGCCATGATGAACCGACTGGTATCAATGAAAGAAAATATTACTGAATAAGAAAACAAATTTGTAAAACCTTAAAAGTTGTGAAGAAGTTTTTGTAAGTGATAATGGGTTTAAAAACTCAAGTTGTCTTTGCCAGTAGCCAACCTGGACAAATAATTATGCAAAATCTATACACAACAACATCAATGAATGCTGACCAATCACAGTTTTTAATGAGGCACAATTTCTCAAGTAGTCTGTATAGGAAAATTAGGCTTTCTGAAACTGATGCAGTGGTACAAATCCATTGATATTCTTGCATACAGTAGTTAACACCGCTGTAAATAACAACAGTAAATCTGTAAATTCTTATTTCCAACATGATGTTCCAAATCAACCAGGAAAAGTGGCCAGTTTCCAGATACACTGCATACCTCTGTAGGGATGTCAAGGACAGTATAAAAATATCATTTACACTGTATAAAAAGTCTACAACGACTGTACACTATCTACATGATTCCTACGCCATTAGCTGGACACTTAGATGTCTGAGGGCTTCCATAAGTCTGTCAGCTGCATCTTTGCCTTGAGCAATTGACCGACTTCTTGTACACATAAATCCCCTACTTTAAAGCTGAACTTATAGAAAACCAAAATTATATTCATGCATAAATACATGTAAGGAATGAATTTCTTGTATACTAACTTAAGATAAAATGATTCTCATACATCTGAGCGAATGGCAGTCGTATGCTTTTACAACCAGTAAATATGATTATGTGAATGTTACAGTAAGCTGTTGATTTCTTGATGTGTAATAAAAACTATAACTTAATACACACATTAGGCAAGATTATCAGTATTTACCAGATACTAGCAATAGGTATGCATAGAAGCTAATCAAAGCACACCAAAATTTCTAGTATTTCACAGGCATTCTTGGAAAAATATTTAACACCTTAAACATATGCATAACCAGAAGAAAAGCACCAAGAGGACAAAAATAAAGGCATGTGCCCAGGGGCAACATATCTTTAAAATATCTGCCAATTACAATTTTCTTCAGAACACAGTCTAGGTAAATGTGATTTATTTCTAGGATGGTGTTTGAGCCTTCCAACCTGAGTAATACTAAAACTAAGACCAACTAACAACTTATGCATTCAGGCCACCAGACCTCCTCATCATCATCAATCTGGCAGCAGTGCTTCACATCTTGCATACCTTAACACCAGTGAACCATAACTTATCTACTGACACCTGCATTTTTAAGTCAGGTAAAAATAAAAGAATGTTTTCTAATTTGATAAAAGAAAATTTAACCCTTCCAACAATAGCTTTAGACTGCATAAATAAACTTTTCAACAACTATACATACCATTACCATTGGAAGATATAAATGAAAAAGCATACAAAGCCAGATCTTAATTAATGATCCCCAGGTGTGATTCGGTTATGCCTCCAGTCCATCATTTCTGGTTGTAATGGAACATTCATAAGTTAGGCAAGTTCAGCTGAGCTGTGACACAAGAATGGCTGGCAGGCAACAGCATCACAGATCTTTGGCATTCAACATTTTGTGTATTCTCATTCGGAACCAGTCCTAACTGTTAATACTGGTTGGCAGCACAACATCGTCTGCACAAACTGCTGCATCCAGAAATTTGAGCAAAAATGCATAATGCATAAAACTTACAAATCTAAACTCCTGCCTCTTTCAAGGACGAGATCAAAAAGTGTTGTTTAGGCAAAAGTACTCTTAAACTGGAGTACAACATACAACTCAAGTGTACATACCTCATGGACAACTTTGTGAACACAAGTCTGGGGCATGTGCAAAAGAGGATATTTTCCTCTAAAAAATATATATACTTTATTTCAAAAAAGAAAAAGAATGTTCACATAAAAATTTCTTTATGGAATAGATACGACACTATCACATATCATGGTGTGACAGTGGTTGTGGCAGTCATGACACTGACTTGACTGGGAAGCAATGAACAACAACAAAGGTAGTGGCCGGGTTGGGCCGAGGTCTGGTCTGAAACAGGAAAAATGTTCTCCCATCCAACCTGCCTTGGTCCCTCCCATTTCCCCACCACCACCCTCCTCTCCTTTGCTTGCCATATGGGATAATTATCACTCGGTGTAGCACAACCACCCTCAGTGTGGAAAATGTGCCGAGGGAAGTGTGTGCGAGATCTGGATATTTGCGGACGCATTAGTTCAGGTCCCGGTCTTCCAAAAACCTGTATTCGAAAGTGAAATTTTCCTTTTTCCGCTGGCCCCAGTTCTCATAGTCGAAGTAGATGTATGTGCCCTGTAAATACAATGAGAACAAAACTTAGTACAAAGTATAGGAAATTACCTACAGTATCAATCTTAACTGTATTCTAGTGCAATTATTCCCAAGACAGTTTGTGGTTCAGGATACTTTTGTTAGGTAAAAGGCCACAAGTGCAACTAATGTGATATTTTATTGTGGCAACGTTTCACTCTCCAGGAACTTTGTCAAGCCGTTATGGCTTGATAGGAATGGAAAAAGGAAGAAAGAAAAAGAAGGATAAGAGGAAAAAAGAGGGAAAAAATAAAGAGCTGCTCATCTATCGGTCTTGTATTTATCATTTTAACCCTTAAACTGTCCAAACATAGACCTACTTTTTTTTACATATTTTCAAATAGATAAAAAAAAAAAAAAAAAAAAAAAAAAAAAAAAAAAAAAAAAAAAAAAAAAAACGTAAATCAAAGTTTTTTTTACATGCTTTCAAATGTAAGAAAATAAAAAAAATTCACGTTTTTTTTTTTTACATATTTTCAAATGTTGAAAAAATGTAGATCTACGCTTGGACAGTTTAAGGGTTAACTAAAAGAAAAATATTCATAATATCAAAGAAAAAATAGAAAACACAAATAAGGAATAAATAAAATTTGACATTTCAGCAAGCAACTAATACAAATTAATAAAGAAAATAGAATAAAAAACACTAATTACAAACCACAGATGTGCTGAAAAAACTCATTAAAGCTGTCTTTCCACAAGAAATCCAATAATTTAATTACATTTTGAAGACTGAGGCCCTTGTGCAACATCTGGGAAACTTTACTGCCAGCCAGCGGCTTCTTCACTCCAATATATTTTGAAAAAGGCCAACAGCATAAATTAATTTACTTAGAACTAAAACTTGAAACCTGTGGACACTTTCTTTCTTTCTTTGAACACACTGGCCGTATCCCGCCGAGGCGGGGTGGCCTAAGAGGAAAAACAAAAGTTTCTCCTCTTACATTTAGTAACATATACAGGAGAAGGAGTTACTAGCCTCTTGCTCCTGGCATTTTAGTCGCCTCTTACAACACGCATGGCTTATGGAGGAAGAATTCTGATCCACTTCCCCATGGAGATAAGAGGAAATAGACAAGAGCAAGAACTAGAAAGAAAATAGAAGAAAACCCAGAGGGGTATGTATATATATACTTGTACATGTATGTGCAGTGTAACCTAAGTGTAAGTAGAAGTAGCAAGACATACCTGAAATCTTGCATGTTTATGAAACAGAAAAAAGACACCAGCAATCGTACCATCATGTAAAACAATTACAGGCTTTCATTTTACACTCACTTGGCAGGACGGTAGTACCTCCCTGGGCGGTTGCTGTCTACAAACCTACTACCTATAACCTGTGGACTCACCTGTTCATATTCGTCTGTGATCGCCTTTGGCTCTTCGTGCCGCTGGAACCACATCATATACTTTGTATGGAATCTCCAAGATTGCTTCTTAAGAGCTTTAGCAGCAAGGTACTGGGCTTTCGTGCCTTCCATATAATAAAAGATAAAAAATAGAGTTTCTGTTGACAGTCGCTGGAAGAAATCAACTGTATCTGACATCGGAGGCGAGACCTGTTGAGAGGGAGAGAGAGGCGAAGGACATCATGAAATACAGTATGCTGTTGACAATTTTTTTTTTTTTTTTTTTAGCTCCTTGGATATTTCCCACCAAGATCAGGTAATCTATAAAGAAGAAAAGAACATCATCATTCACCTGAGCTTCACGAATAGCTGTTTCACCAGAAGTGTGTTATGTGTTAACAATATGACCCAAAAAATCACACCACTACATGTAAGTGCAGGTACAGCACTCCTTTCCAATAGAAACTGGGTTTGGTTAACTGGTTTCCCCAAATGCCTTTCTCACACTTAAACAGCACACTAAATTCCCAAAGTCACATGCCTTTACTCCTAGTTACTGTATTTCATGGCTTATAAGACTTGTTTTAGTTTCAATGGCTTGGCATTGGACACAACTAAGTGAGCTAGAGCCCACTGCACACCCCAAACTTATAGCTCCCATCACTAACCTTCAATTTATAGGATTCAGGCTGGTTTTTGGAGACATTTTATGGACAAAAATAATGCCGCGAAATATGGTAACATGCTCATCCATGCCTGCTGGAAGCTTAAGTCTCTGCCACTTAAAACCTCTTTCACAACCTCTCCTCAAGAGTGCAGGCACTGTATTTCCCACCTCCAGGACTCAAGTCCAGCTAACCTGTTTCCTTGAATCTCTTCCCAAAACATTGCTCACACTCCAACAGTGTAGGCTTTAAAACATTTGTAGAAGTGAGCTATCCACTTATGGATTTTTTTCAAGAATATGCTTTCTTCTTTGTATCACTCTGTCTTGGTGGGAGATGTCCAGTGAGGTTAAAAAATAAGGTTAAGGTTACAAACAACTCATTTAAAATTTGAAACGCTAGGAATGGACCTTGTTGATATGTAGGAAACACTTCTGTATATGAATAACTTATGAAGAGTCATAAGTCTGATGTGGTCAGTTCTGTGAAGGTCGGTACAAACTAATACTACTGATTGTATCTACCATACTGATAACTTCAATTACAGTATTGATTTACTTCTAAAATTATGTTTATTTAACACAATTAGGTAATTAGATACAAAACAAAAACAAAATTCACTGATGCATACCGGTGTGCCGAGGCCGCTCACCTGTGGATAGTAGAGCGGCGTCTGGCACGGTTGGCGTGGCAAGTGTAGTCTTAATCTCTCCGAATCGGACGGGTGAGGCATATGAAAAAAAGCCGCCTGTAGCATTTTAAATTGTAGCTCGTGTTCAACTGTTAACTGGGCTGGGCCAAGTGGAGCCACTCCTAATAGTGGAGGGATATGCGCTTCACACGTTGTAGTGCTCTTCCCTGAACTATTAGTGGCGCTGGTATTGTTGTTACTATTGGTATTAGTGCTGGATGTGGTACTGCTGCTGCTTACAACACAACTGCTGCCATCCAACACTGGAAAAGCAAAAGTTCAAACAATTTACACCTTGTTACAATAAAGATCTGGAACTTAATCAGTTACTATAGGAAACAAAAGTCTTATGCTTTTTTTTTTTTTTCAACAAGTCGGTCGTCTCCCACCGAGGCAGGGTGACCCAAAAAAGAAAGAAAATCCCCAAAAAGAAAATACTTTCATCATCATTCAACACTTTCACCACACTCACACATAATCACTGCTTTTGCAGAGGTGCTCAGAATACAACAGTTTAGAAGCATATACATATAAAAATACACAACATATCCCTCCAAACTGCCAATATCCCAAACCCCTCCTTTAAAGTGCAGGCACTGTACTTCCCATTTCCAGGACTCAAGTCCGACTATATGACAATAACCGGTTTCCCTGAATCCCTTCACTAAATATTACCCTGCTCACACTCCAACAGATCGTCAGGTCCCAAGTATCATTCATCTCCATTCACTCCTATCTAACACGCTCATGCACGCTTGCTGGAAGTCCAAGCCCCTCGCCCACAAAACCTCCTTTACCCCCTCTTTCCAACCCTTTCGAAGACGACCCCTACCCCTCTTTCCTTCCCCTATAGATTTATATGCTTTCCATGTCATTCTACTTTGATCCATTCTCTCTAAATGACCAAACCATCTCAACAACCCCTCTTCTGCCCTCTGACTAATGCTTTTATTAACTCCACACCTCCTAATTTCCACACTCCGAATTTTCTGCATAATATTTACACCACACATTGCCCTTAGACAGGACATCTCCACTGCCTCCAACCGTCTCCTCGCTGCTGCATTTACCACCCAAGCTTCATATCCATATAAGTGTTGGTACTACTATACTTTCATACATTCCCTTCTTTGCCTCCATAGATAACGTTTTTTGACTCCACATATACCTCAACGCACCACTCACCTTTTTTCCCTCATCAATTCTATGATTAACCTCATCCTTCATAAATCCATCCGCCAACACGTCAACTCCCAAGTATCTGAAAACATTCACTTCTTCCATACTCATTTTTTATTTTTTTTTTTTATTATCACACCGGCCGATTCCCACCAAGGCAGGGTGGCCCGAAAAAGAAAAACTTTCACCATCATTCACTCCATCACTGTCTTGCCAGAAGGGTGCTTTACACTACAGTTTTTAAACTGCAACATTAACACCCCTCCTTCAGAGTGCAGGCACTGTACTTCCCATCTCCAGGACTCAAGTCCGGCCTGCCGGTTTCCCTGAATCCCTTCATAAATGTTACTTTGCTCACACTCCAACAGCACGTCAAGTATTAAAAACCATTTGTCTCCATTCACTCCTATCAAACACGCTCACGCATGCCTGCTGGAAGTCCAAGCCCCTCGCACACAAAACCTCCTTTACCCCCTCCCTCCAACCCTTCCTTGGCCGACCCCTACCCCGCCTTCCTTCCACTACAGACTGATACACTCTTGAAGTCATTCTGTTTCGCTCCATTCTCTCTACATGTCCGAACCACCTCAACAACCCTTCCTCAGCCCTCTGGACAACAGTTTTGGTAATCCCGCACCTCCTCCTAACTTCCAAACTACGAATTCTCTGCATTATATTCACACCACACATTGCCCTCAGACATGACATCTCCACTGCCTCCAGCCTTCTCCTCGCTGCAACATTCATCACCCACGCTTCACACCCATATAAGAGCGTTGGTAAAACTATACTCTCATACATTCCCCTCTTTGCCTCCAAGGACAAAGTTCTTTGTCTCCACAGACTCCTAAGTGCACCACTCACTCTTTTTCCCTCATCAATTCTATGATTCACCTCATCTTTCATAGACCCATCCGCTGACACGTCCACTCCCAAATATCTGAATACGTTCACCTCCTCCATACTCTCTCCCTCCAATCTGATATTCAATCTTTCATCACCTAATCTTTTTGTTATCCTCATAACCTTACTCTTTCCTGTATTCACCTTTAATTTTCTTCTTTTGCACACCCTACCAAATTCATCCACCAATCTCTGCAACTTCTCTTCAGAATCTCCCAAGAGCACAGTGTCATCAGCAAAGAGCAGCTGTGACAACTCCCACTTTGTGTGTGATTCTTTATCTTTTAACTCCACGCCTCTTGCCAAGACCCTCGCATTTACTTCTCTTACAACCCCATCTATAAATATATTAAACAACCACGGTGACATCACACATCCTTGTCTAAGGCCTACTTTTACTGGGAAAAAATTTCCCTCTTTCCTACATACTCTAACTTGAGCCTCACTATCCTCGTAAAAACTCTTCACTGCTTTCAGTAACCTACCTCCTACACCATACACTTGCAACATCTGCCACATTGCCCCCCTATCCACCCTGTCATACGCCTTTTCCAAATCCATAAATGCCACAAAGACCTCTTTAGCCTTATCTAAATACTGTTCACTTATATGTTTCACTGTAAACACCTGGTCCACACACCCCCTACCTTTCCTAAAGCCTCCTTGTTCATCTGCTATCCTATTCTCCGTCTTACTCTTAATTCTTTCAATTATAACTCTACCATACACTTTACCAGGTACACTCAACAGACTTATCCCCCTATAATTTTTGCACTCTCTTTTATCCCCTTTGCCTTTATACAAAGGAACTATGCATGCTCTCTGCCAATCCCTAGGTACCTTACCCTCTTCCATACATTTATTAAATAATTGCACCAACCACTCCAAAACTATATCCCCACCTGCTTTTAACATTTCTATCTTTATCCCATCAATCCCGGCTGCCTTACCCCCTTTCATTTTACCTACTGCCTCACGAACTTCCCCCACACTCACAACTGGCTCTTCCTCACTCCTACAAGATGTTATTCCTCCTTGCCCTATACACGAAATCACAGCTTCCCTATCTTCATCAACATTTAACAATTCCTCAAAATATTCCTTCCATCTTCCCAATACCTCTAACTCTCCATTTAATAACTCTCCTCTCCTATTTTTAACTGACAAATCCATTTGTTCTCTAGGCTTTCTTAACTTGTTAATCTCACTCCAAAACTTTTTCTTATTTTCAACAAAATTTGTTGATAACATCTCACCCACTCTCTCATTTGCTCTCTTTTTACATTGCTTCACCACTCTCTTAACTTCTCTCTTTTTCTCCATATACTCTTCCCTCCTTGCATCACTTCTACTTTGTAAAAACTTCTCATATGCTAACTTTTTCTCCCTTACTACTCTCTTTACATCATCATTCCACCAATCGCTCCTCTTCCCTCCTGCACCCACTTTCCTGTAACCACAAACTTCTGCTGAACACTCTAACACTACATTTTTAAACCTACCCCATACCTCTTCGACCCCATTGCCTATGCTCTCATTAGCCCATCTATCCTCCAATAGCTGTTTATATCTTACCCTAACTGCCTCCTCTTTTAGTTTATAAACCTTCACCTCTCTCTTCCCTGATGCTTCTATTCTCCTTGTATCCCATCTACCTTTTACTCTCAGTGTAGCTACAACTAGAAAGTGATCTGATATATCTGTGGCCCCTCTATAAACATGTACATCCTGAAGTCTACTCAACAGTCTTTTATCTACCAATACATAATCCAACAAACTACTGTCATTTCGCCCTACATCATATCGTGTATACTTATTTATCCTCTTTTTCTTAAAATATGTATTACCTATAACTAAACCCCTTTCTATACAAAGTTCAATCAAAGGGCTCCCATTATCATTTACACCTGGCACCCCAAACTTACCTACCACACCCTCTCTAAAAGTTTCTCCTACTTTAGCATTCAAGTCCCCTACCACAATTACTCTCTCACTTGGTTCAAAGGCTCCTATACATTCACTTAACATCTCCCAAAATCTCTCTCTCTCCTCTGCATTCCTCTCTTCTCCAGGTGCATACACGCTTATTATGACCCACTTCTCGCATCCAACCTTTACTTTAATCCACATAATTCTTGAATTTACACATTCATATTCTCTTTTCTCCTTCCATAACTGATCATTTAACATTACTGCTACCCCTTCCTTTGCTCTAACTCTCTCAGATACTCCAGATTTAATCCCATTTATTTCCCCCCACTGAAACTCTCCTACCCCCTTCAGCTTTGTTTCGCTTAGGGCCAGGACATCCAACTTCTTTTCATTCATAACATCAGCAATCATCTGTTTCTTGTCATCCGCACTACATCCACGCACATTTAAGCAACCCAGTTTTATAAAGTTTTTCTTCTTCTCTTTTTTAGTAATTGTATACAGGAGAAGGGGTTACTAGCCCATTGCTCCCGGCATTTTAGTCGCCTCATACGACACGCATGGCTTACGGAGGAAAGATTCTTTTCCACTTCCCCATGGACAATAGAAGAAATAAAAAAGAACAAGAGCTATTTAGAAAAAGGAGAAAAACCTAGATGTATGTATATATATATATGCATGTGCGTGTCTGTGAAGTGTGACCAAAGTGTAAGTAGGAGTAGCAAGATATCCCTGTTATCTTAGCGTGTTTATGAGACAGAAAAAGAAACCAGCAATCCTACCATCATGCAAAACAGTTACAGGTTTTTGTTTCACAGTCATCTGGCAGGACGGTAGTACTTCCCTGGGTGGTTGCTGTCTACCAACCTACTACCATACTCCTCCTCCCCAATTTGATATCCAATTTTTCTTTATCTAAATCATTTGATACCCTCATCACCTTACTCTTTTCTATGTTCACTTTCAACTTTCTACCTTTACACACATTCTCAAACTCATCCACTAATCTTCGCAATTTTTCTTTAGAATCTCCCATAAGCACAGTATCATCAGCAAAAAGTAACTGTGTCAATTCCCATTTTGAATTTGATTTCCCATAATTTAAACCCAACCCCTCTCCCAAACACCCTAGCATTTACTTCTTTTACAACCCCATCTATAAATATATTAAACAACCATGGTGACATTACACATCCCTGTCTAATGTTTAATGCAAAATCATGGTGAATAATATTTTTTTTTTTTTTACATAAATTTTACAGGCTAAGAGCTGCTATCCTGCCTCAGCTCATTTCAAAGCCCAGCTCTATCTGAGCTATACTACCTCCCCCAGGATGCCACCGACACCAGTCAGCTAACACTCAGGTACCTACTTACTGCTAGGTGAACAGGGGCAGGCAGAAGGAAACACGAAACATGACCAATGTTTTCGGCAGTATTTTTGAGACAAAGATATTTATATAAACTCGAACTAGTCTTGATGTACAGTAAAGTCTTGATTAAGGAAAATCAAATTGTACAATTTTTTATGAAGGCTATTGAAAAAGAGCAACCAAACATTCATTGTGAGATATAATGACTTGCATTACCAGTCTTCAATCATGAGATCCAGAATAGTATCAAAGGGGAAGTGGAAAAGAATTCTTCCTTCATAAGCCATGTGCGTCATAAGAGGCGACTAGAATGCCGGGAGCAAGGGACTAGTAACCCATCCCCTGTATAAATTACTAAATTTAAAAAAAACTTTCGCTTTTCTGTTTAGGTCCCCCTGCCTTGGTGAGATGTGTAATTCTTCTGCGGTTAGAATCGTATATATGTTTTTTTTTTTTTTCAACAAGTCGGCCGTCTCCCACCGAGGCAGGGTGACCCAAAAAGAAAGAAAATCTCCAAAAAGAAAATACTTTCATCATCATTCAACACTTTCACCACACTCACACATAATCACTGTTTTTGCAGAGGTGCTCAGAACACAACAGTTTAGAAGCATATACGTATAAAGATACACAACATATCCCTCCAAACTGCTAATATCCCAAAACCCCTCCTTTAGAGTGCAGGCATTGTACTTCCCATTTCCAGGACTCAAGTCCGGCTATATAAAAATAACAGGTTTCCCTGAATCCCTTCACTAAATATTACCCTGCTCACACTTCAACAGATCGTCAGGTCCCAAATACCATTCGTCTCGGTGGGAGACGGCCGACTTGTTGAAAAAAAAAAAAAAAACATATATACGATTCTAACCGTAGAAGAATTACATATGAGGTCGATTCCCATGAAGGAAAGAGGTAGATGAAAGAAAAGAATAAAGAAGAATAGCTTGCAGGTAAAGTTAACACTGACGGAGTTAAATAAGCAATTCCAAGTTAGAAGTAAAGTTGCAGAATGAGACACTAAAACAACATTTTGGAGTCTTTAGTCCAATACAGAGGAGAAAGGTATTGGACTGAAGAAGCCACTGCCTGTCAAAACTACTACTTCTTGTTGATTCACCGGTACTGTCCCAGCCCAGGTCTTTTTCAGATGGTGACCTGGCATGGCCCCCGGGTGACAGGTGTTGCTCGTCATCTTTATTCTGTGCTGTGTGGACATCTTGTGGTCCCTCTGCCTAGAGGGTGTCATCTTCTTCAATCCTGCGATGGCTCCCCAGGGTGGAGAGTGTCTGTAGTCATCTTCGTTAGTGGCTGGCAAAATCTTTCCTCAATAAAGATTCCAAAATGTTGCAAAAGTGTCTAATTCTTCAACTTGATGAAGAGGACCTTGACTTATCAAGAATAATTTCTTTAAAGCAGATGATAACACCTGATTGCCAGCTTTATAAATTACTGAGGAGTACTTTATAGAGATGTATTATAGAAACACTTGAGCACTTCGGCACATCCAATAACTACTCACAACTTTACATTCACATCAACACAATAACCACAGTCACCCACCTCATCCAAAGTACAGCCACATTAATCTTCTCCACACATTTCCATATCAACAAGTAGTTATTATATTATCACACTGGCCGATTCCCACCAAGGCAGGGTGGCCCGAAAAAGAAAAACTTTCACCATCATTCACTCCATCACTGTCTTGCCAGAAGGGTGCTTTACACTACAGTTTTTAAACTGCAACATTAACACCCCTCCTTCAGAATGCAGGCACTGTACTTCCCATCTCCAGGACTCAAGTTCGGCCTGCCGGTTTCCCTGAACCCCTTCATAAATGTTACTTTGCTCACACTCCAACAGCACGTCAAGTATTAAAAACCATTTGTCTCCATTCACTCCTATCAAACATGCTCACGCATGCCTGCTGGAAGTCCAAGCCTCTCGCACACAAAACCTCCTTTACCCCCTCTCTCCAACCTTTCCTAGGCCGACCCCTACCCCGCCTTCCTTCCACTACAGACTGATACACTCTTGAAGTCATTCTGTTTCGCTCCATTCTCTCTATATGTCCGAACCACCTCAACAACCCTTCCTCAGCCCTCTGGACAACAGTTTTGGTAATCCCGCACCTCCTCCTAACTTCCAAACTACGACTTCTCTGCATTATATTCACACCACACATTGCCCTCAGACATGACATCTCCACTGCCTCCAGCCTTCTCCTCGCTGCAACATTCATCACCCATGCTTCACACCCATATAAGAGCGTTGGTAAAACTATACTCTCATACATTCCCCTCTTTGCCTCCAAGGACAAAGTTCTTTGTCTCCACAGACTCCTAAGTGCACCACTCACTCTTTTCCCCTCATCAATTCTATGATTCACCTCATCTTTCATAGACCCATCCGCTGACACGTCCACTCCCAAATATCTGAATACATTCACCTCCTCCATACTCTCTCCCTCCAATCTGATATTCAATCTTTCATCACCTAATCTTTTTGTTATCCTCATAACCTTACTCTTTCCTGTATTCACCTTTAATTTTCTTCTTTTGCACACCCTACCAAATTCATCCACCAATCTCTGCAACTTCTCTTCAGAATCTCCCAAGAGCACAGTGTCATCAGCAAAGAGCAGCTGTGACAACTCCCACTTTGTGTGTGATTCTTTATCTTTTAACTCCACGCCTCTTGCCAAGACCCTCGCATTTACTTCTCTTACAACCCCATCTATAAATATATTAAACAACCACGGTGACATCACACATCCTTGTCTAAGGCCTAATTTTACTGGGAAATAATTTCCCTCTTTCCTACATACTCTAACTTGAGCCTCACTATCCTCGTAAAAACTCTTCACTGCTTTCAGTAACCTACCTCCTACACAATACACTTGCAACATCTGCCACATTGCCCCCCTATCCACCCTGTCATACGCCTTTTCCAAATCCATAAATGCCACAAAGACCTCTTTAGCCTTATCTAAATACTGTTCACTTATATGTTTCACTGTAAACACCTGGTCCACACATCCCCTACCTTTCCTAAAGCCTCCTTGTTCATCTGCTATCCTATTCTCCGTCTTACTCTTAATTCTTTCAATAATAACTCTACCATACACTTTACCAGGTATACTCAGCAGACTTATCCCCCTATAATTTTTGCACTCTCTTTTATCCCCTTTGCCTTTATACAAAGGAACTATGCATGCTCTCTGCCAATCCCTAGGTACCTTACCCTCTTCCATACATTTATTAAATAATTGCACCAACCACTCCAAAACTATATCCCCACCTGCTTTTAACATTTCTATCTTTATCCCATCAATCCCGGCTGCCTTACCCCCTTTCATTTTACCTACTGCCTCACGAACTTCCCCCACACTCACAACTGGCTCTTCCTCACTCCTACAAGATGTTATTCCTCCTTGTCCTATACACGAAATCACAGCTTCCCTATCTTCATCAACATTTAACAATTCCTCAAAATATTCCCTCCATCTTCCCAATACCTCTAACTCTCCATTTAATAACTCTCCTCTCCTATTTTTAACTGACAAATCCATTTGTTCTCTAGGCTTTCTTAACTTGTTAATCTCACTCCAAAACTTTTTCTTATTTTCAACAAAATTTGTTGATAACATCTCACCCACTCTCTCATTTGCTCTCTTTTTACATTGCTTCACCACTCTCTTAACCTCTCTCTTTTTCTCCATATACTCTTCCCTCCTTGCATCACTTCTACTTTGTAAAAGCTTCTCATATGCTAACTTTTTCTCCCTTACTACTCTCTCTTATTCCTCCTTGTCCTATACACGAAATCACAGCTTCCCTATCTTCATCAACATTTAACAATTCCTCAAAATATTCCCTCCATCTTCCCAATACCTCTAACTCTCCATTTAATAACTCTCCTCTCCTATTTTTAACTGACAAATCCATTTGTTCTCTAGGCTTTCTTAACTTGTTAATCTCACTCCAAAACTTTTTCTTATTTTCAACAAAATTTGTTGATAACATCTCACCCACTCTCTCATTTGCTCTCTTTTTACATTGCTTCACCACTCTCTTAACCTCTCTCTTTTTCTCCATATACTCTTCCCTCCTTGCATCACTTCTACTTTGTAAAAGCTTCTCATATGCTAACTTTTTCTCCCTTACTACTCTCTTTACATCATCATTCCACCAATCGCTCCTCTTCCCTCCCGCACCCACTTTCCTGTAACCACAAACTTCTGCTGAACACTCTAACACTACATTTTTAAACCTACCCCATACCTCTTCGACCCCATTGCCTATGCTCTCATTAGCCCATCTATCCTCCAATAGCTGTTTATATCTTACCCTAACTGCCTCCTCTTTTAGTTTATAAACCTTCACCTCTCTCTTCCCTGATGCTTCTATTCTCCTTGTATCCCATCTACCTTTTACTCTCAGTGTAGCTACAACTAGAAAGTGATCTGATATATCTGTGGCCCCTCTATAAACATGTACATCCTGAAGTCTACTCAACAGTCTTTTATCTACCAATACATAATCCAACAAACTACTGTCATTTCGCCCTACATCATATCTTGTATACTTATTTATCCTCTTTTTCTTAAAATATGTATTACCTATAACTAAACCCCTTTCTATACAAAGTTCAATCAAAGGGCTCCCATTATCATTTACACCTGGCACCCCAAACTTACCTACCACACCCTCTCTAAAAGTTTCTCCTACTTTAGCATTCAGGTCCCCTACCACAATTACTCTCTCACTTGGTTCAAAGGCTCCTATACATTCACTTAACATCTCCCAAAATCTCTCTCTCTCCTCTGCATTCCTCTCTTCTCCAGGTGCATACACGCTTATTATGACCCACTTCTCGCATCCAACCTTTACTTTAATCCACATAATTCTTGAATTTACACATTCATATTCTCTTTTCTCCTTCCATAATTGATCATTTAACATATACTGCTACCCCTTCCTTTGCTTTAACTCTCTCAGATACTCCAGATTTAATCCCATTTATTTCCCCCCACTGAAACTCCCCTACCCCCTTCAGCTTTGTTTCGCTTAGGGCCAGGACATCCAACTTCTTTTCATTCATAACATCAGCAATCATCTGTTTCTTGTCATCCGCACTACATCCAAGCACATTTAAGCATCCCAGTTTTATAAAGTTTTTCTTCTTCTCTTTTTTAGTAAATGTCTACAGGAGAAGGGGTTACTAGCCCATTGCTCCTGGCATTTTAGTCGCCTCATACGACACGCATGGCTTACGGAGGAAAGATTCTTTTCCACTTCCCCATGGACAATAGAAGAAATAAAGAAGAACAAGAGCTATTTAGAAAAAGGAGAAAAACCTAGATGTATGTATATATATATATGCATGTGCGTATCTGTGAAGTGTGACCGAAGTGTAAGTAGGAGTAGCAACTAGAATATAAGGCAAGATAAACTGCAATAAATCGTTTTTAAACATGCTAGCTACCTTCCACAGAGGCAGGGAGACCCAAAAAAGAAGCACTTTCACCATTATTCACACTATTACTGTCTTGCCAAAGGCATGCAGATAGAACAGTTCAGATGTCCCTGTAGTAATGTGTACCCATTAAAAAAAAAAACTGCTTGGCAAATCTGGAGATGTCTGGAACACAAACCTATTTTTCCCATACATTCTTCACTTCATTCAATGCAACTTTAATTTTAAGTGTTCATACTCAAGGGTTTAGTGCACTCTTTTGCACTCCTTCGAGTTGCACTTAGTTGTTTTAATATGAGAGGGCTCCACACTGGCACCACCTACTCAAGAATGGGTCACACATATGAGATAGTCACTAAATTTTCGCAAAAATAATTTTTTTTTTTTTTTGCATGGTAAATTCAGTTCACCTACCGTCCTGCCAAGTGAGTGTAAAACGAAAGCCTGTAATTGTTTTACATGATGGTAGGATTGCTGGTGTCCTTTTTTCTGTCTCATGAACATGCAAGATTTCAGGTACGTCTTGCTACTTCTACTTACACTTAGGTCACACTACACATACATGTACAAGCACATATATACACACCCCTCTGGGTTTTCTTCTATTTTCTTTCTAGTTCTTATTCTTGTTTATTTCCTCTTATCTCCATGGGGAAGTGGAACAGAATTCTTCCTCCGTAAGCCATGCGTGTTGTAAGAGGCAACTAAAATGCCGGGAGCAAGGGGCTAGTAACCTCTTCTCCTGTATATATTACTAAATGTAAAAGGAGAAACTTTCGTTTTTCCTTTTGGGCCACCCCGCCTCGGTGGGATACGGCCGGTGTGTTGAAAGAAAGAAATTCAGTTCATGTAAAAACTCAAACTGATACTAACATTAACTGCAACTAACCTGAGGGTGGTATCGATGTGGAATTAACTTCATTAACTTTCTTCTGGGCTATCGCTTTTAATGATACCGTGGTATCGGCAGCATTCTGAAAAACATTTTTAACATTTTAAAATGGCCAATACACGTACAATGTTAACAATGCACATCAAATATTCAACATGTTAATTACATCTAAAAGCACTAGTGGGGCTATGAGGCAGGGGAAAGGGCTGGTGTGGTCTCTTTCCACAAGTACTTTTAACAAAGTATGTACAGCCTCTCCTCATTTAGCGACGTATTTGTTTACCGACCACTCAGACTTACGACCAGCTCTCCAACCAGTATGAAAACCTAAGTGATGTATATTAGAGCTGACTACCTCTATTCTGTTTATTACAGTATACAGTATACTACTGTCTCTAAACACTTCAAAATATACTAAAAAATTTTTAAATGGTGCAAAGGTCACATTAAAAAAATATCTAAAGATGGTTGACACAAACCCACTACCAGTATAGTATGCCCCTTGCTTAACTCTTTGAGGGTCGACAGGCCCTCTCCACGACTCGTTCTCAGGGTCAGCCAAATTAAAAAAAAAAAAAAAAAATTCTTATGAAAAGATAGAGAATCTTTTCCCGATCATATTGACACCAAAAGTATGAAATTTGATGGAAAACTTACGGAATTATGCTCTCGCGAAGTTAGCGGTCTCGATGATGTTTACGCATCGGCGATTTTGCCCACTTTGAGCCCTATTTTCGGCCAATTCCAGTGTACTAGTCAACAAAAATCATAACTATTTCTCTAGAACTCTATTTTTTCTATTGAATGAGTACAAGAAACCACCCATTTACTGATTTCAACTATCCAATACAGTGGTCAGAATTTAGCAATTTTGCCAATTTCACACAAATTTCAAAAGATGCCAATTTCCAAATAGGGTTCAGAATAAACAAGAAAGACATTCCTGGCACTAAAATAACATTTCCTCTGTTTGTTAGTCACATCCCCATGCCCCTCTTATATTTCTTTGGCTTTCCACTTTCAATTTTTATTCTTACAAAAAAATAGAAGATTTACTGTTATGCAGACTGCTGCATTAGTGTAGGAATGGTATAAATAACATCAGCGCACTTGTGAAAGAATATTAGACTCACCAGTTGACGTGTATTGGACGCTTGGCATGATTTGTTTACTTTTGAACTTCGGTAAAAATCGAACATTTCTGCTACTTTGAGCTCAATTTCAAGGTACTTTTCATTGTAAAACCAGTCAAAATCATCTCAATTTCTGTAATATGTCTTCCATTCTATAAAATGAGGCCAAGAAAACTAGAATACAACAATAAATACCATACGAATATACAGTGCAAAGTCGTTGTTTTATTCCAAAAAACACGGTCAAAGTTTTTTTTTCTCATTATGCAATGTTTGCTGCAGGATTTTTTTTATACTGCACACACTGACCACATAGACCCATTCTTTTATATGTATGCCTACCAGCTTTCTCCCACTAGATCTGAGGGTGCTAGAATTTAGGCGTACTAGTACGTCAAAAACCCTGGGTCGTAAGCTGTACTAGTACAGCCGAAACCCTCAAAGGGTTAATGACCAATTCACTTACCAACCTATTCTTAGGAACAGAAACCTGCCGTTAAGTGAGGAGAGGCTGTACTTTTTATTTGGTGGAATCAAAGCAGAATAGTCCATAAAACCATGTGGGAAAATGGAACAGCTTTGAAGCTTATGTCTTGATAAGAGTTAAAAGCTTTGGCTACACCACGCAGCATAATTATAACAATATGATTGGAGTAATGAAAAAAATAGCATTTTATACTTAGGAAGGTCACGTACCATAGATGTGTGCCCTGTGTGGGCAGATGGTGCTGACGGAGTTGGCGCTCCAGATGGTAGCGCTGGAGTCGTAGTCGCACTGCCAGCTAGACTGCCCTGCGGCGAAGTTACGCTGACACTGCTGCTAACTCCACTGCTGAGACCATTACTGCTGCTGCTACTACTGCTACTCCCGCTACCTATACTGTTTGATACAGAGTTGCCACTGCTACTGCTGCTGTTGCTGCAACTGCTACTACTGCTGCTGCTACTGCTGCTGCCACTTCCGCTATTACTATTCACAATACTGCTGTTCATCAATCCACTTGGTTCTGGCGAATGTCTCCCTGTAACACAAAAATATTAAATTAAAATGGAGTAGAGCAACCACTCGTATCTCAGCTTTCATCACCGCTCACATCACTGCTTGGACCACCACTCACATCACTGCTTGAATCCCTACTCACATCACTGCTTGGATCCCCACTCACATCACTGCTTGGATCCCCACTCACATCACTGCTTGGACCACCACTCACATCACTGCTTGAATCCCTACTCACATTACTGCTTGGATCCCCACTCACATCACTGCTTGGATCCCCACACTTCACTGCTTGGATTGCCACTAACATCACTGCTTGGAACCCCACTCACATCACTGCTTGGATCCCCACACTTCACTGCTTGGATTGCCACTAACATCACTGCTTGGATCCCCACTCACATCACTGCTTGGATCCCCACACTTCACTGCTTGGATTGCCACTAACATCACTGCTTGGAACCCCACTCACATCACTGCTTGGATTGCCACTAACATCACCGCTTGGATCACCACTCATATCACTGCTTGGATCCCCACTCATATCACTGCTTGGATCCCCACTCATATCACTGCTTGGATCGCCACTCACATTACTGCTTGGATCCCCACTCACATTACTGTTTGGATCGCCACTAACATCACTGCTTGGATCCCCACTCACATTACTGCTTGGATCGCCACTAACATCACTACTTGGATCACCACTAACATCACTGCTTGGATTGCCACTCACATCACTGCTTGGATCGCCACTCACATCACTGCTTGGATCGCCACTCACGTCACTGCTTGGATCGCCACTCACATCACTGTTTGGATCCCCACTTACATTACTGCTTGGATCGCCACTAACATCACTGCTTGGATCGCCACTAACATCACTGTTTGGATCGCCACTAACATCACTGTTTGGATCGCCACTCACATCACTACTTGGATCGCCACTCACATCACTGCTTGGATCGTCACTAACATCACTGCTTGGATCGCCACTCACATCACTGCTTGGATCGCCACTCACATCACTGCTTGGATCGCCACTCACATCACTGCTTGGATTGCCACTCACATTACTGCTTGGATCACCACTCACATCACTGCTTGGATCGCCACTAACATCACTGCTTGGATTGCCACTCACATCACTGCTTGGATCACCACTAACATCATTGTTTGGATCACCACTCACACCACTGCTTAGATCACCACTCACATCACTGATAGATCCCCACATGCCATACCACTCCTAAAATTGTGCCCCAAGTAGTAAACCTTACTGACCAATATTTTTTAAGGAACTTTTTCCACTCGTACATACATTATCTCTTTCTATAATGGGTTCAATGGGATAACATTACCAACTACAATTAATTCACACAGCAAAGGGTTTTCCAGGACTCCAACTACACCGTTAAGAAAGGTATGTCTGTGTGCTGAGCCAAGACAAGCTTTCATAGAAATAAAAACCTACCATCCGACTTACGACCAAGTTCGGTTCTGAGAAACCGGTCGTAAGTCGAAATGGACGTAAGTCGAACTTTACTACTGAATATCAACATAACATTTTTGTAATGACTTTATTTTATTGTTTTATTTTGGTATTTCATGTTTTACTTTACTTTTTATGCTGTTAGTACTGTATTTTATACTGTAAGGTTTAGGATAAACACTGTGTACAACACAAACACTTGTTTTTTTCCCAGAAATTTGGCATAAAAAACACGGTCGTAAGTCGAGTCGTCGTATGTCGAGCAGGTTGTAAGTCAGATGGTAGGTGTACTTCATAGATCAGATATAAGAAAATATTTTAAGTTCTGCAACATACAGTAAACATAATTGCACAGTTCACCTTAATAATGAGAAACAATTGACAAATAGGCAAGTACAATCAGGAAGAGCATCTGTCCCGCTTTCAATATGTGAAGGTTCGAGCCTCCATCACATCTTGCCCTGAATGACCCATGTAGGTTCAGCGCTCAACTTGACTATTCTATTACTGTTGAAATAATAAAGACTGGTTCAACAGCAGTGGCACTGGAACACCAAGTAAAAATAAACAAATTGGAACAATATAATTTCGTTATACTCAAGCTGCCAGTTTCTCTTCATATATAATGTCACTTAGAAAGGCCTAGTCCTTATTTCTTGGGTAGCATTGAGGATTGGGTTGGGAAAATCTTATTTCTTGGGTAGCATTGAGGATTGGGTTGGGAAAATCTTATTTCTTGGGTAGCATTGAGGATTGGGTTGGGAAAATCTTATTTCTTGGGTAGCATTGAGGATTGGGTTGGGAAAATCTTATTTCTTGGGTAGCATTGAGGATTGGGTTGGGAAAATCTTATTTCTTGGGTAGCATTGAGGATTGGGTTGGGAAAATGTTTCGTTAGTGGGATGAATTGTAAAGGACCTGCCGAGCATGGGCCAACAGGCCTGCTGCAGTGATCCTCCTTTCTCATGTTCTTATGACTGGGCCGCGGGAGCGATGACCACCGGAATACCCTCTGGGCATACACAGTCGTGTACATAATTATTAACCCTATCAGGGTTCAGACCTCCAATCTGAAATATGTCCACAGCATTCAAGAATGTTCAAAAACATTTTTTATTTCTTCTTATGAAATGGTAGATAATCTTTTTCTGAAAGTAATAAAATAAAAAGTACAAAATTTGATGAAAAATTATGAAATTATGCTTACATGAATTTAGCTGTGTCAGTGATATTTATGCATCGGCGATTTTGCTCACTTTGAGTTCTATTTTAGGCCAATTACATTGTTCTAGTAGACTAATTTCTTTGCTATTTTGCTAGCATGTGTTCCATTTTATCGATTGAGTACAAGAAACCTCCCAATCAACTATTTCAATTTCCCAATAATCAGAAATTGGTAATTTGGCCATTTTCACATAAATTTCAACACAGGGTCGAGAATAAACAATGCCGGCATTCCTGGCACTAAAATAACATTTCCTCTGTTATCAGTTATGTTCCCAGGCTTTACACATGAATTCCATTTTGAATTTTTATTCACATACACAAAAAACAGATTTACTGCTATTGCAATAATTGTATAATGTCAATGCATTCATGAACGCAACTAGACTGACCAGCTGGACGTGTACTGGACAAGCAACGTGATTTGTTTACTCTGGAATATCGGCAAAAACTGAATATTTCAGCTACTTTGAGCTCAATTTCAAGCTACAGTGGACCCCCGGTACTCGATGGCATCGGTATTCGATGCATTATATCGCAAAAATTTTTCCTCGGTATTCGATTGAAAACCCGGTATTTGATACGATTTGTACGAGACGTGTCCACATGTGGCCTGAACTGCCCTGTGTGTGCCAGTGTTTACAAGCCAGCCAGTGTGCGCGCATCTAAGGATACATTCGGTACATTCCATATTATCACTGTGTTTGGTGCTTGTTTCTGCAAAATAAGTCACCATGGGCCCCAAGAAAGCTTCTAGTGCCAACCCTTCGAGAAAAAAGTCGCTAATGACCTATGAAATGAAGAGAGAGATAATTGCAAACTACGAAAGTGGAGTGAGTGTGTCGGAGCTGGTTAGGCTGTATAATAAACCCCAATCAACCATCTCTACTATAGTGACCAGGAAAACGGCAATCAAGGAAGCTGTTCTTGCAAAAGGTGCAACTGTGATTACGAAACAGCGACCGCAAGTGTTAGAAAATGTTGAGAGATTGTTATTGGTGGGGATAAATGAAAAACAGATAGCAGGAGATAGCATCTCTCAAGCGATCATTTGAGAAAATGCTAGGCAGTTGCATGACGATTTGGTAAAGAAATTGCCTGCAACTAGTGGTGATGTGAGTGAATTTAAGGCCAGCAAAGGTTGGTTTGAAAGATTTAAGAATCGTAGTGGCATACATAGTGTGATTAGGCATGGTGAGGCTGCCAGTTCGGACCAAAAAGCAGCTGAAAAATATGTGAAGGAATTCAAGGATTACATAGACAGTGAAGACTTGAAACCTGAACAAGTGTTTAATTGGGACGAAACAGGCCTGTTTTGGAAGAAAATGCCAAGCAGGACTTACATTACTCAGGAGGAAAAGGCACTCCCAGGACATAAGCCTATGAAAGACAGGCTTACTCTACTCATGTGTGCCAATGCTAGTGGTGATTGCAAAGTGAAGCCTTTATTGGTGTATCACTCTGAAACTCCCAGAGTGTTTAGGAAAAACAATGTCCTCAAGGCTAATTTGTGTGTGCTGTGGAGGGCAAACAGTAAGGCATGGGTCACTAGGGACTTTTTCTATGACTGGTTACACCAAGCATTTGCCCCCACTGTGAAAAATTACCTAACTGAAAAGAAATTAGACCTTAAGTGCCTCCTGGTATTAGACAATGCCCCTGGTCATCCTACAGACTTGGCAGAGCGACTTTCTGGGGACATGAGCTTCATTAAGGTCAAGTTTTTGCCTCCTAATACCACTCCTCTCCTGCAGCCCATGGACCAGCAGGTCATTTCCAACTTCAAGAAACTGTACACAAAAGCTATGTTTCAAAAGTGCTTTGTAGTGACCACAGAAACTCAACTGACTCTAAAAGAGTTTTGGAAGGGTCACTTTAATATCCTCAATTGTATAAACCTTATAGGTAAGGCTTGGGAGGGAGTGACTAAGAGGACCTTGAACTCTGCTTGGAAAAAACTGTGGCCAGAATGTGTAGACAAAAGGGATTTTGAAGGATTTGAGGCTAACCCTGAAAATCCTATGCCAGTTGAGGAATCCATTGTGGCATTGGGGAAGTCCTTGGGGTTGGAGGTTAGTGGGGAGGATGTGGAAGAGTTGGTGGAGGAGGACCGTGAAGAACTAACCACTGATGAGCTGATAGATCATCTTCAACAGCAAGAGGCCACACTTGAGGAAACTGCTTTGGAGGAGGGGATAGAGAAATTGAAGAAGTTGCCTACTTCAAAGATTAAGGAAATGTGTGCAATGTGGCTTAAAGTGCAAACCTTTTTTGATGACAATCACCCTAACACAGCTACTGCAAACAGTGCTGGTGACTATTACACTGACAATGTTGTGAAACACTTTAGGAATGTCATAAAGAAACGGGAGGTACAGGCCACTATGGACAGATATGTTGTGCGACAGAAATCCAGTGACTCTGAAGCTGGTCCTAGTGGCATTAAAAGAAGAAGGGAAGTAACCCCGGAAAAGGACTTGCTACCTCAAGTCCTAATGGAAGGGGATACCCCTTCTAAACACTAACACCATCCACACTCTCCCCTCCTCCTATCCCATCAATCATCACCAGATCTTCATTAACCCTTTGACTGTCACGGCCGTATATATACGTTTGTGAGGTACCGTGTTTGACGTATATATACTCATAAATTCTAGTGGCTTCAAATCAGGCAGGAGAAAGCTAGTAGGCCCACATGTGAGAGAATGGGTCTGTGTGGTCAGTGTGCACCACATAAAAAAAATCCTGGAGCACGCAGTGCATAATGAGAAAAAAAAAACTCCGACCGTTTTTTTTAATTAAAATGCCGACTTTGTGGTCTATTTTCGTATAGTATTTGTGGTTGTATTCTCGTTTTCATGGTCTCATTTGATAGAATGGAAACTATATTATAGAAATGGAGGTGATTTTGATTAATTTTACTATAAAAAGAACCTGGAAATGGAGCACAAAGTACAGGAAATGTTTGATTTTTGCCGATGTTCAAAAGTAAACAAATGATGTCATTGTCCAATAAATGTCCAAATAGCCATTCTAATACGCAGTCATGAATGGGTTGATGTAATTTTTACAATTATTACAGTATTGCAGTAGTCTGCATAACAGTAAATCTTCTATTTTTTGTTTGAATAAAATTTCAAAATAAAAAGCAAGAGTAATATCACAGGGACCTGGAGACATGACTGATGAACAAAGAAAATCTTATTTTAGAGCCAGGAATGTCTGCATTGTTCATTCTGGACCTTATTTTGAAATTGTCGTATTTTTTAATTTTCGTGAAATTGGCCAAATTGCAAATTTCTGACCATGTTATTGGGTAGTTGAAATCGGTAAATGGGCAGTTTCTTGTGCTCAATCGATAGAAAAAATAGAGTTCTGAAGAAATAGTTATGAGTTTGGTTGACTGGAATAACGGAATTAGCCGAAAATAGGGCTCAAAGTGGGCGAAATTGCCGATTTTTAAATATCGCCGAAGTCGCTAACTTCACGAGAGCGTAATTCCGTCAGTTTTCCATCAAATTTCGTTTTTTTGGTGTCTTTACAATCGGGAAAAGATTCTCTATCATTTCATAAGAAAAAATAAATTTTTTTTTTCAAATATTTTGCGACACCAGGAGCAACTTCAGGATTGGGCCCTTCGACAGTCAAAGGGTTAAGGGTAAGTGTCAATTATTTTATTGTTATTGTAATTATTCTATTGCATTAAACTTAATATTTCATGTAGTAAATTTTTTTTTTTCATACTTTTGGGTGTCTTGCATTGATTAATTTGATTTCCATTATTTCTTATGAGAAAAATTTATTCGGTTTTCGATATTTTCGGTATTCGATGAGCTCTCAGGAACGGATTAATATCAAATACCGGGGGTCCACTGTACTTTGTCCTGAAACCAATCAAAATCATTTCAACTTCTGTAATATACCTTCCATTATATCAAATGAGATCAAGAAACCAAGAATACAACCACAAGAAAATCCAAAAATACACTGCAAAGTCACCATTTTAAACCAAAAACACGGTTGCAGGTTTTCCCCCCATTATGCACTGCATGGGGCAGGATTATTTTTATATGGTGCAAACCCTTAGAACTATGGCATGGACAATGACTGCAAACCCATAGAACTATGGCATGGACAGAGACTGCAAACCCTTAGAAGTAAGGCATGGACAGAGACTGCAAACCCATAGAACTATGGCACAGACAGAGACTGCAAACTCACAAACATTAACCCCATTCATAATCATGGATCATAATGGGAAACTAACTTTTCTGTCCCCTGTTACGAAATGCTGTGGCAGTTGTTCTGAGTAATACTTATGCCAGAGTAGTTGGTTCAGCATGGCAGTACACAACACACTGTGACAGTTGTTCTGAGTAATACTTATGCCAGAGTAGTTGGTTCAGCATGGCAGTACACAACACACACTGTGACAGTTGTTCTGAGTAATACTTATGCCAGAGTAGTTGGTTCAGCATGGCAGTACACAACACACACTGTGACAGTTGTTCTGAGTAATACTTATGCCAGAGTAGTTGGTTCAGCATGGCAGCACACAACACACACTGTGACAGTTGTTCTGAGTAATACTTATGCCAGAGTAGTTGGTTCAGCATGGCAGCACACAACACACACTGTGACAGTTGTTCTGAGTAATACTTATGCCAGAGTAGTTGGTTCAGCATGGCAGTACACAACACACACTGTGACAGTTGTTCTGAGTAATACTTATGCCAGAGTAGTTGGTTCAGCATGGCAGCACACAACACACACTGTGACAGTTGTTCTGAGTAATACTTATGCCAGAGTAGTTGGTTCAGCATGGCAGTACACAACACACACTGTGACAATAACCACCATACACCACTGTTGTCATCTTCAACATCAAAACACTGAACTTGAACTGACCTGTACTATTGTGTTGTGAAGTTGAGGTGATTAAATGATTGGAAGTTCCTGAACTTGTGTTACTGTTGTTTGGAGTAGTTTGAGAGGCTGAACCTGGAAGAAAAGAACAATACAATTAAATATACAATAAGCTAGAAATTAGTCAAGCTTTATTTGGCAAACTTTACAGTTAAGATACTTTTCTAAAAGTAATAAATTATGTGTACAGTTCTGAGGACACAGTGGCAGTCTAGGAGGGCCTCGCTTATACAGCAGGCTAGGTTCCGGGCTACTGTAGGACCTCGCTTATACAGCAGGTTAGGTTCTGGGCTACTGTAGGACCTCGCTTATACAGCAGGTTAGGTTCTGGGCTACTGTAGGACCTCGCTTATACAGCAGGTTAGGTTCTGGGCTACTGTAGGGCCTTGCTTATACAGCAGGTTATGACTTAAGAAATCGTAATGACACCTGGAGTTTACCTGGAGAGAGTTCCGGGGGTCAACGCCCCCGCGGCCCGGTCTGTGACCAGGCCTCCTGGTGGATCAGAGCCTGATCAACCAGGCTGTTGCTGCTGGCTGCACGCAAACCAACGTACGAGCCACAGCCCGGCTGATCAGGAACTGACTTTAGGTGCTTGTCCAGTGCCAGCTTGAAGACTGCCAGGGGTCTGTTGGTAATCCCCCTTATGTGTGCTGGGAGGCAGCTGAACAGTCTCGGGCCCCTGACACTTATTGTATGGTCTCTTAACGTGCTAGTGACACCCCTGCTTTTCATTGGGAGGATGGTGCATCGTTTGCCAAGTCTTTTGCTTTCGTAGTGAGTGATTTTCGTGTGCAAGTTCGGTACTAGTCCCTCTAGGATTTTCCAGGTGTATATAATCATGTATCTCTCCCTCCTGCATTCCAGGGAATATAGGTTTAGGAACCTCAAGCGCTCCCAGTAATTGAGGTGTTTTATCTCCGTTATGCGCGCCGTGAAAGTTCTCTGTACATTTTCTAGGTCGGCAATTTCACCTGCCTTGAAAGGTGCTGTTAGTGTGCAGCAATATTCCAGCCTAGATAGAACAAGTGACCTGAAGAGTGTCATCATGGGCTTGGCCTCCCTAGTTTTGAAGGTTCTCATTATCCATCCTGTCATTTTTCTAGCAGATGCGATTGATACAATGTTATGGTCCTTGAAGGTGAGATCCTCCGACATGATCACTCCCAGGTCTCTGACGTTGGTGTTTCGCTCTATTTTGTGGCCAGAATTTGTTTTGTACTCTGATGAAGATTTAATTTCCTCGTGTTTACCATATCTGAGTAATTGAAATTTCTCATCGTTGAACTTCATATTGTTTTCTGCAGCCCACTGAAAGATTTGGTTGATGTCCGCCTGGAGCCTTGCAGTGTCTGCAATGGAAGACACTGTCATCCAGATTCGGGTGTCATCTGCAAAGGAAGACACGGTGCTGTGGCTGACATCCTTGTCTATGTCGGATATGAGGATGAGGAACAAGATGGGAGCGAGTACTGTGCCTTGTGGAACAGAGCTTTTCACCGTAGCTGCCTCGGACTTTACTCTGTTGACGACTACTCTCTGTGTTCTGTTAGTGAGGAAATTATAGATCCATCGATCGACTTTTCCTGTTATTCCTTTAGCACGCATTTTGTGCGCTATTACGCCATGGTCACACTTGTCGAAGGCTTTTGCAAAGTCTGTATATATTACATCTGCATTCTTTTTGTCTTCTAGTGCATTTAGGACCTTGTCGTAGTGATCCAATAGTTGAGACAGACAGGAGCGACCTGTTCTAAACCCATGTTGCCCTGGGTTGTGTAACTGATGGGTTTCTAGATGGGTGGTGATCTTGCTTCTTAGGACCCTTTCAAAGATTTTTATGATATGGGATGTTAGTGCTATTGGTCTGTAGTTCTTTGCTGTTGCTTTACTGCCCCCTTTGTGGAGTGGGGCTATGTCTGTTGTTTTTAGTAACTGTGGGACGACCCCCGTGTCCATGCTCCCTCTCCATAGGATGGAAAAGGCTTGTGATAGGGGCTTCTTGCAGTTCTTGATGAACACAGAGTTCCATGAGTCTGGCCCTGGGGCAGAGTGCATGGGCATGTCATTTATCGTCTGTTCGAAGTCATTTGGCGTCAGGATAACATCGGATAGGCTTGTGTTAATCAAATTTTGTGGCTCTCTCATAAAAAATTCATTTTGATCTTCGACTCTCAGTCTGGTTAGCGGCTTGCTAAAAACTGAGTCATATTGGGACTTGAGTAGCTCACTCATTTCCTTGCTGTCATCTGTGTAGGACCCATCTTGTTTAAGTAGGGGCCCAATACTGGACGTTGTTCTCAATTTTGATTTGGCATAGAAGAAATACTTTGGGTTTCTTTCGATTTCATTTATGGCTTTTAGTTCTTCCCGCGATTCCTGACTCCTAAAGGATTCTTTTAGCTTAAGTTCGATGCTTGCAAACAAACCATACCCCCGGCCGGGTTCAATCCCGGCCGGGGGTATGGTTTGGGACAGCAGGTTATGTTCTGGGCTACTGTAGGGCCTCACTTATACAGCAGGTTATATTATGGGCTACTGTAGGGTCTCACTTATACAGCAGGTTAGGTTCTGGGCTACTGTAGAGCCTCACTTATACAGCAGGTTATATTATGGGCTACTGTAGAGCCTCACTTATACAGCAGGTTATATTATGGGCTACTGTAGGGTCTCACTTATACAGCAGGTTAGGTTCTGGGCTACTGTAGAGCCTCGCTTATACAGCAGTTTATATTATGGGCTACTGTAGGGTCTCACTTATACAGTAGGTTAGGTTCTGGGCTACTGTAGAGCCTCGCTTATACAGCAGGTTAGTTCTCAGTCATTTCAGCACAGCACCGGAGAGATGCCATTGACCTTAATGGTGTATTCAAGGTCACTGTTGTCAATGCTCTCATGAGGCTCAACTTCAAGAAAGGCCAGAAGACAGACATTATACCACAAGATGGGTAATCATCAGTACAAAAGGGCTCCCGCTTATACGCCAGTTTAGGTTCTGGGCTACAGTAGGACCCCACTTACACAGCAGGTTAGGTTCCAGTCTATTGTAGGGCCCTGCTTATACAGCAGGTTAGGTTCTGAGCCACTGCAGGGCCCCACTTATACAGCAGGTTAGGTTCCAGGCTATTGTAGGGCCCTACTTATGCAGCAGGTTAGGTCGCGGACTACTGCTGTAAAGCGAAAATCGCATCAAGTGAAACATAATCTTTCTTCACGTTCAAATGCATATAGAAGCCTGGAAATATATTTACACTAACATATCTTCCTACAAAAAATATATTCACCTCTCCCTATAAGCTGAAGATGAAAATATTTTAAGGAACGTAATGTGTGTACTGTATATGCATTTTTTAGATCTAGCTCTACTGTTCACTTAATATATGATGGTGTAAACATGTTATCAGACTTTTATAAGCATTTGAAAGTGAAAAAAAAAAAGGCTGTAAACATGTTATCAGGCTTTTATAAGCATTTGAAAGTGAAAAAAAAAGGCTGTAAACATGTTATCAGGCTTTTATAAGCATTTGAAAGTGAAAAAAAAAAGGCTGTAAACATGTTATCAGGCTTTTATAAGCATTTGAAAGTGAAAAAAAAAGGCTGTAAACATGTTATCAGGCTTTTATAAGCATTTGAAAGTGAAAAAAAAGGCTGTAAACATGTTATCAGGCTTTTATAAGCATTTGAAAGTGAAAAAAAAAAAAGGCTATGTTTCACTTTACAGCAATTTTCACATTACAGTGGTTGCCCAGAACCTAACCTGCTGTATAAGTGGGGCTCACCTATACATAAACTCTACATGTATGATAATTAACATAACTCTATAACAAAAAGACAGTTTCAGCTATGCACTAACCCTTTCACTGTCTCCCATGTACATCTACATCACTGATGCTAGTGCTGCTCAGGCAGATCTAAATTTTAAGCCCCGCACTCTCAAATATGCAGTGAGCACTCTTAATTTCTGGGGTCGTGACAGTGAAAGGGTTAATGAGCTTAAGTAGCAGAAGAGCTCTCTCTTAGCTTGTACAATACAAGCAATAACTCTTAGCCTGAGTCCTGTCAAATGTAAAGCAGAGGAAAACAACAGTATATTGGGAGGATAGACAGGAGACTGTATTTGCACTGAGGTTATATGCAAAGACAGCCAGTATACTGTCTGTCCTCACAATACATGGCCTGTCTGGGAAAAGTGTCAACATAATAAAAAAAAAGTATTTTTTAAATGCACTGGCTGTCTCCCACTAAGGCAGGGTGACACAAGAAAGAAATATATAAATATATCAACACACACACACAGTGATAATGTGCGAGTGTGGTGAAAGTGTTGAATGATGATGAAAGTATTTTCTTTTTGGGGATTTTCTTTCTTTTTTTGGGTCACCCTGCCTCGGTGGGAGACGGCCGACTTGTTGAAAAAAAAAAAAAAAAAAAAAAAAAATCAACACACACACGTGCATACACACCCACGAAAGTGCACACGTGCATACACACCCACGAGAGTGCACATGTGCATACACACCCACGAAAGTGCACACGTGCATACACACCCACGAGAGTGCACATGTGCATACACACCCATGAGTGCACACGTGCATACACACCCACGAGAGTGCACACGTGCATACACACCCACGAGAGTGCACATGTGCATACACACCCATGAGAGCGCACATGTGCGCACACACACAAATATATAATTCTTTCATTCAGCTCTCAATGCCAGTCACCAAAAACAGTGAAATAAAATTGAGACATATTGAAAAAATTACACGGAACAACCACCACTATCAACCACAACCACTATCAACCACAACCACCAGCAAACACCTCATCAAACCAAAACCACAAACACAACAAACCACAAGTACCAACCATCTCCACACCGCTTCTAACATGAATATTTGTTGTTACAACTACTACATATATTACTGCTACTACTACACGTATTGCTCCTACTAGTACATGTACTACTGGTGCTACTACACCTATTACTCCTACTTCAACCACATCTATTACTGCTTCCAATGTTACCACTGTCATCATGTATGAAAAAGATATAGAGGATATAGATACTGATACAAATATATAAATATAATATATATATATAAATAGAACTAGATAAATATATATAGCTATATATATATAGGTAGATATAGATACATACATAGATAGAATTTGGAGAAATCACAATAAAGCACATGATTGCAAATATAAAAAAATACCAGTGAAAAAAATAAAATCACTTTTGTGCACTCACACATCTTTTCCTCTAAAGATGTGTGCATAAACATACGAAAAAACCTCAGGTTTTCCTGTTTATTTTTTCACTGTGGTATTTTTTACACACTCATATACAGAAATAAGATAACATAGCTTGAGAGAGAGAGAGAGAGAGCTAGAACATGCACACTATTACTTCTAGGAGGCAGGTAGACGAAGCAAGATATAAAAACTGGAAGGTGATACATAAGACATCCTTCTACCTACAACAGGACTCTTCACAAACAAGTCTGTCGCTGAATGGAGGAAGTCCAACGCTGGGCCATCTCTCTGTGGGAAGCAGAGACAAAAGGAAAACAGCATCAGGAAGAGTGGGCTCCAAAATCTGGAAGTCCCTGGGAAAGTCAGACATGGATATTAACCAGTGGGCATCCAGCTTGTACTAAGAAGGCAAATGATTATCCACAACTTGAGGTGGACTTAAGTGAATGAATTCATGTCCACTTTCTTCAGGACATTCAACTGACAGGATGACTCATGAAATCGTATAACACGATTGCAAACAAACCATGCTATGGGTGGAGATAGAACCCATGGCAGGCGAGTCGTAAAACTCCAGGCCAGTGCATAAACCACTGGGCCAGCTGGTTACAATAAGATTCATCCAACTAGGTATATTCATACATCAGAGGGAGGTTGGCAAGGGCCACTGGGCCAGCTGGTTACAATAAGATTCATCCAACTAGGTATATTCATACATCAGAGGGAGGTTGGCAAGGGCCACTGGGCCAGCTGGCCCAGGGACTTACACACTGGCCTGGAGTTTTACAAATGTCTTGCAATGGGTCCTAACCCCACCAGCACTATGGTCTGGCAGGATGAGACAGTTGTAACAAAACAGTTAAGGAAAGGATCACCCACTGGCACTCATCTTGCTGCTAAAATACAATGACAACCTCATGTCTGGTTGTAGCAACTACATCAACAGTTTTAACAATAATAAGCATGATGTCATGATACAACATAAGAGCAGTAATGAGTTATTATAACCACAGGGATGTGCTAGACCCCCAGGGGTCATACAGCACCTGGAGCATGGGAGGCAATAAGGTCTAATCCAAAAGGACAGTAGCTCCATTGCTCTGGATAATGAGACCTTTGAATTATTAAATTCATTTTTAATGGAAATGATAAATTTGTATGAATCATTCAGTGCAAGTAGTAGTGGAGGCTCGATCTTCCATATGAAACATATCAGAGACTGGTACATAAATGAAATGAATTGCAAGAGGTAATAAATGCTTCAACAAGTGGACACTACAAAATTATTATGTTTTTCTTTTAACACGCTGGCCATCTTCCACCTTGGCAGGCTGACCCAAATAAGAAACCCTCTCCTCCGTAAGCCACAAGTGTTGCAAAAGCCAATTAAAATGCCATGAGCAATGGGCTAGTAAGCCCTTCTCCTGTATACATTACTAAAGTTAAAAAGAGAAACTTGTGTTTTTTCTTTCTGGGTCACCCTGCCTTGGTGGGATATGGCTGGTTTGTTGAAAGATGAAGTCTGTTGAGTATACCTAGTAAAGTGTATGGTAGAGTTATTATTAAAAGAATTAAGAGTAAGACAGAGAGTAGGATAGATGAACAAGGAGGCTTTAGGTAAGGTAGGGGTGTGTAGACCAAGTGTTTATAGTGAAACATATAGGTGAACAGCATTTAGATAAGGGTAAAGAGGCTTTTGTGGCATTCATGGATTTGGAAATGGCAGTTTGGAGGGATATGTTGTGTATGCTTCTAAACTGTTGTATTCTGAGCACCTCTGCAAACAGAGTGATAATGTGTGAGTGTGGTGAAAGTGTTGAATGATGATGAAAATATTTTCTTTTTGGGGATTGTCTTTCTTTTTTGGGTCACCCTGCCTCGGTGGAAGACGGCCGACTTGTTGAAAAAAAAAAAAAAAATATGACAGGATGAATAGGGGGGCAATGTGGTAGATGTTGCAAATGTATGGAATAGGAGGTAGGTTACTGAAAGCAGTGACGAGTTTTTACTAGGATTCTGAGGCTCAGGTTAGAGTATGAAGGAGAGAGGGAGATCATTTCCCAGTAAAAGTAGGTCTTAGACAAGGATGTGTGATGTCACCATGGTTGTTCAATATATTTATAGATGGGGTTGTAAGAGAAGTGAATGCTCAGGTGCTGGCAAGAGGTGTGGGGTTAAAAGATTAAGAGTCTAATACAAAGTGGGAGTTGTCACAGTTGCTCTTTGCTGATGACACTGTCCTTTTGTGAGATTCTTAAGAGTAGTTGTAGAGGGTTTTTGGACGAGTTTGGGAGGGTATGCAAAAGAAGAAAATTAAAAGTGAATATAGGAAAGAGTATGGTGATGAAGATAACAAAAAAATTCAGTGACGAAAGATAGGATATCAGACTGAAGGGAGAGAGTATGGAGGCGAATGTTTTCAGGTATTTAGGAGTGGACGTGTCAGAAGATGGGTCTATGCAAGATGAGGTGAATCATAGAATTGATGAGGGAAAAAAGGTGATTGGTGCACTTAGGAGTCTGTGGAGACAAAGAACTTTGTCCATGGAAGAAAAGAGGGGAATGGATGAGAGTATAGTTATACCAACACTCTTATATGGGTGTAAAACATGGGTGGTGAATGTTGCAACAAGGAGAAGGCTGGAGGCAGTGGAGATGTCATGTCTAAACGGCAATGTGTGATGTGAATATAATGAAGAGAATTCATAGTTTGGAAATTAGAAGGTGCGGGATTACCAAAACTATTATCCAGAGGGCTGTGGAGAGGTTGTTGAGGTGGTTTGGACATGTAGAGAGAATGGAACGAAAAAGAATGACTTCGAGAGTGTATAAATCTGTAGTGGAGGTAAGGCGAGGTAGGGGTCGGCCTAGGATAGGTTGAAGGGACTTAGACTTCCAGCAAGCATGTGTGAGCATTAGATAGGAGGGAATGGAGACAAATGATTTTTAGGACTTGACGTGCTGTTGGAGTGTGAGCAGGGTAACATTTATGAAGGGAGTCAGGGAAACCAGCAGGCCGGACTTGAATCCTGGAGATGGGAAGTACAGTGTCTGCACCCTGAAGGAGGAGTGTTAATGTTGCAGTTTTATAACTGTAGTGTAAGTACGCCTCTGGCAAGTGATGGAGGGAATGATGATGAAAGTTTTTCTTTATCAGGCCACCCTGCCTTGGTGGGAGAAGGTCGATGTGTTAATAATAAAAAAAAAAAAGAAGAAAACTACAATGTAATGAATACTTGTCAATGCTCAATAACTCACATGGAGACAGAAACAGAAGATTAATTGATCTGTATATTTCAATTCCTTTCTGGGATCCTCTGCTGAAGAGGATCCCAGAAGGATTGAAATCTGCAGATCAATTAATCATCTGTGTTTCTGTCTCCATGTGGGTTATTACTGAGTAAAAAGAAAAACTTTAACATTGTCATTAATTACGCTACTCTCACAGTCAGACACGGTGTAAGGATAAGGTATCAGGATGGGATGGGAGTGTACTCAAGGAGTTCCACAGAGCTGTGTTGTGCCCTATACTGTTTTTGGTGTACAGTGATGATGCAACAACAGGCATCAACTCCTAATGTCCTCGTTTACAGATGATTCCAAAATAATGAGTATGAAAATGGAAAAGGTTGGCAGAAGTCTGCTGGAGAACCTGCACAGATTTCAAAATGTTTGATTAAGTGGCTGTTGGAGTTTAACCCCAATAAAAGACCTAGATATAAACATTATCACAAACCAGTTTCCTAAATACAAACGATAGCATTATTCTAAACTGTTGTATTCTGGGCACCTCTGCAAAAACAGTGATTATGCTCAACCATTTATAAAATATGCAGGGTACATAAGGGAGATTACCAATAGACCCCCAGCTGACTTCAAGAGGGAGCTGGTCAGGCACCTGAAGTCAGTACCTGACCAGCTGGGCTGTGGTTTTCACACTGGTTTGTGCAAAGCCAGCAGTAACAGCCTGGTACATCAGGCCTTGATCCACCATGAGGCCTGGTCATGGACCAAGCCACGGGGGTGTTGACCCCCCAAAGCACCCTCAATAAAAACAAAATAACTGCGACGCCCAAAGGAGCATATCCATACTGGAGCCTCGATTCAAGGGAATGAGCTAAAATATGAAAAAAAAAAAAAAAAAAAAAAAAAAAAAAAAAAGACTTACGGCTCTCTGGAAAAATGAGACTTAAGCCTCTCTGAAAAAATGACTTTGGCCTCTGGAAAAATGGTCAGTAGCTGAGGTACAAAGGCTCAGATCTTACTCAACTATCTTCCTTTCCCACTACACAACCCAGGCATATGGTGGATGACAGTGTGTAAAACATAGTCAGTAGCTGAGGTACAGAGGCTTAGATTACCTTACTCAACTACCCTTCATTCCCACTACAAAATCCAGGCATGCAAAAATCTCCACTACCTTCGCAAAGCCACTAAATGTAACAATACATATAGCATATTAAGCATTATTAAATAACTAACAAAAAGGCACAATACCATGACTGGAACAATACACAGATAACCCACACATAGGAGAGGGCTTACGACGATGTTTCGGTCCAACTTGGGCTGTGACTTTATCAATGGTCCAAGTCGGACCGAAACGTTGTTGTAAGCTCCCCTCTCCTGTGCGGGTTATTTGTGTAAGCATTATTAGTGTTATGTCAGATACAATGGTAGAGAGAGGGGAGGGGAGTTACTGTTACTGCTGCTTTACTCTGCCACCCTTCCTCCCACTATAAGAGGAAGAGAATGCGAGACAGGGAGGTAAAAAGAATTATGAGAGAGAAAGCGGGAGGAAGGAGGAGTAGGGGAAAAAGAGGAGGGAAGGGAAGGGAAGAGAGAGGGACTCATCTGACAACTGGATGCTGTTTTTAAATTCATTAAAGAATGAAGTTTGATACAAAATATTATGGCTGGGAAATGCAAGTCTGATTATAACATGAGCGTTGATGGGAAAAACAGGTTCAGAGAACTTTCCAAAATTTAATATTAGACAATTTTCATGAATGTACTAACATCCAAGGTAGAGATAACAAAAAATAACTTCATTTATAAACTCATACTTCTATGATTCCTGCATTACAAACGTTCTTCCCTAATAGTTTTTAAAAAAATTATGGTCTCTCAAAATAAAGGTAGTGTGTTCACAAATCAAAAATTATCAGAATAATAATGCAATATCACTAAAGGAGGGGTTTGGGATATTGACAGTTTGGAGGGATATATTGTGTATTTTTATACGTATATACTTCTACCAACACTCTTATATGGGTGTGAAGCTTGGGTTGTGAATGCAGCAGCGAGGAGGCAGTTGGAGGCAGTGGAGATGTCCTGGCTAAGGGCAATGTGTGGTGTAAATATTATGCAGAAAATTCGGAGTGTGGAAATTAGGAGAAGGTGTGGAGTTAATAAAAGTATTAGTCAGAGGGCTGAAGAGGGGTTGTTGAGGTGGTTTGGTCATTTAGAAAGAATGGATCAAAGTAGAATGACATGGAGAGCATTTAAATCTGTAGGAGAAGGAAGGCGGGGTAGGGGTCGTCATCGAAAAGGTTGGAAGGAAGGGGTAAAGGAGGTTTTGTGGGCGAGGGGCTTGGATTTCCAGCAGGCGTGCATGAGCGTGTTCGATAGGAGTGAATGGAGATGAATGGTATTTGGGACCTGACGATCTGTGAGAGTGTGAGCAGGGTAATATTTAGTGAAGGGATTCAGGGAAACCGGTTATTTTTATATAGCCGGACTTGAGTCCTGGAAATGGGAAGTACAATGCCTGCACTCTAAAGGAGGGGTTCGGGATATTAGCAGTTTGGAGGGGTATGTTGTGTATCTTTATACGTATATGCTTCTAAACTGTTGTGTTCTGAGCACCTCTGCAAAAACAGTGATTATGTGTGAGTGAGGTGAAAGTGTTGAATGATGAAAGTATTTTCTTTTTGGGGATTTTCTTTCTTTTTGGGTCACCCTGCCTCGGTGGGAGACGGCTGACTTGTTGAAAAAAAAAAAAAAATCACTATTATATGCTGCACAGCTATAATGAAAATAATCACAGGGAATATGACTCGTGAAACTGTAATGACACGATTGCAAACAAACCATACCACGGGTGGGGTTTAAACCCGCGGTCAGAGAGTCTCAAAACTCCAAACTATTGTGTTAGCCACTGGGCCACCTAGTTTTTTTTTTTTTCACAGGGAATAGTTGTGATAAAAAGTCAACAACAAAAAAAATAACTGGAAAAAGCTAGCGAAAAAAAAAATACGAAAAAATCATATGGAAACAATCGATGTGATAAAATTACAATATCTTCCGCTAAACAGAACAAAAAGTCACATTATTGTGACTGAAACAATACACAAATAACCTGCACAGAGGATGAAGCTTATGATGACATTTTGGTCTGACTTAAACTATTTACAAGTCATAGTGTGACTTGTAAACGATCCAAATCAGACTGAAACATTATGTTAAGCTTGTCTCTCGTATGTGCGGATTATTAGTATACTGTTCCAGTCATGGTATTGTGTCTTTATATTCTGTAGCAAGCTGAGAAATCCTGGTGAGCGGATAGACTTGGCAGTTAAAAATATAAGCGGTACGATGAAGAGAACATTTTGATAACGTTGTGCATCTCCCACTGTATGATAAATGTCACTGTATGTGACAGGAGACGTATGAACGTACCTGATACAGGCTTTGTAGGGGTGGATGGAGGTGGTGTGGCCTTGGATGATGAATTTGAGTTGACCACAACAATGGAGGAGGACACAGAGCTGCTGTTATTGGTATTACTACTACTATTACTATTTAGGGTACTGTTGTTTGTGATGCTGTTGGTCGTTGGTCTTACTACCAAAGGTTTTACCGGCTGGCTCGTCTGTTAAGAGGTAATTATAATGTATCAGTATACAACCAAGGAGTTCAGAATTAACAATAACAATGTTGGAATAAAATACCTTAAAAATATTTTAACCCTTAAACTGTCCAAACATAGATCTACATCCACGTGCGGGGGGCTCCGAACGTAGATCTACTTTTTTTTACATACTTTCAAATGGGGAAAATCAAGGTCGGAGTGCTACGCACATGAACGTAGATCTACGTTTGGACAGTTTAAGGCTTAAAACACGATGCTTTTAGATTTAAAGACATTTTAAAATATAATAGAAAAATCTTCATAACTAAAAAATAAGAAAAACATGAATTACAGATCAAGCACACTATAATAATAATAATAATAATAATAATTTTTTTTTTTATTATCACACTGGCCGATTCCCACCAAGGCAGGGTGGCCCGAAAAAGAAAAACTTTCACCATCATTTGCTCCATCACTGTCTTGCCAGAAGGGTGCTTTACACTACAGTTTTTAAACTGCAACATTAACACCCCTCCTTCAGAGTGCAGGCACTGTACTTCCCATCTCCAGGACTCAAGTCCGGCCTGCCGGTTTCCCTGAACCCCTTCATAAATGTTACTTTGCTCACACTCCAACAGCACGTCAAGTATTAAAAACCATTTGTCTCCATTCACTCCTATCAAACATGCTCATGCATGCCTGCTGGAAGTCCAAGCCCCTCGCACACTTACTTTACTTTAAAATATTAATATGAATGTGTGAAAGGCGACTGGCAGTGTAAGTTTTTCCATGTCAGCAGTAAGTCACTGACATTTTTGGGTCATCCTAGCTTCTCTACACACATACTGCTATATGTAACTGAATTTGATTGTTATCTCAGCCACTGACATACCTTGGTAGTAAGTTTATTCAGGTATACACAAATACAGTTACATAGATTATCATACATAGCAGCACAAATGTAGAGAACCTAGGACAACCCAAAGAAGTCAGTTCACTAAGTTTAATAATTTCTAACTTGGCACTTAAAGTAAGAAGCTTAGATGCCATCGACAATGAGACCCAACTAGTTAACGAAATAGTAAACGAGACAGAACGAGATACACAGAGTTCAATGTAAAAACACAAACTGAACGTGTGGTGGGCAATCACTCGCCTGCCACCCGTTCGCTCCAGGGCACAGGTGATCACTCGCCCGCGCCCTGGAGTAATAAAATACATATACAGTGGACCCCCAGGTAATGACACCAATCCGTTCCTGAGAGCTCATCGCTAGACGAAACCATCATTAGCCGAATTAACCCTTCCCACAAGAAATAGCAGAAATCCAATAACTACAGGTCTCCCTCAACATTCACGTTTTCAACTTTCACGGGCTTCACACATTCACGAATTCCCAACCGCCAAATTCCCAGCCACCAAATTCCCAACCGCCAAATTCCCAGCCACCAAATTCCTAGCCGCCAAATCATATTTAAGTTTCCAGCCACCTGCGAGTCCCCACCACCCTCCCCCCGACCCCCACAACCGGCAGCCAGCCCCCCCACCACCCAGCGCGGCGAGCGCTCCGCCCGCTCACCATTTGCTACTAAACCACAGCACAAACAATGCAAACCCATTCACGACTGCACACCGGAATGGCCACCAGGAAAGGTACTAGACGGTGACACCACGCGCCCACTCCCGAACACCGCAAAGAACTAAACACCTCTGCTACAGCTAACAATAACAATAGTAATAATAATAATAATATTTTTTTTTTTTTATTATCACACTGGCCGATTCCCACCAAGGCAGGGTGGCCCGAAAAAGAAAAACTTTCACCATCATTCACTCCATCACTGTCTTGCCAGAAGGGTGCTTTACACTACAGTTTTTAAACTGCAACATTAACACCCCTCCTTCAGAGTGCAGGCACTGTACTTCCTTGATCTGAAAAAATCAAGTAAAAAACCCTAATCTGAAAAAATCAACTTATAAAAGCCTAATCAGAAAAATAAAAAACCCTAATCTAAAAAAATCAAGTAAAAAACCCTACTCTGAAAAAAAATAATCTAACATAACCTGAAAAAATAATGTAAAACAAAAACCTAATCTGAAAAAATCAACTTAAAAAACCTAATCTGAAAAAATAAAAATACCTTAATCTGAAAAAAAATCAACTAAAAAAACCCTAATCTGAAAAAAATCGACTGAAAAAAAATCCTAATCTGAAAAATCAACTAAAAAAAAAAAAACTAATTTAAAGAGGAGTCAACGGCAGAGAGAACAACTGCTGGTACGGTCATGTGTACTTACTGAACTGACCGATCTTGACTCTTCATTTTTACTGCTTCTCTTCTTATCGTGAGGTGTGGTGGGTGCGTCATGGTCATTGGAATGGTTGGTGGCGGGGGACGGGGCCGGTGATGACCCGCACGCCGAGGAAGGTGTTGACCCGTCTGTGCTGTCGTGGCTCCCGCCAAGCACATGCTAATGGACACAGAGAAAGAGAGTGAATAAGTGATAAACTGTGGTGAAGAGAATCAATAAATTTTTTGACAAATTTATATTAGAGATACCTAATTCAATTGCAGCAATGGCCTTAACAGCATATTTGCATCATTTTATACATTGTATACAGTGCTGTATACTGCACTACTGTATACAGTATATACTGTTGGAGTGTGAGCAGGGTAATACCGTGTGAAGGGATTCAGGGAAACCGGTTAGTTGGACTGGAGTCCCGGAGGTGGGAAGTACAATGCCTGCACTTAACTCTTAACCCTTAAACGGTCCAAATGTATATATACGTTCATTCGCGTAGCGCCCCAAATTTTTTGAGAAAAAAAAAAAAAAAATCTTTTCTTTTAAAAGGAAAAAAGAGCATATGGTACCCAGGCATCCCCAATTATTTTAATATGGCGCACAGTGAGTGCGCACACCCATTCTCTCATGTCTAGCTGACTCAGGCTTATTGTGGCAATGTTGAATGAATGACAAAGAAAACGTATATATACGTTTGGGGCGCTACGCGCGTGAACGTATATATACGTTTGGACCGTTTAAGGGTTAATTGTCCAAACGCAGATCTACGTTTATGTGCGTAGCACTCTGACCTTGATTTTCTCTATTTGAAAGCATGTAATAAGCATAGATCTACGTTTGGAGCGCTACGCAAGCGAACGTAGATCTATGTTTGGACAGTTTAAGGGTTAAAAGGAGGGGTTTAAGATACATGCTGTTTAGAGGGACATCTAAACTGACATATCTGCATGTCCCTGGCAAGACAATGATAGAGTGAATGATGGTGAGTGTGTTTCTTCTTTTTTAGGGTCACCCTACCTTGATGGGAGACGGCTAGCATGTTAAAAAAAAAGTGACATGTAAGACATATCGTTTTAAAAATCTGACCCTCAAAATCACCCTGTGTCCTACACGTGTATTATCTTTTTTATTTTATTAGCACATCGGCGATCTCCCACCAAGGAAGGGTGACCCAAAAAAAGAAGAAACACTCTCATCATCATTCACTCAGTTGCTGTCTTGCCGACACAACAGCTCAAAAACTGTAACGCATCTCTACCACTCCTTCAGAGTGCAGGCACTGTACTTCCCACCTCCAGGACTCAAATCCAGCCAATCGGTAACCCCCACGTGTGAGTGTATGTATATGTGTGTGCATGTATATATGGCAAGGGGTAGTGCATCTGGATAATGAAAAGTGAAATATACCTAAATATATTACAATTCTGAGTAAATTTTATTGGTTTAGCTTTCTTAGTTTTTGTATGAAATGTACCAAACCAACATAAACCCAAGAAACATACCGAAACCATAACACAGAATAACAAAGTACAAAGTATTTGATAAAGTAATATATGTGAAAGCAGCAGCCTAATTATTATTTACCAATTCCAAAAAATGACTAAAATTTTTAAATTTCCAGATTAAGAAGAAAAAAAAAAAAACAAGCACCCATCTACACAAAACATAATAGCAAATCAATACATTTCATCAACAATTTACAGTAAATATTTATATATATATATATACATGTATTACTCTACACTAAATAAAATTATGAAGCAGAACTAGAGCTGTTCACTCACCTCCTTCCTGTGATGTAAATGATTTAGAAAACTGACAAGTTGAATAATGAGACACTTGTGCAGCATTTGGGAATCTTAATTATGGAAACGATTTGTCAGCCAGTGGCTTCTCCAGTCCAATACAGAGGAGAACAGTGAAAGATGAAGAGTTGGAGGTAATCAATCCCTCAGTCTGGAGTTGATATGTTCAGTCTATTAAGATTTGTAGACTGAACACATTAACTCCAGACTCAGAGACTGATTACCTCAAACCCCTCAACTTACACTGTTCCTCTCTGTATTGAACCGAAGAAGCCACAGGCTGACAAAACATTTCCACAATAAAGATTCCCAAATATTGCACGAGGGTCCCATCCTTACCTTGATCTTGCAAGAATACTGTCGGTGACAGGAGTCACATTACATACTGTACCTATAAACTCAGGGAGGTGGAGGTTATCATTTTACAGATCCCGGTGTATTCACAAACCATTAATACCACTAATGCCCTAAATGCCCCAGCATGATAGTGGCTTTCTTTGTACTGCACTTAAAACTCTGAATTGTATTTACACACTGTAACATTTGCAAAGAAATAAAATCTTTATCTCTTTTATCTTTAAATGATATCTGTACAGGAAATTTTTTTTAAGATGAGCTATGTATTTGTATTTCAGATCTGAGATAATGTGGTCGTAGACCGGAACCAATTTTATGGTTGGTTTCTATTTAGCCACAAGAAAAATGGCCTCATATAAACTCATAATTGTAATTCATTTCAAGAGCACTGCAGTAAAAATCCATATACATACACCTTTGATATACCTTCGATGAGTTTCGAGAGTCTTTCTACCCCCCGAGGCTGGCCATAGGCCAGGCTCGCTTGATGCTAGCCTGAACTAGGCTGTTGCTGCTGCTTGTGGCCTGCTGGCCCACATATCCATCACAGCCTGGATGATCTGGCACCTGATGAAGATACTTGTCCAGTTTCCTCTTGCAGACTTCTACAAAATCAGCACATTTATAAGGAGCACAGTACAGCAGTGAACAGTATATTCTTTACAATGAAGCTAAAAATATTTAAATGAGGAGATATATTACAGCATCTTAGTGCAATTATAATATTCATAGACAAGTGCTAAACCCACATGTGTCAAACAGGGAAATGGGATGAAATCAAGTCTGATGCAAATGAAGGAAGGGTAGCTCCAATTCCATAGATCAAGAGTCCTTCACAAGTATCAAAGCACACCACTTAAAAGGCACAATACCATATACTTTACTTTCCAAATATCATTCCCCGTCCCTTACCATTATTCTTACCTCAGCATCCCACCAATCATTCCTCTTCCCACCTACACCCATCCTCCTGTATTCACAAACTTCTGCTGCACACTCTAGCACTGTAATTTTAAATTTATCTTATACCTCGTCAACCCCCTCACTGACTGCACCCTATTTATCCCATCTTTCTACTAATAGTTGCTTATATCACCCAGTACCTACCTTCTTTCTTCTTTATTTCCTTCACTTTCACTCCTCTTTTACCTACCAATGCCACAATGTAGTATTGTATTGTGTAGTACAGTATTGCCCCGCTTCACAGTGTTTCGCCTTACAGCATTCTGCTAGTACGGCAATTTCAAATTATGACCAAAACTCTCATTATGGCTCCATATCTAATACGGCGCATGCCACCCAGTTTGTTTACATTCTCCGTGAGCACCACATGTCTCCATTATGTTTGGAAACTTTCCAAAATTTTGAGTGCTTTAAAGTTATTTCATATTTTATATATACTCTGATAATAATATTCATGTGTACCTGTACCTAAGTAAACTTATACACTGTGCAAGTACACATTAAAATCATTAAGAGTGTCTTATTATGGTAATAATAATAACACACAATAATAATCACTCTGAGGCGCATTAAATGTCGCATAAAACGTTACTATAGGCATTTTACTTAGTCCATCTGTGATATTGTTTTTCAAAATTAAATAATAAACATGCTACGTAACATATAAACATGATAAATATACTCACAATAGAATAAATTAACATAAATATGAGACATTTTTTCAGTCGGCTTGTGGAATGAACTAAACGCACACATGTCCAGCTGGTTTGTTTACAAAACTCACGAACCTACTACTCTCTCCTGTACTCATTCTCTCTCTCTCTCTGTCTCATTTACTCGCCTCTCACCCTACATTAAGACTACAAATATTCTGAGGTAAGTAATGAGTGTAATGTGTCTATTTTACATTTTTATTGCTTTTAATGCCTTGTTCTATTGCTAACTTAATATACATTAGTGTAAACTTATTATCTGACATTAATATATGGAAACAAATAGCATTTTGCTTTCCGATGATATCTGCTTTCCGGCAGTAGCCTGGAACCTAACCTGCCTTATATGTAGGTCCCTACTGTATTGTGTAGTGTAGTACTGTGTAGTGTAGTACTGTGTAGTGTAGTACTGTGTAGTGTAGTACTGTGTAGTGTAGTATTGTGTAGTGTAGTACTGTGTAGTGTAGTACTGTGTAGTGTAGTACTGTGTAGTGTAGTACTGTGTAGTGTAGTACTGTGTAGTGTAGTATTGTGTAGTGTAGTACTGTGTAGTGTAGTACTGTGTAGTGTATTATTCTGTAGTGTAGTATTGTCCCAAAAACCATCCATCTCCACTCACTCCTGTCTAACATGCTAACACATGCCTGCTTTATATCCAAGCCCTTTGCACACAAAGACTCTTTTACCCCTTCCCCCCCAACATCCTTTCCTAGAACAACCCCTCCCTCTCCCTCCCTCCACTACAGATTTTACACCCTCCAAGTCATCCTATTTTGCTCCATCCTCTCTAAATGACCAAACCACCTTAACAACCCTTCTTAATCCCTCTGAATAATACTTTTAGTAACTCTACACCTCCTCCTTATTTCCAATGTGTGAAAATTAAAAAAAAGTATTTAAATAAGAAACAGCCAAGAAAAAGTCAATAATTATTCACTACCACGTCTAAAAACCTAATAAAATTCTTTCTGTATATCTACTAAAACAATATGAACTCACCACAAACCAAAATTTCAATGAATCTGATAAAGGCTCATGTGAGACAAATAATACATAAGACAACGTGTACCTTACCTGCAGCAGACGAGTGAGGGTGATCTGCAGCAGGACTGGTAGTGTAGGTACATGCTTCTTCACTCCCATAATACATTCTTCATCTCTATCTGTTGCTCCTTGACTTTTTTAAACATAAATGCATGAGAATGACTCGCAAGGTACAAAACAATGACTTAAATACTTCGAATATAGGTGCAAAAATGGCACTCAAAACATGACTCTATTAGATAGCTGTTATAAAAACGATATTTTTTATGGATATAATTAGTTTATAATAAGCATTTATTATGTGTTGAGCTACATTTTATTTTATTCAATATTGAATATATTTTGAATATATTTGAATATACGTACAGTGGACCCCCGCATAACGATCACCTCCGAATGCGACCAATTATGTAAGTGTATTTATGTAAGTGTGTTTGTACGTGTATGTTTGGGGGTCTGAAATGGACTAATCTACTTCACAATATTCCTTATGGGAACAAATTCGGTCACTACTGGCACCTGAACATACTTCTGGATTGAAAAAATATCGTTAACCGGGGGTCCACTGTATTTGTATTTTATGTGATTGTAAATACTGTACACATACCGGCACTTCACTGCAGGAGCACCACCTGTACAATGACACTTCGCAAACACCAGTAAATGCGTACAGTGGAACCTTGGTACTCAAACAATTTGGTATTCAAATGTTTTTCTTGGTAAACAAATCGCTTGGTAGTCAACAGTTTGGTTTAGAAAGACACGTAAGCAAACACTATAACATATTTATAAATATGTTATAGTGTTTGCTTACGTGTCTTTCTAAACCAACTTGTCGGTATTTATTACCAAGGTTTATACCACAGTCAACAGTTTGTTTGGCACTCGACCAAACAAACACGACCTGCCAGAACTTCACTGTAAACTATTTCGTGTTTCCTCGCATTTTCTGGTGTTTTTTTTTACATTATTTGTATGAATAAGTCACCATGGGGCCTAAGAGGGTTAGTGATAACAGCCAACTGAAAAGAAAATTGGTTAAGAAAAATTTGTTCTGTATTCGAACAACCTTCTGGAACCAATTAAGTTCAAGTGCTGAGGTTCCACTGTACTGTAAACATACCGACACTTCACTGCAGGATCACCACCTACACACTGACATCTCACTAACACCAGACATGTATACTGTTACTAACACCAGACATGTATATTGTTACTAACACCAGACATGTATACTGTTACTAACACCAGACATGTATACTGTTACTAACACCAGACATATATACCATTACTAACACCAGACATGTATACTGTTACTAATGCCAAACATGTATACTGTTACTAACACCAGACATGTATACTGTTACTAATGCCAAACATGTATACTGTTACTAACACCAGACATGTATACTGTTACTAACACCAGACATGTATACTGTTACTAACATTTAAAGGAACAGATGGTGGTGGGTAGAGAGTTTACAGGTTGAGGTGAATCATAGGGGTGAATGTGAGAGGACCCCCCATGACAGGTACACTTAACTGCCAGAAGTCACCATAAGTTTCGTTCTCCTATGTGTGGGTTATTTGTGTATCGTTCCAATCATGGTATTTTGCCTTTTTGTTATTTTTTCTTGATAATGACCTAGTATGATTACCATATTTCCATTAGATAATACGTGCTATTTTGTCTAAAAACTACATGCAAACAGCACCTTGCATCTTACATGGCCCGTGTAATTGCAGTAATATGCGTATGATAATGTATACACAAATAACCTGCACATAGAAGAGAGGAGCTTACGATGACGTTTCGGTCCGACTTGGACCATTTACAAAGTCACACTGAGTGTGACTTTGTAAATGGTCCAAGTCAGACCGAAACGTCGTCGTAAGCTCCTCTCTTCTATGTGCAGGTTATTTGTGTATCGTTCCAGTCACGGTATTGTGCCTTTTTTTGTTATTTATGATAATGTATACTATTAAAAAATCTCGACAAAAGCTCCTCCTAAAAATTAAGGTAGATCAAATGGAAAGGTGCATCTTATATAACAGAAAATACAGTGGTTATACTGCTGCTTCTTGGAGGTTATATACCCAACCTGGTTGATCAGACCCTGATCCACCATGAGGCCTGGTCTCAGACCAAGCCACGGGGCTGTTGACCCCAGAAATCATCTCCAGGTAAACTCCAGGTAAACAAAACTTCACAGCCTTGCTGATCAGGCCCTTTTCAAAATGTGTCAAATTATCTTAAATATCTCGTAAGTGGTCATACCTGTGATATATCATAGTATCCCTAGACTGGTTTAAAGATATTTTTTTTATTCTCACACCATGGTCTGAGAACAGATTTCCTTACTGACTGTCTGGTTGGGCAGGCTGTTGCTGCTGATGACCAATACACTTCATAGTCACCACAAGCTGGCTGATCAAGTACAGTGGATCCCCGCATAACGATTACCTCCGAATGCGACCAATTATGTAAGTGTATTTATGTAAGTGCGTTTGTACGTGTATGTTTGGGGGTCTGAAATGGACTAATCTACTTCACAATATTCCTTATGGTAACAAATTCGGTCAGTACTGGCACCTGAACATACTTCTGGAGTGAAAAAATATCGTTAACCGGGGGTCCACTGTACTTTACTTTGGTGTGTTATAAGTGTATACTTACTAGCAGTGTTGTGAAATGCTGAAGTATCTAGAAGCTGATACTTTACTCTGGTCTCTTAGTGTAACGATCATTTCACTGCTTTTCCACCAAAATTCAGCCTAAACTACCATAATACTGTGTACTTACTTGTGACCCAAGTGGATGAAATGGCATATTGCAGACAAAGTCTAAAGCAAAAATAAATTGCAGAACATAAAGCCCCGAGTAGAGCTTATATGTTGTAAATGACCAGATAAAGCTCTACACAGAGCGAAATGTCTCACAGTAAAGGCTTGTCCACTTACCTGCAAGCCATTCTGAGACGTTTTTTACTCTTGCAGTCAAGCCTAAAACTGTACTTCATAAATAACATCTTACAAAAAACTTGCAGTAATTATATTTCTCAATAATGCTATTTATAAACAGTAGAAGGGGAAAAAGAAATAAAACTACAGGAATAATAAAAAACTACCATCATACAGCCCAGAAAGGTAAATGATCTACTTGGCTATTCGGTATTCACATTATATAACAATAGCAACTTCAGTATTACTACATTTCTAGCACAAGTAGTCACAATACACCGATTGAGAGAAATAATACTCAATTGACATCACCAGTACCAGTAATCACAATACACCGATTGAGAGAAATAATACTCAATTGTAATGCAGCTTTTTGTTTGTTTGTTTGTTTAACACAACAGCTATCTCCCACCGAAGTAGGGTGATCTTCCTCCTCCTCCTAAAAAAAAAAAAAAAAAAAAAAAAAAAAAAAAAAACAATTCAACAGCCGTCTTGCCAAAAGAGAGCAGACAAAACAATTTAAATGACCCCCTCCAAATTGCAACTTCCTCACCCTTCTTATGAGTACAGGTACTGTTCTTCCTACCTCCACAACACAAGTGCGGTTAACTGGTTCCCTTGACTCCCTGTATAAATGTTATCTTGCTCATATTCCAACAGCACATCAAGTCATAAAAACAACTTGTCTCCACTCACTCCAATTTAACACAATTACACAAGCCTCTACCACTTGTAATTTCTTCCACTTTCTCCCTACAATCCTTTCCAGGATGACCTTTACCAGTCCTTTCTTCCTTCCTTCCGCCCATCCCAGTTTTATTCGCCCTCTTTGTTATCCTATTCTGCTCCATCCTCTTTAAATGCCCAAATCACCTCAACAATCCCTTCTCAGCCCTCTGAATTATACCTTTTGTTATCCTACACTATCTTCTAGTTTCTACAATCTTAAATCTCTGCATAATATGCACACCACACATTGCTCTAAACATGACAGCTCCACTACCTGTTCCCTCCTCACTGCTGCCGTATTTAGAGACTGTCCCTCACACCCATATAAATGCTTTTATCACCATACTTGAGAACACTTTCCCTTCTGTGGCTCATTAAAATGGCCGGGGATTCAGTCCCGGCTGAAAGTACAAAAAATAAACAGATACAGTAATTATTACTCACTACACATCAACAGCTCAACAGTATTACAGAAGCTTTCAATACCTAAAATGATGTTAATAATATTAGTTATCAAATTTAACCACAACACGAGTTTAAGGGGAATGGCTTAACTTATTCAAATGTAATAATATTTACAAGTTTTTCATATTACAATTAAATACATGTGCATTATCTTTAAATATACAAGTACAGTGGACCCCCGCTTAACGATCACCTCCCAATGCGACCAATTATGTAAGTGTATTTATGTAAGTGCGTTTGTACGTGTATGTTTGGGGGTCTGAAATGGACTAATCTACTTCACAATATTCCTTATGGGAACAAATTCGGTCAGTACTGGCACCTGAACATACTTCTGGAATGAAAAAATATCGTTAACCGGGGGTCCACTGTAGTTAAGTATGCATGCATTTTGTGTAAATATACAAGTAGTCAGAATAAATATATGAAGTGTGTCACTAGTCAATGGTCCAAGTTGGATCGAAATGTTGTCATAAGTTTATTTCTCCTATTTGCAGGATGTGTGTATAAATAAGAATAAGGAATAAGTATCGCCAGACTCACGAAAACGTAATGACACGATTCATCTGTAAAATCTTGCATTTGTGGTCACAGTGGGACCCATGATGGTGTATAAATATACCTAGTTGGATGAATCTTATTGTAGCCAGCTGGCCCAGTGGCTTATGCACTGGCCTGGGGTTTTATGACTCACTTGCCACATGTTTAATCCCTGGCCCAGTGGCTTATGCACTGGCCTGGGGTTTTATGACTCACTTGCCACATGTTTAATCCCTGGCCCAGTGGCTTATGCACTGGCCTGGGGTTTTATGACTCACTTGCCACATGTTTAATCCCCACCTGTACCGTGGTTAGTACAGCCAGGGCTGGATTAAAGGTTTCAAAGGCCCCCACAGATAGATAGATCTGTCTTTATAGGTCCATAATATAATCATTATGATACTTTGACATTATGAGTATGATACTCTGTTTCCTAGGCAGTAGTTGGAAGACAGCAGCCACCCAGCGAGGTACTACTGTCTTGCCAAGTGAGTGTAAAATGGAAGTCAGTAATTGTTTTACACGATGGTAGGATTGCTGGTGTCTTTTTTCTCTCATAAACATGCAAGATTTCAGGTACGTCTTGCTACTTCTACTTACACTTAGGTCACACTACACATACGTTTACACGCATATATACACACACCCCTCTGGGTTTTCTTCTATTTTCTTTCTAGTTCTTGTTCTTGTTTATTTCCTCTTATCTCCATGGGGAAGTGGAACAAAATTCTTCCTCCGTAAGCCATGCGTGTCATAAGAGGCGACTAACATGCCGGGAGCAAGGGGCTAGTAACCCCTTCTCCTCTATACATTACTAGTTAAAAAGAGAAACTTTCATTTTCTTTTTGGGCCACCCTGCCTTGGTGGGATACGGCCATTGTGTTGACAGAAGAGATGATGATGCAATACCAATGTGTAAAAAATAAAATGGTATATAGTACGTGATGAACAGGTCAAGTTCTTTACCCATTGTCAGTTACAAGGTTTGTTTTACTCTCTCAGCCTAGCAGCAGGCCTCCAGCAGCAACAGCCTGGTTGACAAGGGAAGTACCAGATAAGCCTGGCCCATGGCCGGACTCCACGAGTAGTCAAACTCTCGAAGCTCTTCAAAGGTATATCAAAGGTAAGGTAGCCTAAACCCAGGCTTCCATGATCAGAAAGGCTATTGCTGCTTGCAAACTGCAAGCATATGAAGCCATCACAACCTGACAATCCATTACAGTTAGCAAAAACTTGTCAAGGTTCCTTATAAAAACTTGCACTTAAGTTCCAGCAATGGTTCTTGTATATTTTGGTAGAGTAAAAAGTTAATTTATAAACCACTTATTTTCACAGTGTTCTCTAATACTAATTATAGTACCTACTACTTTTAATTTGATATCTTACACAGTGTTCTACTTTCTACTGTATACAGGAGCGCCCTGCATATACACCTACCATCCGACTTACGACCTGCTCGACTTACGACCACTCGACTTACGACCGTGTTTTTTATGCCAAATTTCTGGGAAATAAACAACTATTTGTGTTGTACACAGTGTTTATCCTAAACCTTACAGTATAAAATACAGTGCTAACAACATAAAAAGTAAAGTAAAACATGAAATACCAAAATAAAACAATAAACTAAAGTCATTACAAAAATGTTTTGTTGATATTCTGTAATAAAGTTCAACTTACGACCATTTCGACTTACGACCGGTTTCTCGTGACTGAACTCGGTCGTAAGTCGGATGGTAGGTGTACAATGTTTATTTTCGGTGTTCCACATTTTCATTGGCTTTCAATTGAGCCATTGTTCCACCTGCCAGTGACTATCACTGGTGGGTGGAACATAATGAACAATGGCTCGGTTTGAAGCCAACGAAAACATGGAACTCCAAAAAGGTGTTATATATGTGGGGGTCTCCTGTTGTCACTGAAGAAACTTCACTGGTGCACGTTTGAGGTCTGTCGTACTGTCTTTGAAATAAGAAAAATGAAATTATCAGACTTTTTTTTTTTTTTAAAAAGAACAATGGAGGTATGGCACTGTGTAAATGAAAAGTTTTCAGGGATAGAAAAGTATGAGAAAGGGAAACTTCTCATGTGATGAGGGGATGAGAAAGGGAAACTTCTTGTGTTGAGGGGATGAGAAAGGGAAACTTCTCGTGTTGAGGGGATGAGAAAGGGAAACTTCTTGTGTTGAGGGGATGAGAAAGGGAAACTTCTCGTGTTGAGGGGATGAGAAGGGGAAACTTCTTGTGTTGAGGGGATGAGAAAGGGAAACTTCTTGTGTTGAGGGGATGAGAAAGGGAAACTTCTCATGTGATGAGGGGATGAGAAGGGGAAACTTCTCATGTGATGAGGGGATGAGAAGGGGAAACTTCTCATGTGATGAGGGGAAGTTCTCTCCCTCTACTTTTTGAGGGCTCTGAAATGCATTCTATCAAATTCCTCACTGTTTGTGTAATTACCTTCAGAAAAAGATTTGCTACTATTTCAGATTTTTTTATATAAATCACAATACTGTCAGCACTTTTAATGGTTGTGAGTGAAAGATTTAAGAGGTTTAGGCTTATTTATGAAAAAGCACTATAAGGGTTGTACAACATCTGGGAGAATGGGAAGTAATGAGGTTTGATACAAGGAAGGGGAAGGCAGTTCCAATTCCTTGGATCAAGAACCCCTCAACAACAAATAGACATCTTGAAGGCTTAAGCCCATTGAGATATTAGTGCACATGATCCTCACTTTTTCCATGGGGAAGTGGAACAGAATTCTTCCTCCATAAGCCATGCGTGTCGTAAGAGGAGACTAAAGTGCTGGGAGCAAGGGGCTAGTAACCCCTTTTCCTGTATATATTACTAAATTTAAAAGGAGAAACTTTCGTTTTTCCTTTTGGGTCACCCCGCCTCAGTGGGATACGGCTGGTGCGTTGAAAGAAAGAAAGATCCTCACTTATGTCAATAGTGATCATTATTTCTGCATTTAAATGTACTTGTACGTATTACAGAGTGAAATGTACTAAGAAATGAAATACGTGAAGAGAAGTGATTCATCTATGATCTCAAATATTGTGAAACATATGACGGACCTATTGATACCCTCATCAGAAAGTGAAATTCTTGGACAAGCGTTTCAGGTACTGCTGTAATATTTACACTTCACGGCAAAATGTTTGGCGAGGATTCACTCTACAACACTTCAAGGAAAATGAAATGTTCAGAGAGTATTCACTCAGCAACACTTCAAGGAAGGTGAAATGTTCAGAGAGTATTCACTCAGCAACACTTCAAGGAAGGTGAAATGTTCAGAGAGGATTCACTCAGCAACACTTCAAGGAAGGTGAAATGTTCAGAGAGTATTCACTCAGCAACACTTCAAGGAAGGTGAAATGTTCAGAGAGGATTCACTCAGCAACACTTCAAGGAAGGTGAAATGTTCAGAGAGTATTCACTCAGCAACATTTCAAGGAAGATGAAAGGTTTGGAGAGGATTCACTCTTATAACACTTCAAGGAAGACAAAATATTTGAGAAGGATGATTCACTTTAAGATTACTCTTCTTTCTCAAAGAAGGAAGATCCCAAGAAAGAACAAACTTAATATTCATAAAAAACCATACCACAAGAACAAGGTTTTAGTGCAACACTGTTTCACTGTGTAGAGCTTTATCAAGGACTTCAAAAGCTCGAGAAAGAAATGTCATAAAAAAAAAAAAAAAAAAAAAAAAGCTTACTTAGCACCTGTCCGTCTCTTCGGTCAATAAAATAATAAATCTGAAGCATGTGTGAGTGTCTATTTTCAGAATTGATAATGCAGCACATTTCATAATCTTGCTTAACTTACTTGACAAATATTAAACATTTTATTTAGATACTCGAATAAAAATGCAAATGCCATTCCCCTTTCATATTCAGGGGCTCCACTACTGAAAGTAAAAAAAAAAATACAGAAAATTCAAAAAACAAGCAAAGACAAAATATAATGGTCTAATCACCAGATTTAACTAATAATGGTTCAGATATAAGATAAATATTTAAAGAGAATTATTTCTGGCAGACAGATTGAAATTTGACATACTAAATAGAGGTTTTACAAAATGCAGAATAATAAATATGTAGACTGAGTTATTAGCAATGTATTAATGTCAAATTGGGGTTAGGTGGTTGTCTAGGTTGGTTACATTTTAAAAAAATAATTGTGATCTTACCGTACATCAAACAACACACCATGTAAAAGCTATTTTGTATACGTTTTATGTTAAAAATGGTAATATCGATGAGATGGATCTAGGTTTCGAGAAGATGGAGGAGGAAAAAAAAGCGCCATTAAAATAATGGTAAAATTACTAACAAAATGTTAGGTAAAAACATTTCACTCTCCAGAAGTTCCTAGAGAGTGAAACATTGCCACAGTAAAATGTCACATTAGCTGAATCTGTGTCCTTTTACCTAACATGTTATTAAAGTACCAGAAAATGAAGCTGAATCAAAATACAGGATGATGCTTGTCCCTAAAGTAAAAAGATGCTAGGTAAATATAGCTATGAAAAAAGGTGATAATTCACCAAGCCTTTAGAAACCTTCTTATATGAGACACAAACAATGTAGCTGCTGCATTTACAGACATTCTGATTTACTGACTGTGAATGCTAGTCATCACTTCACGGATTAAGATACAAAAGAGAATGATTTAGCAAAGTTGTGTTTTATTTCCATGGGGAAGTGGAAAAGAATTCCTCCTCCTTAAGCCATGCATGTTATAAGAGGCAACTAAAATGCCGGGAGCAAGGAGCTAGTAACCCCTTCTCCTGTACACATTACTAAATTTAAAAAGAAAAATTTTAATTTTTCTTTTTTAGATCACCTGTCTCGGTGGGACATGGCTGGTGTTGAAAAAGAAATGCTTTATGGTATGTATTCCAAAACTAGAAAAAAAAAATGATTCCAGCAAAACCTGGCACTTGAGCTTCTAACAAGTGCCTGGAAGACAGCAGAGTCCTCACACAATGCAAAGAGGAGGCTATGTCTAGCCAGCTCACTGTGTGTGTATCAACTTGAATTATACACACAAAAAAAGGCAGATGGCAGAATGCTGTTACACATAGCATTTGCCTGGAGAAGGCTGCAGGAAAAGATTGAATGCAACCCACAAACATAGTAGCTGCTCCTGTTATGAGAACAGCCAATGTCCTTCATGACTGTGAAATTTGGGTAGACAATGGATATGTAAAGTTGTTCCAGTACATATATTTCTCCTCAAATCACTGCAGTGACTCAGGACCAAGTGGTCCCAAAGACTACTATTTCTGCATAAATTGACTGGCTGTAATAACCTGCCTCGGTGGGAGACGGCCGACTTGTTGAAAAAAAAAAAAAAAAAAAAAAAAACTAAAACTGACAAAACAACTGCACAGGAGGCCTGGTCATGGATCGAGCCATCAGGGTGTTGACCCCCAGAACACCCTCCAGGCATACTAGATGGCCTTCACAAAAATATTGGAGTTGGGTGAAAGATAAGAAAAACTAACCCCCTTCCATCCAAAGAGTTTATGAAATGCTTCTGTTTTGTTTTTGGGTCACCCTACCTTTGTGGAAAATGGCCGGTGTGTTAAAATAAAAAAAAATGTATACAGTGGACCCCCGCATAACGATTACCTCTGAATGCGACCAATTATGTTAGTGTATTTATGTAAGTGCGTTTGTACGTGTATGTTTGGGGGTCTGAAATGGACTAATCTACTTCACAATATTCCTTATGGGAATAAATTCGGTCAGTACTGGCACCTGAACATACTTATGGAGTGAAAAAATATCGTTAACCGGGGGTCCACTGTATTTGAAAATATACTTTCGTTTTTCCTTCTGGGCCACCCTGCCTTGGTGGGATACGGCCAGTTTGTTGAAAAAAAAAAAAAAATGAAAATATATAAAAACGAGGAGCTAGTAATGTCTTCTCTTGTATATATTACTAAAAGTTAAAAGAAAAACTTTTTGTTTTTCATTTTAAGTCCCCGTGCCTTGGTGGGAGACGTCTGGCGTGTGGAAAAAAATATATAAAAACATCACACTGTTCTGTTTCCCAAAATTTTAACTAACTTACACCACCCCCACTTTGATGATACCTTGCTAGTATGAGTTGTCTACATTTTTATTTAACTCAGCATTCCTAAAAACTCCTACATACCAAATTCCATGCTTTCTGCCAGAAATAAAACTCTTTTATAATACATCTGCCCCAGTATAGAAAACTACCTACAAAAGCAATGAGGGTTTCTTCTTATAGGTTTTCCTATCGAGGTTCTCACCTCCAAAATGAATACAATTCCAAAACAATTGAAAGCTAGAGTAACTTTGCACTTCCCATGACTCCCCCCACATCCCAAAGAAGTAACCCCCCTCCTCCTGCCTTTGATGGAACCCCTGACCATGCAACTACTTCATCTATTGAGATCAAAGGCAGGAAGGGTTAGTATGTTAAGTACTTCACTTACTTTGCCTACAGTTATTTCAGGTGTTGGATAGTCCAAGTCGTCCATGTCAATGTCATCGTATAGCCCAAGGTTTTCACTGAAATCTGGGTCTTGCGAGGACTCGATGTAGTATTCAACATCTTCTTTAATCATTTTAATCTGCAAATTAAACAAAAATGAAAATAGTTAATTTGCTTTATTTGACAATATAGGTGCTCCTCGCCTTACAATTGAGTTATGTTCCAAAGAATATGTGATATGTTGTGTATCTTTATATGTGTATGCTTCTAAACCGTTGTATTCTGAGCACCTCTGCAAAAACAGTGATAATGTGTGAGTGTGGTGAAAGTGTTGAATGATGATGAAAGTATTTTCTTTTTGGGGATTTTCTTTCTTTTTTGGGTCACCCTGCCTTGGTGGGAGACGGCTGACTTGTTGAAAAAAAAAAAAAAAAAAAAATAAACAACTACTCTTGCTGAATAACTAAATAAACAATGACTATAACTAACTAAATACCAGAAGTAGGACACACACTTAGGCATTTAGTAAGACATAATGGACTTGGGAAAATTTGGTTAAATACGGAAAAAAGTTTGATGACTACCAAATGTGCATTGCTACTGCAACCATTGTAAAGTCAAATTATTGTATGTCTAACCATCAGAAAGTGAGGAGCACCTGTATAGTATTTGAAAATCCTCAACATTTAGTTGTTCACATCCAAATATTAAAGCCAATTAATATACAGCAGAACCCCCGTATCCACGGAATTGGTTTCTGCAGTCTACTGTGACCCGAAAATAACCCCCTTAATTACGGTTAATAATGATTAGTGATGCTGACAGTTCTTCAAGGCCTAAGAGAGGCCATTAAGTGCTTCCCATCAGTGAAAAAGTGTTAATTCTCAACTTATTGTGTATAATTTATCAATTAAACTATAGTAGGTATGAATGTAAACGAAAAGCAACTTATATATAGGATTCACTACTATCCGCAGCTTCGGGTATCCAAGGTAGGTCTTGGAATGTATCCCCCACGGATATGGGGAGACTACTGCACTGTAGCAGGACATCATTAGAGTATAAATGGGGAAGGTGCAACTAGTGGTATAATTGCAGTAACTATTTACAGTTACAGTGGTCCCTCAATAATCGTCCGGCCTGAAAGTCGTCCATTTCGGAAATAGTCCTGTTTTTTCGTTGAAATATTGGCTTGGAAATGGTCCGGTAACTCGCTAATAGTCCTTCGTCCCAGACGCGTATGCACGGTCTGAGCGGCCTCGGGCCGCCTCAGCCTTTCCTTCCCAGCCAGTGTGCCACTGTTTACAAGTGAGCGACGGTCCCCTCACGTGCTCCAGTGAAATATTTCATAACATTTCATTTATTTTAGTGCTTGCAAGTTATTTAAGTGCTAAATAAGCTACCATGGCTCCAAAGAAAACTCCTAGTGCCAAGCCTTTGGTAAAGAAGGTGAGAAATACGATTGAATTTAAGAAAAACATCATTGAACAATATGATAGTGGCGTACGTGTGGGCGAACTGGCCAGGATGTATAACAAATCCCGTACAACCATATCTTCCATCATAGCCAAGAAAAAGGAAATCAAGGACGCTGTTGTTGCAAAGGGGGTAAATATGCTGACAAAAATGAGATCACCAGTACTCGAAGATGTTGAGAAGTTATTATTGGTGTAGGTAGTAGGTTGGTAGACAGCAACCACCCAGGGAAGTACTACTGTCCTGCCAGATGACTGTGAAACAAAAACCTGTAACTGTTTTGCATGATGGTAGGATTGCTGGTTTTCTTTTTCTGTCTCATAAACACGCTAGATAACAGGGATATCTTGCTACTCCTACTTACACTTTGGTCACACTTCACAGACACGCACATGCATATATATATATACTTCTAGGTTTTTCTCCTTATTCTAAATAGCTCTTGTTCTTGTTTATTTCTTCTATTGTCCATGGGGAAGTGGAAAAGAATCTTTCCTCCGTAAGCCATGCGTGTCGTATGAGGCGACTAAAATGCCGGGAGCAATGGGCTAGTAACCCCTTCTCCTGTATACATTTACTAAAAAAGAGAAGAAGAAAAACTTTATAAAACTGGGTTGTTTAAATGTGCGTGGATGTAGTGCGGATGACAAGAAACAGATGATTGCTGATGTTATGAATGAAAAGAAGTTGGATGTCCTGGCTCTAAGCGAAACAAAGCTGAAGGGGGTAGGAGAGTTTCAGTGGGGGGAAATAAATGGGATTAAATCTGGAGTATCTGAGAGAGTTAGAGCAAAGGAAGGGGTAGCAGTAATGTTAAATGATCAGTTATGGAAGGAGAAAAGAGAATATGAATGTGTAAATTCGAGAATTATGTGGATTAAAGTAAAGGTTGGATGCGAGAAGTGGGTCATAATAAGCGTGTATGCACCTGGAGAAGAGAGGAATGCAGAGGAGAGAGAGAGATTTTGGGAGATGTTAAGTGAATGTATAGGAGCCTTTGAACCAAGTGAGAGAGTAATTGTGGTAGGGGACCTGAATGCTAAAGTAGGAGAAACTTTTAGAGAGGGTGTGGTAGGTAAGTTTGGGGTGCCAGGTGTAAATGATAATGGGAGCCCTTTGATTGAACTTTGTATAGAAAGGGGTTTAGTTATAGGTAATACATATTTTAAGAAAAAGAGGATAAATAAGTATACACGATATGATGTAGGGCGAAATGACAGTAGTTTGTTGGATTATGTATTAGTAGATAAAAGACTGTTGAGTAGACTTCAGGATGTACATGTTTATCGAGGGGCCACAGATATATCAGATCACTTTCTAGTTGTAGCTACACTGAGAGTAAAAGGTAGATGGGATACAAGGAGAATAGAAGCATCAGGGAAGAGAGAGGTGAAGGTTTATAAACTAAAAGAGGAGGCAGTTAGGGTAAGATATAAACAGCTATTGGAGGATAGATGGGCTAATGAGAGCATAGGCAATGGGGTCGAAGAGGAATGGGGTAGGTTTAAAAATGTAGTGTTAGAGTGTTCAGCAGAAGTTTGTGGTTACAGGAAAGTGGGTGCAGGAGGGAAGAGGAGCGATTGGTGGAATGATGATGTAAAGAGAGTAGTAAGGGAGAAAAAGTTAGCATATGAGAAGTTTTTACAAAGTAGAAGTGATGCAAGGAGGGAAGAGTATATGGAGAAAAAGAGAGAGGTTAAGAGAGTGGTGAAGCAATGTAAAAAGAGAGCAAATGAGAGAGTGGGTGAGCTGTTATCAACAAATTTTGTTGAAAATAAGAAAAAGTTTTGGAGTGAGATTAACAAGTTAAGGAAGCCTAGAGAACAAATGGATTTGTCAGTTAAAAATAGGAGAGGAGAGTTATTAAATGGAGAGTTAGAGGTATTGGGAAGATGGAGGGAATATTTTGAGGAATTGTTAAATGTTGATGAAGATAGGGAAGCTGTGATTTCGTGTATAGGGCAAGGAGGAATAACATCTTGTAGGAGTGAGGAAGAGCCAGTTGTGAGTGTGGGGGAAGTTCGTGAGGCAGTAGGTAAAATGAAAGGGGGTAAGGCAGCCGGGATTGATGGGATAAAGATAGAAATGTTAAAAGCAGGTGGGGATATAGTTTTGGAGTGGTTGGTGCAATTATTTAATAAATGTATGGAAGAGGGTAAGGTACCTAGGGATTGGCAGAGAGCATGCATAGTTCCTTTGTATAAAGGCAAAGGGGATAAAAGAGAGTGCAAAAATTATAGGGGGATAAGTCTGTTGAGTGTACCTGGTAAAGTGTATGGTAGAGTTATAATTGAAAGAATTAAGAGTAAGACGGAGAATAGGATAGCAGATGAACAAGGAGGCTTTAGGAAAGGTAGGGGGTGTGTGGACCAGGTGTTTACAGTGAAACATATAAGTGAACAGTATTTAGATAAGGCTAAAGAGGTCTTTGTGGCATTTATGGATTTGGAAAAGGCGTATGACAGGGTGGATAGGGGGGCAATGTGGCAGATGTTGCAAGTGTATGGTGTAGGAGGTAGGTTACTGAAAGCAGTGAAGAGTTTTTACGAGGATAGTGAGGCTCAAGTTAGAGTATGTAGAAAAGAGGGAAATTTTTTCCCAGTAAAAGTAGGCCTTAGACAAGGATGTGTGATGTCACCGTGGTTGTTTAATATATTTATAGATGGGGTTGTAAGAGAAGTAAATGCGAGGGTCTTGGCAAGAGGCGTGGAGTTAAAAGATAAAGAATCACACACAGGGTGGGAGTTGTCACAGCTGCTCTTTGCTGATGACACTGTGCTCTTGGGAGATTCTGAAGAGAAGCTGCAGAGATTGGTGGATGAATTTGGTAGGGTGTGCAAAAGAAGAAAATTAAAGGTGAATACAGGAAAGAGTAAGGTTATGAGGATAACAAAAAGATTAGGTGATGAAAGATTGAATATCAGATTGGAGGGAGAGAGTATGGAGGAGGTGAACGTATTCAGATATTTGGGAGTGGACGTGTCAGCGGATGGGTCTATGAAAGATGAGGTGAATCATAGAATTGATGAGGGAAAAAGAGTGAGTGGTGCACTTAGGAGTCTGTGGAGACAGAGAACTTTGTCCTTGGAGGCAAAGAGGGGAATGTATGAGAGTATAGTTTTACCAACGCTCTTATATGGGTGTGAAGCATGGGTGATGAATGTTGCAGCGAGGAGAAGGCTGGAGGCAGTGGAGATGTCATGTCTGAGGGCAATGTGTGGTGTGAATATAATGCAGAGAATTCGTAGTTTGGAAGTTAGGAGGAGGTGCGGGATTACCAAAACTGTTGTCCAGAGGGCTGAGGAAGGGTTGTTGAGGTGGTTCGGACATGTAGAGAGAATGGAGCGAAACAGAATAACTTCAAGAGTGTATCAGTCTGTAGTGGAAGGAAGGCGGGGTAGGGGTCGGCCTAGGAAGGGTTGGAGGGAGGGGGTAAAGGAGGTTTTGTGTGCGAGGGGCTTGGACTTCCAGCAGGCATGCGTGAGCATGTTTGATAGGAGTGAATGGAGACAAATGGTTTTTAATACTTGACGTGCTGTTGGAGTGTGAGCAAAGTAACATTTATGAAGGGATTCAGGGAAACCGGCAGGCCGGACTTGAGTCCTGGAGATGGGAAGTACAGTGCCTGCACTCTGAAGGAGGGGTGTTAATGTTGCAGTTTAAAAACTGTAGTGTAAAGCACCCTTCTGGCAAGACAGTGATGGAGTGAATGATGGTGAAAGTTTTTCTTTTTCGGGCCACCCTGCCTTGGTGGGAATCGGCCAGTGTGATAATAATAAAAAAAAATAAATGAGAAACAATTAGCAGGAGACAGTCTTATGACGTCGCTTATTTGTGAAAAGGCTAGGCAGTTGCATGACGGTTTGGTAAAGAAATTGACTGCAACTAGTGATGATGTGAGTGAATTTAAGGCTAGCAAAGGCTGGTTTGAGAGATTTAAGAAGCGTACTGGCATACACAGTGTGGTAAGGCATGGTGAGGCTGCCAGTTCGGACCACAAGGCAGCTGAAAAATATGTGCATGAATTCCAGGAGTACATAAACAGTGAAGGACTGAAACCTGAACAAGTGTTCAATTGTGACGAAACAGGCCTCTTTTGGAAGAAAATGCCAAAGAGGACCTTCATTACACAAGAGGAAAAGGTAATGCCAGGACACAAGCCTATGAAAGACAGGCTGACGCTAATGTTCTGTGCTAATGCTAGTGGGGATTTCAAAATGAAGCCATTACTAGTGTACCATTCTGAAAATCCCAGAGTGTTCAGGAAAAACAATGTTATGAAGAGTAAATTGTGTGTGTTTTGGAAATCTAATAGTAAGGCATGGGTCACGAGGGAAATTTTTGTAGAGTGGTTCAATGAAGTGTTTGGTCCTAGTGTGAAGAATTACCTCCTGGAAAAGAAATTGGATCTCAAGTGCCTCCTAGTAATGGACAATGCACCTGCTCATCCTCCAAACTTGGATGACCTAATTCTGAAGGAGTTTGGGTTCATCACAGTAAAGTTCTTGCCCCCGAATACCACTCCTCTCCTCCAACCCATGGACCAGCAGGTCATTGCAAACTTTAAAAAACTCTACACCAAAGCAATGTTTGAAAGGTGCTTGAATGTGACCTCAGACACTCACTTGACCCTACGAGATTTTTGGAAAGAACATTTCAGTCTTCTCCACTGTGTAAGCCTTATAGGTAAGGCTTGGGAGGGAGTGACTACCAGGACTTTGAACTCTGCTTGGAGAAAATTGTGGCCAGATTGTGTCCACAAGAGGGATTTTGAAGGGTTTGGGGCTGACCCTGATGAGCCTATGTCACTTGTTAAATCCATTGTGGCACTGGGGGCTTCCATGGGGTTGGATGTGAGTTTGGAGGATGTGGAAGAGTTGGTGGAGGACCACAACAAAGAGCTAACCACTGAGGAGCTGCAAGAGCTTCAGCAGGAACAGCAACAGATGGCAGCTCTGAATCTTGCTGCAGAGGAGGAGGAAGAGAGATGGAGGAAGGTGCCTTCTTCAGAAATTAAGGAGATTTTTGAAATGTGGGGTAGGATGGAAAGATTTATGGAGAAACATCACCCAGAGAAGGATGTTGCAAGCCATATCGGCAGAGTCTTGGCCCATTTTAGGGAAGTTTTAAAGAGACGCCAGAAACAGAGCTCTCTGGACAGTTTTTTTGCGAGACAGGACTCCAGTGACTCTCAAGGTGGTCCTAGTGGCATTAAGAAACAGAGAAGAGAAGTAACCCCAGAAAAGCAATTGGTACCCAAGGTGTTGATGGAAGGGGATTCCCCTTCCAAACAGTAATTCATCCAATCAGTCTCCTTCTCCAGTCTTCCATACACAAAGAAGAATCGCCAATAAAGGTAAGTGTTATTCTGTTAATGTTTAATTCATCATGTGCCACTGTATTGTTTATGTACTACATCTACATTTCATGTAAAAAATTTTTTTGTTTTAATACTTCTGGGTGTCAGGAACGGATTAATTGAATTTACATTATTTCTTATGGGGAAAATTGATTCGTAAATCGTCCATTTCGATAATAGTCCCACTTCCAGGAACGGATTACGGACGATTATTGAGGGACCACTGTACTTACTTTTAAATAGCTATACTTGTGGACATCATTTTATGATTAAATTATCACGTGTGAATTGTTTAATTTCCTAGCCGCAGCACACATGGCGTGGCGTGGCACACACGTGTGTGCGTGCTTATACACACATCTTCAAACAATAACTGTGTAAGCACATGAAAGCACTCAGGTTAAATTTCCTATTTTCAGTGATATTTTTTTCATAATTGCAATCACGTTTTAGTGTGATTTCTTCCATAACCATAAACAACTAAATACGTACTTAAGTAGGCTAATTATGTAAGAATATGCAAGCCCAACCATTCAGTGACAGGTCATCATTATAACATAATCTGTAATGACACGATTGCAAACAAACCATACCACGGGCGGGATTGAACCCGCGGGTTCAATCCCACCCGTGGTATGGTTTGATACATCTGTAGTGATTATCATTATAATCAAAAAGAAGTGCTAAAACTACAAGATATCTGTAATGAGCACTCCAGCAGGAAAGATTATTTCCACCATCTCCTGACAGAGTACAAATGTATCTATATACTATATCATTTTTCAACAAACTGGCCGTATCCCGCTGAGGCAGGACGACCGAAAAAGAATTTAAATTTAGTAATGTATACAGAAGGGGTTACTAGCCCCTTGCTCCCAGCATTTTAGTGGCCTATTACAACAACTGGTGGAGAAAGAATTCTGTTCCACTTCCTCATGGTAAGTGAATTATTCAATATTTTGATTTGGGGCGGGTGGGCTGGGGATAGTGGCACTTACAGTCTCATTCAATCATCTTACTTCATGTTCTCTCTTTTTTAAATAATTTCTTATTCCTTTTTTTTTTGTGTAATAAAATGCCCTTAAAGTTCTCTTTCAATATCTCCTACAATTTTTTCCTTAATCCTGTAATACAACACTGCATATATACATCTCCTTTTTACTGTACTTTTTCTCCATCTTTTATTCTATAAAAATACAATCACAAAGCATATACAGTGGAACCTCAAATATCGAACTTTCTTTGGTCCAGAAGGCTGTTTGAGTGCCTTTACCGAATTAATTTATTCCCATCAGGAATAATGTAAATTAGATTAGTCCATTTCAGACCCTCAAAAATACACTTATAAAAGCACTTACAAAAATACACTTACATAATTGGTTGTGTTGGGAGCAGTTCAATTTTTGAGGTTCCACTGTACTGTACAGTGAAACCTGGGTTTTCGTATGCCCAAGGTTGCATGCAAAACTATAGTTATTCTCTATAAAATGTATTTTTTGTTAATATTTTTGGGTGTCTGGAACGGATTAATTGGATTTACATTATTTCTTATGAGAAATATTAACAAAAAATACATTTTATAGAGAATAACTATAGTTTTACATATAAACTAGGGGATACGAAAACCAAGGTTTCACTGTACAGTGGACCCCCGGTTTACGATCACCTCCCAATGCGACCAATTATGTAAGTGTATTTATGTAAGTGTTTGTATGTGTATGTTTGAGGGTCTGAAATGGACTAATCTAATTCACAATATTCCTTATGGGAACAAATTCGTTCAGTAGTGGCACCTGAACATACTTCTGGAATGAAATAATATCGTAAACCGGGGGTCCACTGTATATATTTTCCCAAGACAGTAGCCATCCACCTCTACTCTGCATCACTGGAACACAAACCTGTCCCAATATTCTTCTTCAGGGCCCTCACTAATATTCACAGTTTACTCTCAAGACGTGCATTACCTAAACAATTTATCACCCACTTTCTTCATGCACTTAGTCATGAATTAGGGAAACCACAAAATATTGACCTGATCACAGTCTATGGATTGGTTGTCGAGCATTCTCATAAGAATCTCCAACTTCTTGATGTGGTACTGATGTCTATCTATATATTCCTTGAGGTCTTCTATCCGATCCGACTTGTCTTTATCCATCTTCTTCTTCTTTTGCGTTGCTAGTAAAGACTCAATTTCTGATTCAAATTGGTCCATCTGAAAAAAAATAAGCACAGAATATATTCACAACATAAATAGAGAATAATAAAAGCTATACAATTTCACAATTTTATTTTCTGTTACAGTTCCTCCCTCATCCATAATCCCTTTGATTATTATATATTAAATAGTCCAATGTTTTAATGGAAAATATAAGTAGTGTAATAGACTTAATACATAGAGAAGTCCATGCAAGCAGGAGCTTATGGAATTTAAAGGGGCTGCAGAGCTGGATTAGGATTTTGTACGCCCCTGGACTACATGTACTGCCAGGCCCCCGGTGGTATTTTCAAAAGAAAAAAATTAAAGAAACATTCAATGAACAGTCAAGAGTTCATCATATATGTGATGTATACAAATGTACGGGAGTGGTACCAACACTCTTATATGGGTGTAAAGATTGGGTTGTAAATGCTGCAGCAAAGAGGCAGTGGAGATGTCATTCCTAAGGGCAATGTGTGATGTAAATATTATGCAGAGAATTCGTAGTGGAAGTTAGGAGGAGGTGTGGAGTTAATAAAAGTATTAGTCAGAGGGCTGAAGATGGGTTGTTGAGGTGGTTTGGTCATTTAGAGAGAATGGAACAAAGTAGAATGACTTGGAGAGAGTATAAATCTGTAGGGAAAAGAGAGAGGGGTAGGGGTCGTCCACGAAAAGGTTGGGGGGGAGGGGTGAAGGAGACTGTGGGCGAATGGGTTTGAACTTCCAGCAAGTGTGTGAGAGCATGTTACATAGGAGTGAATGCAGATGAATGTTTTTTGGAACCTGACGAGTTGTTGCAGTGTGAGCAGGGTAAAACTTTGTGAAGGGATTCAGAGAAACTGGTTAGCCGGACTTGAGTCCAGGAAATGGGAAGTATTATGTCTGTACTTTAAAGGAGGGGTTTTGGATACTGGCAGTTTGAAGAGACATCTAAGCTGTTGTATCTGAGCACCTCTGCAAAGACAGTGATTATGTATGAGTGATGGTGAAGTTGATGGTAAGATGATGAACAATCTGGGACCACAAATGATGATACAGTGTTCTCTTGTTGTGCCCACTGAGCCCCTACTCTTCACTGGGTTCATCTTACACTAATGTAAATAATCTCTGTATCTATTCCAGCTCTGATATTTATCTCACCCTGAACAGAGCCGTCAAAACTGAACGCTACTCAAAACAAGAGAGCGCAAAGAATTTGAAGTGTCAACATGATTCAATTCTTAGCGTTTCAAGTAGTGGCAGAACCTAGGCGGTAAAAATATACAAAACCCTACGGAAACTAAGGTGGAAATATAACAATTTCAAGAAGTGAACTCATTCAACCTTTGGTGAGACACAATGTGTCCCTTAGCTCACACACTGAGGTCTGGAGTTTGAATCTCCGGTACGGCTGGAAAACAGGGACGTGTTTCCATAAGACACCTGCTGTCCCTGTTCACCCATCAGTATAAAATGGGTACCTGGGTGTTAGTGGACTGGTGTGGGTTGCATCCTGGGACAAAACTAACCTAATTTGCCTGAAATGCTCAGCATAACAAGCAGTTTTCTATATAGTATGTCACTGATGTCAGCTAGGCCTGTATACCTTGTACATGTAGAAATAAAGATATTATATTTTATTTATTAACACACTGGCCGATTCCCACCAAGGCAGGGTGGCCCGAAAAAGAAAAACTTTCACCATCATTCACTCCATCACTGTCTTGCCAGAAGGGTGCTTTACACTATTATATCATTATTATTATTAATGTGTTATTTTCTGAGCTGGAATGTTATTCAGTAGCTAGCATCGGATGTGGCAGTCACTGGGTTTGTGTTCAGCTCAACCTGTCTCTGAGATGATGATACAATCTAGTTTATGTGGCTAGCCTTGCTCTGTTCCTTTCATGGGGAATGCAGTGCAGTCCGTGCTCTTCGCACCTACTGCTAGGTTGAGGGACTGATTACCTCATCTTCTGTACATAGTTCTCCTGTCTTCAAATTATGTCCTGGAATTTATATTGATAAAGCCACTGGATGGCGACACGTCTACAATAAAGATACCCAGATGTTGCACATGTGTCTCAATTTCATCTTGTCGGTATTGTATATCATTCTTGTACAAAAAATATTTTTTTTAGGAGAGTAATTTATTACAGCTTCAACAGGATCATGTGAATTGAAAAATGTGGATCCATTCAACAAATAATTTTGCAGGAACACAAATGCTAAGTTATATAGGATATACTGTAAGTGCTTTTGTAAATTATTAGGCATTTATACAGTTACATTTATAATGCAGAGAATTCGTAGTTTGGAAGTTAGGAGGAGGTGCGGGATTACCAAAACTGTTGTCCAGAGGGCTGAGGAAGGGTTGTTGAGGTGGTTCGGACATGTAGAGAGAATGGAGCGAAACAGAATGACTTCAAGGGTGTATCAGTCTGTAGTGGAAGGAAGGCGGGGTAGGGGTCGGCCTAGGAAAGGTTGGAGGGAGGGGGTAAAGGAGGTTTTGTGTGCGAGGGGCTTGGACTTCCAGCAGGCATGCGTGAACGTGTTTGATAGGAGTGAATGGAGACGAATGGTTTTTAATACTTGACGTGCTGTTGGAGTGTGAGCAAAGTAACATTTATGAAGGGGTTCAGGGAAACCGGCAGGCCGGACTTGAGTCCTGGAGATGGGAAGTACAGTGCCTGCACTCTGAAGGAGGGGTGTTAATGTTGCAGTTTAAAAACTGTAGTGTAAAGCACCCTTCTGGCAAGACAGTGATGGAGTGAATGATGGTGAAAGTTTTTCTTTTTCGGGCCACCCTGCCTTGCTGGGAATCGGCCAGTGTGATAATAAAAAAATAAAAAAAATTTGTAATGAATGCTATGCTTTATATAAAAAAAATTCCACAATGCATATCTTTACTGCTACATTTTTGAGTTTCACCACAAGATTTTAAATTAGCCTTTAATTACAATCTTGAAAGACAACAGTTCACTACTGTACTATGGTTCTTCATTATACAAGTCTAAATTTTACAACCCAGTACCTATTTACACATTTTTTTGAAAAATTAAGTACCTTTCAAGGGTAACTGTGCCATAAACACATGCACCCTGATAATCTAGTGCCCCAAATCTCAAAGCACATAAAACTCACCTGTATATTTAAGGTATCTATAGAGGAACTAAGCCAACTGTTGACTTCTTCTCTTTCTCGCTGCGCTGGGTCTTTGTTTTGTGCTGCCCCGAGACCCTCCTTACTGTATGCTTTGGTCTTTGTTTCTCTTTCTACTACTTTAAATCTTTCCATTTGCTGTGGAAAAAAAAAATTATAAATACATTACAATATTGACATTTTAAAGAAATATAAAATAAAAAATAAAAAGGCACAATATTGTGACCGGAACAATACACAAATAACCCTCTCTTTCTCCCATTCCAGCCGTCCTCTCATATACGTACATGTACTGGCTCCCTTACCTTTTGTGTTAGTGTGTAGCTAGTTAACCCGTAAACAGTCCAAACGTATACAGTGGACCCCCGGTTTACGATCAGCTCCCAATGCAACCAATTATGTAAGTGTATTTATGTAAGTGCGTTTGTACGTGCATGTTTGGGGGTCTGAAATGGACTAATCTACTTCACAATATTCCTTATGGGAACAAATTCGGTCAGTACTGGCACCTGAACATACTTCTGGAATGAAATAATATCGTAAACCGGGGGTCCACTATATATATGTTTTTTCAACATTTGAAAGTATGTAAAAAAGTAGATCTCTTTTTTTTTTTTTACATTTGAAAATGTGTAAAAAAACTTTGATTTACTTTTTTTTGTTATATTTGAAAATATGTAAAACAAACGAAGATGTACTTTTGGAGTACTACACATGTGAACGTAGATCTGCTTGGACCGTTTACGGGTTAATGGTCCAAGTTGGACTGAAACATCGTCATAAGCTTCTTTCTATGTGTGGGTTATTTGTGTATAGAATATTAGTTCAATAAAAGGCACAAGAATAACTGTCATTTAATGTTCACCACTTCTGATAAGGCCAGTCTTTACTGGTGACAAAAATAGATGCTGAATGATTAATCAACAAATTGCTAATAATATGGGAATTTTTTTTTATACTTTATACAAATGGAAGTCAGGGATGAAACTGAATCCTATGGCAGAGAGATATGACAGTAGGTGTACAAGCAAGTGGTTATGTCATAATACTTTTCTCCTGTGCATGCTGTATAATGAGTGGGATAAAATCTATACGAACACTGCAAAAAATGGGGAACGCAAATTTAATTGCGATGAGTGATTAGAATGAATGATTTACAGAAGGAAAAGATACTAACAGGTCTCTAACTTCTGTCATGTAAGTGTAAATGATAACCCAGTACGGAACATTAAGTTAGTTGCTTTTTTTTTTTTTACCAGATTGGTTTTCTCCCACTAAGGTTGAATGACCCCTCATAGGTTAGGCTTGTCAGGAAACAGGACAAGCGTTTCCTGAAGCAGGTTTTAGTCAAATGACCCGCAGCTGGAGCTTTTGGTAATCTGACTCTCCAAACGCCAGCATCTGATATTCCACAAAACGATGCAAAAGTAAAGATGACATGTGGAGTCACAGTGTTTGTCAAATTGTATTAAAATTGGTATTGAAAACTACACCAAAATTTACATTAATTCATATTCACTGAGATGTGAGAGTTGAATATTAGTTTGCTTCAATATGTATACCTAAGAAATTTCCACTTGTCTCATCAAGGTGTCTCTTAATATTCTTAGACTTATTTCCAAACATTATCCAGGTGTTATCAACATTGCATGTAAGTTTACTGGTTGTCATCCAAGTAGATATCTTCACAAGCTCATCATTAACAACGTTGATGAGGACAACCAGATCTGGATTTGAGATGGCAAAATATGTCATCAGCAAGCAGAACTGATTCAAGTTTCTGGGAAGTATTTGACAAGTCATCAATATAGATGGCAAATAGAGAGGGCCTAGGAAACTGACGTGTGGCACTCCTATGTTTATAGATAACGTTGATTAAATAATGTTATGTAATAAGACAATAGGCACTTTTATCGAGATGTTTTCTCCACCAGGGACAACACACCTCAATAAAAGGCCATAAACTGCATATTTTGTCTTAAAATATCTGTTGGTGTATATAAGACTATTCATATACAGTTGATGAGGTACTGAAGTGTCATTAATAGTCACATGCTGGTGTCCTGTTCAGGCAGGACTGTGTATGATCATAGCCTCTAATTCCATAATATTCTAGCAGGGGATGCTGTGGTGTACTGTATCAAAAGTTTTTCTTGCTAATTTAAGTATTTTATGAGAAGTTTTGCCTTCTAGAGATTTGTTAAAAAATGTTTGCAAGCAAGTTTATTTAGAGACTTAGCAACGTGTGTAAATTTCCTGGGATAACCTAAAAAGGTGACTTATTTCCATTGGGGTCCTTAGAATGGCAGGTGTAGGTAAGTAAGTTTGTTCAGGTACAGGTACACATAAATACAGTTACATAAATTATCATGATTAGCAGCATATGTGTAGATTACCTAGGATAACCCAAAAAAGTCAAGACAGGTGATAGCACATGAACAACTTTCTTATATATGAAATGCAGTATATTGGCCTTGTTTCCTGCTTTCTTTTTTTTTTTTTTTTTGCAAATTTCTTTCTGAACCTATCTCTACAGAGTTTGTATATAATACATATACATGTATACATATACAGAATTAATCACTAACTTGTACATGGGAGTTGGAATTTTGCTGACTAGATCTGATCCTATAGTTGTGAAGTTATCTAGTCTCTTATTTACTGTTTATTTGGATGAGGTCACTTAAATTAGTACACTAATACACAAATAACCCACATATAGAAGAGAGGAGCTTACGACCAAGTCTCGGTCCAACTCGAACCATTTACAAAGTCACACTTTTGTGCCTTTTTTTTTGGTTAGTACACTAATTTCTTTTTTTTATTATTTTTTTATTAACACACTGGCCGATTCTCACCAAGGCAGGGTGGCCCAAAAAAAGAAAAACTTTCACCATCATTCACTCCATCACTGTCTTGCCAGAAGGGTGCTTTTGTCTTCAAAAATTTACCTCAACTTAATATTTGAGATTTTTTCCATTTTTTTTTTTATATTTCACTTTGTTTCATTAAACCTGTTAAGAGTAATAATTTGAACTTCCTTTATTAGCTTGATAAGCACTGCCATATATTTAGTTCTTTGTGTAATAAAGTTAATAATGATTGATTTCTACTATAACTTACTGATGGGCTTTAAATAATAAGATATTACAAGGACTCCAATGGAAATAAGTCATTCTGACTTTCTGGGGTTATCATAGTATATTTACACATGTTAGTACTATGTATGATTATTATTACACATATAACCCGCACATAGAAGAGTGGCGCTTACGACAACATTTCGGTCCGACTTGGACCATTTACAAAGTCAGTGTGACTTTGTAAATGGTCCAAGTCGGACCAAAACGTCGTCATAAGCTCCTCTCTTCTATGTGCGGGTTATTTGTGTATCGTTCCAGTCACGGTATTGTGCCTTTTTTTGTTATTTATTATTATTATTATAATTATAATCAGAAGAAGAACTAAACCACAAGGGCTACTATGTATGATAATTGTACTTATGTGTACCTGTACCTAAATAAACTTACTGATATAAGGATGTTAGCTTGCCCTGGGCTAATTAGTCTCCTTGTTGTGACCTATTTAGTTTTTTGAGAGACCAGGTTTCTGTATGAATCTACAATGGAAATAAATCACTATGGAAATAAATCACTGACTTTTTTTTTGGTTACCCTTGGTAATTTACATTAAGTATGATAATTGCAAGATAAGATACTTGTATACCTATGCCTAAATAAACTTATTATATATAATAAAATGTAAACTAATAAAAAGGTATTTTATTTTAAACAGGGGAAAGCACTAAACCCATGAGGGTATACAGGGACTGGGGGAATGAGAGGTTCGATCCAAGGTAGGGGAAACTCCAGGTCCCTGGATCAAGACACCTCCTTGGATGTGATAAAAAGAAATAATTGAAATTATGGATGATCAAGACAATTAATGAAGATTCTCATGATTTAGAACCAAATTAACGATTATAAATCAAGACAGAGGACTGTCATGCTGATGCAGCAAATTTGATATGGGATAGACTCATTTATTGCTGCAATTACATTTAAAAAATATATATAAAGAAAGCATGTAATTTGCATAATGTATAATACTATTTTAATCATGGGTAAGCGCTAAACCCGTACGATTATACAACGCCTGTGGGGTGGGGGGAATGGAAGGTATTCAGGCTTAATTCAGAGAACTGGAGCACAGATCCAATTCCGTGGATCAAAAGCATCAATGAACCTCCCCTTAGGGGTGCACATTACATAATTTTGATCAAATTAATGAAAAAAGTAGTTAGGCTCGTACTATGATAAGTAATATTTATGTTGTGTAGGGAGGCAGCTGCTGTTGTTATATATGTTAAACTTGACTCTTCTCTCACTGATGATGACTCTTACACTGATGGACTGATGATCCATCATATCTACTCTTGTATTACACTCAATATCAAGTATCACCAGTGAATATATCCGCAGATAAACCGTTATAAGTGTGTCGGGAGACGCCGGCCACCAATAATTTTTCCCCCACAGTGATGCTGCAGTGACTATCACCTCACTGCTAACACTAAATACATGTTTATTGCATGTCAGAGTGGCTATGTTGCATGTTTAAACACCTGCATGTCCACTCAACACATGCTGAACCTACTAACCTGAACCTACTGCTGAGTCAGAGGTATAACACACACATCTCTTCCTTGCCATTATAAACACTTAAACACATGTCCACTAACACATATATATTTCATGTGTGGGTGATATATGAGGTTGAGGTGAGGCATCGACCTCTCTGGAGGTCGTAATGCCTCCACATGACTCTCAGCAGCAGCCTCGGTGCCTCCCACCCGCCACCTCTTTGTTCCCTAAATATTCCCCGTTTTTTCCCTCTTCCAACACCACACACACACATTTTCCTCCATATTTCGCATCTCCATAATCAATCTCATTTATATAAATTAAAATCTTGCAATCCATCACTATAAAAATCATATAAACTTGTAATGGTAATTTACGATTCTCTTTTCAGTGTCGGCAACGATATCGGGGTTACAATACTTATATATATAAACGATTTTCCAATAAGATAAATTTATTTTTTATATATTTTGTACTTGCATGAGCCCCCACTAAGCATACACACCAAAAAAAGTGTAATTCCACAACGTCAGGATGTAAAAACTGGTTACTCATTCCCTTCCCCAGTCAGTGGCGGGGCAGAAATAAATTTAAATTTTTGTACATTGGAGCGACTGGGAAGATGTTATTAGCAGTAGGATCATGGTAGTTGCTGCCATAATTATTGTCATGATGGTGATGCATTTTCTCTAATATAACTTACTATCATCTAACTTATTGTGGCTAATAACATTCCACCCACAGTGGTATTCCCACACCCAACCCCATAGTGTATTCTCACCACCCTCTACCCACAGTGAAACTCGCCCCTCTACCCACAGTGAAACTCGCCCCCTCTACCCACAGTGAAACTCGCCCCCTCTACCCACAGTGAAACTCGCCCTTTCAACCCACAGTGAAACTCGCCCCCTCTACCCACAGTGAAACTCGCCCCCTCTACCCACAGTGAAACTCGCCCTTTCAACCCACAGTGAAACTCGCCCCCTCTACCCACAGTGAAACTCGCCCCCTCTACCCACAGTGAAACTCGCCCCCTCTACCCACAGTGAATCTCGCCCCCTCTCCCCACAGTGAAACTCGCCCCCCTCTACCCACAGTGAAACTCGCCCCCTCTACCCACAGTGAAACTCGCCCCCTCTACCCACAGGAAACTCGCCCCCTCTACCCACAGTGAAACTCGCCCCCTCTACCCCCAGTGAAACTCGCCCCCTCTACCCACAGTGAAACTCGCCCCCTCTACCCACAGTGAAACTCGCCCCATTCTACCCACAGTGAAACTCGCCCCCTCTACCCACAGTGAAACTCGCCCCCTCTACCCACAGTGAAACTCGCCCCCTCTACCCACAGTGAAACTCGCCCCCCTCTACCCACAGTGAAACTCGCCCCCTCTACCCACAGTGAAACTCGCCCCCTCTACCCACAGTGAAACTCGCCCCCTCTACCCACAGTGAAACTCGTCCCCTCTACCCACAGTGAAACTCGCCCCCCTCTACCCACAGTGAAACTCGCCCCCCTCAACCCACAGTGAAACTCGCCCCCTCTACCCACAGTGAAACTCGCCCCCTCTACCCACAGTGAAACTCGCCCCCTCTGCCCACAGTGAAACTCGCCCCCTCTACCCACAGTGAAACTCGCCCCCTCTACCCACAGTGAAACTCGCCCCCTCAACCCACAGTGAAACTCGCCCCCTCTACCCACAGTGAAACTCGCCCCCTCTACCCACAGCGAAACTCGCCCCCTCTACCCACAGTGAAACTCGCCCCCTCTACCCACAGTGAAACGCCCCCCTCTACCCACAATGAAACGCCCCCTCTACCCACAGTGAAACTCGCCCCCTCTACCCACAGTGAAACTCGCCCCCTCTACCCACAGTGAAACTCGCCCCCTCTACCCACAGTGAAACTCGCTCCCTCTACCCACAGTGAAACTCGCCCCCCTCTACCCACAGTGAAACTCGCCCCCTCTGCCCACAGTGAAACTCGCCCCCTCTACCCACAGTGACACTCGCCCCCTCTGCCCACAGTGAAACTCGCCCCCTCTACCCACAGTGAAACTCGTCCCCTCTACCCACAGTGAAACTCGCCCCCTCTACCCACAGTGAAACTCGCCCCCTCTACCCACAGTGAAACTCGCCCCTCTCTACCCACAGTGAAACTCGCCCTCTACCCACAGTGAAACTCGCCCCCTCTACCCACAATGAAACTCGCCCCCTCTACCCACAATGAAACTCGCCCCCTCTACCCACAGTGAAACTCGCCCCCTCGACCCCCAGTGAAACTCGCCCCCTCTACCCACAGTGAAACTCGCCCCCTCTACCCACAGTGAAACTCGCCCCCTCTACCCACAGTGAAACTCGCCCCCTCTACCCACAGTGAAACTCGCCCTCTCAACCCACAGTGAAACTCGCCCCCTCTACCCACAGTGAAACTCGCCCCCTCTACCCACAGTGAAACTCGCCCCCGCTGCCCACAGTGAAACTCGCCCCCTCTGCCCACAGTGAAACTCGCCCCCTCTACCCACAGTGAAACTCGCCCCCTCTACCCACAGTGAAACTCGCCCCCTCTACCCACAGCGAAACTCGCCCCCTACGCTCTCGCTTCACACGGCGAGGGTCTGGGTTCGATTCCCAACCAGAGTAGAAACATTGGACGTGTTTCTTTCCACCTGTTGTCTATGTTCCCCATCAGTAAAATGGGTACCTGGGTGTTAGTCGACTGGTGTGGGTCGCATCCTGGGACACTGACCTAAGGAGGCCTGGTCACAGACCGGGCCGCGGGGGCGTTGACCCCCGGAACTCTCTCCAGATAAACTCCAGATACCCACAGCGAAACTCGCCCCTCTACCCACAGTGAAACTCGCCCCCTCTGCCCACAGTGAAACTCGCCCCCTCTACCCACAGTGAAACTCGCCCCCTCTACCCACAGTGAAACTCGCCCCCTCTACCCACAGTGAAACTCGCCCCCTCTACCCACAGTGAAACTCGCCCCCTCTAAACACAGTGAAACTCGCCCCCTCTGCCCAGTGAAACTCGCCCCCTCTACCCACAGTGAAACTCGCCCCCTCTTCACACAGTGAAACTCGCCCCCTCTACCCACAGTGAAACTCGCCCCCTCTACCCACAGTGAAACTCGCCCCCTCTACCCACAGTGAAAATCGCCCCCTCTACCCACAGTGAAACTCGCCCCCTCAACCCACAGTGAAATTCGCCCCCTCTACCCACAGTGAAACTCGCCCCCTCTACCCACAGTGAAACTCGCCCCCTCTACCCACAGTGAAACTCGCCCCCTTTACCCACAGTGAAACTCGCCCCTCTACCCACAGTGAAACTTGCCCCCTCTACCCACAGTGAAACTCGCCCCTCTACCCACAGTGAAACTCGCCCCCTCTACCCACAGTGAAAATCGCCCCCTCTACCCACAGTGAAACTCGCCCTTTCAACCCACAGTGAAACTCGCCCCCTCTACCCACAGTGAAACTCACCCCCTCTGCCCACAGTGAAACTCGCCCCCTCTACCCACAGTGAAACTCGCCCCCTCTACCCACAGTGAAACTCGCCCCCTCTACCCACAGTGAAACTCGCCCCCTCTACCCACAGTGAAACTCGCCCCCTCTACCCACAGCAAAACTCGCCCCCTCTACCCACAGTGAAACTCGCCCCCTCTACCCACAGTGAAACTCGCCCCCTCTACCCACAGTGAAACTCGCCTCCTCTACCCACAGTGAAACTCGCCCCCTCTACCCACAGTGAAACTCGCCCCCTCTACCCACAGTGAAACTCGCCCCCTCTACCCACAGTGAAACTCGCCCTCTACCCACAGTGAAACTCGCCCCCTCTACCCACAGTGAAACTCGCCCCCTCTACCCACAGTGAAACTCGGCCACCTCTACCCACAGTGAAATTCGCCCCCTCTACCCACAGTGAAATTCGCCCCCTCTACCCACAGTGAAACTCGGCCCCCTCTACCCAGTGTAACTCGCCCCCTCTACCCACAGTGAAACTCGCCCCCTCTACCCACAGTGAAATTCGCCCCCTCTACCCACAGTGAAACTCGCCCCCTCTACCCACAGTGAAACTCGCCTCCTCTCCCCACAGTGAAACTCGGCCCCCTCTACCCACAGTGAAACTCGCCCCTCTACCCACAGTGAAACTCGCCCTCTCTACCCACAGTGAAACTCGCCCCCTCTACCCACAGTGAAACTCGCCCCCTCTACCCACAGTGAAACTCGCCCCCTCTACCCACAGTGAAACTCGCCCCCTCTACCCATAGTGAAACTCGCCCTCCTCTACCTACAGTGAAACTCGCCCCCTCAGCCGGGCTGTGGCTCGTACGTTGGACTGCGTGCGGCCAGCAGTAACAGCCTAGTTGATCAGGCCCTGATCCATCGGTAGGCCTGGTCATGGACCGGGCCGCGGGGGCGTTGATCCCGGAATAACCTCCAGGTACCCACAGTGAAACTCGCCCCCCTCTACCCACAGTGAAACTCGGCCCCCTCTACCCACAGGAAGACTCACACCACCTTCCACCCACAGGAAGACTCACACCACCTTCCACCCACAGGAAGATTCACACCACCTTACACCCACAGGAGGACTCACGCCACCCTCAACCCACAGGAACTCATACCACCCTCCACCCACTGGACTCACGCCACCCTCCACTCACAGGAAGACTCAAACCACCTTCCACCCACAGGACTCACATTACCTTCACACACAGGAAGGCTCACACCACCCTCCACCCACGGGAAGACTCACATCACTTTCCACCCACAGGAGGACTCACACCACCCTCAACCCATAGGAACTCATACCACCCTCCACCCACACCACCCTCCACCCACAGGAATTCTCACACCACCCTCCACCCACAGGAAGACTCACACCACTCTCCACCCACAGGAAGACTCGCACCACCCTCCACCCACAGGAAGACTCACACCACCCTCCACCCATAGGAAGACTCAAACCACCTTCCACCCACAGGAAGACTCACACCACCCTCCACCCACAGGAAGACTCATATCACCTTCCACCCACAGTGAACTTTCAGCACCTTCAATGCCAAAACACCCCCACCACCCACCCAGCGAGGCTTGTGCTAACCTCAGTGACACTCATCAGTCATCACCCTCCACCCACAGTGAGATACCACCACCCTCCACCCACAGTGAGATACCACCACCCTCCACCCACAGTGAGATACCACCACCCTCCACCCACAGTGAGATACCACCACCCTCCACCAACAATGAGACCCCCACCTCCCTCCACCCAAACACATTCCCCTCAAGGAAGGTTCCTTGATGTTGGTGAGGGGCTCTTGATTTAGGGAATTGGATCTGTGCTCCAGTTCCCCAAATTAAGCCTGAATGCCTTCCACATCCCCCCCCTAGGCGCTGTATAATCCTCCGGGTTTAGCGCTTCCCCCTTGATTATAATAATAATAAACCACCCAAACACAAAAACTTTCTTTACAAATATATTGCATAAAAAATTGAAAGGTAGGAGTTTGCATACCAGGCAAAACCCACAGTTATGCAATGCATTTGGGGCAAAATTTAGGATTAAGTCTGCCTGGTTAGATTATGCGATTGCACAATTTTAACATATTAAGTTGCAAAGATATATAACAGAGTACAGTACAAAAATAATTTAGGTTAGTCTCCTGTTATTCACAGTACAAAAATAATTTAGGTTAGTCTCCTGTTATTCACCACTCAAAATGAGACCCTCACTACCATCCTCCTCTCAAGGGAGGTTCTTTGATGCCAATGAAAGGCTCTTGATCTAAGGAATTAGACCTGTGTTACCCTTGGATTGAACCTGAATGAATTTCATTTTCTCCATACACTGTATGACTCCTATGGGTTCAGTTCTCCCCTATGAACATAATAATAATCCACCACCCTTCACCCACCTTTCACCCATAGCGAATAAGTTTTTATTCAGGTACAGGTACACATAAATACAGTTACGCAAATTATCATACATAGCAGCATATATGTAGATTATTTAGGATAACCCAAAAAAGTCTAAGTGACTTATTTCCATTGGGGTGAACTCTCCACTCACAATGAATTTACACCAACCACAACAAAACTGCCAACACCCTACACCCAAAGCAAGACTCGCCACCCTCTATCCAGGGCAAAACTTGTTGAAGATTAATTAACCCGTAAACGGTCCAAAAGTATACAGTGGACCCCCGGTTAACGAACTTTTTTCATTCCAGTAGTATGTTCAGGTACCAGGACTGACCGAATTTTTTCCCATAAGGAATATTGTGAAGTAGATTAGTCCATTTCAGACCCCCAAACATACACGTACAAACGCACTTACATAAATACACTTACATAATTGGTCGCATTTGGAGGTGATCGTTAAGCGGGGGTCCACTGTATATACATATTTTCAACATTTGAAAGTATGTAAAAAAAGTAGATCTTCTTTTTGTTTTTTTACATTTGAAAATGTGTAAAAAATCTTTGATCTACTTTTTTTTTGTTATATTTGAAAATATGTAAAAAAAACGTAGATCTACTTTTGTAGCACTACAAATGTGAACGTAGATCTGCTTAGACTGTTTACGGGTTAATTGCATGACAATCAGAGTACAAGAAATAAAAATTTTGTGGTCTAGAAAATGACAATACTGCAATAACTGAATGTTGAATTAATTTAAAGAACTGGATCGTGTCTACCAAATGCTACAGACACAGGTATCAACTACTGTACAGTGGACCCTCGACCAACGATGGCATCGATTAACGATAAATCCGACTAGCGATACATTTTAACACAAAATTTTTGCCTCGACTAGCGCTAAAAAAACTCCACTAACACTATTTGTTCCGTCAGACGCGTCCACTTCTGGCCAGTGTTTACAAGCCGGCCAGCGTTTACAAGCCAGCCAGCCACCGCTGTCGCTTCCAAGCATACAATCGGAACATTTCGTGTTATCACAGCCTTTTTAGTGATTGCACCTGCAAAATAAGTCACCATGGGCCCCAAGAAATCTTCTAGTGCCAACCCTACAGCAAAAAGGGTGAGAATTACTATGGATATGAAGAAAGAGATGATTGCTAAGTATGAAAGTGGAGTGCGTGTCTCCGAGCTGGCCAGGTTGTACACAAAACCCCAATCAACCATCGCTACTATTGTGGCCAAGAAAACGGCAATCAAGGAAGCTGTTCTTGCCAAAGGTGCAACTATGTTTTCGAAACTGAGATCGCAAGTACTCGAAGATGTTGAGAGACTGTTATTGATGTGGATAAACGAAAAACAGATAGCAGGAGATAGCATCTCTCAAGCGATCATATGTGAAAAGGCTAGGAAGTTGCATGACGATTTAATGAAAAAAATGCCAGCAACTAGTGATGTGAGTGAATTTAAGGCCAGCAAAGGTTGGTTTGAGAGATTTGAAGGGAAGGGAAGTAACCCCGGAAAAGGACTTGCCACCTCAAGTCCTAATGGAAGGGGATTCCCCTTCTAAACACTAAGACCATCAACACTCTCCCCTCCTCCCATCCCAACAATCATCACCAGATCTTCAATAAAGGTAAGTGTCATGTAACTGTGCATGTCTTCTTCAGTTTGTGTGTATTAAAATTAATATTTCATGTGGTAAAAACAATTTTTTTTTCATACTTTGGGGTGTCCTACACGGATTCATTTGATTTCCATTATTTCTTATGGGGAAAATTAACTTGACTAACGATAATTTTGACTAACGATGAGCTCTCAGGAACGGATTAATAGCATTAGTCGAGGGTCCACTGTATTTCATACCCTGACTGGTAAAAGACTCGTATTAGTGGAGAGATCAATCCATCAATGATTTCTGCATGATAAACCATACCACGGGCGGGGCTTGAACCCGCAGTTAGAGAGTTGTAAAACTCCAGACCAACGCATTAGCCACTAGGCCAGCTGGCTACAATAAGATTCATCCAACTAGTTATATTTATACACCATAGGAATGTTAGCACAGGCACCACTGTAATCACAAATGCAAGTTTTTTACAGAAGAATCTCCCGCCAGCGTGGCTGTGACGAACTCTAGCTCAAGTCCCCTCAAAGCCGTCATCATGACTCATGAAATCGTAATGACATGACTGCAATCGTGTCATTACAATTTTGTGAGTCATTTCTACATGATGCAATGTTTGTACAAAATTGGATAACATTATACTACCGAAACAGAAAGCCCCTTAGTTATGCAGAGCATTTCAGGAAAGCTTAAAAATATGTTTAGAAAAACTATAGTATCTTACATTTTTTATTATTTTTTATTAACACATCGGCTGTTTCCCACCAAGGCAGGGTGGCCCAAAAAAGAAAAACTTTCATCATCACTCACTCCATCGCTGTCTTGCCAGAGGCATTCTTACACTACAGTTATAAAACTGCAACATTAATACCCCTCCTTCAGAGTGCCGACACTGTACTTCCTACCTCCAGGAATCAAGTCTGGCCTGCCAGTTTCCCTGAATTCCTTCATAAATGTTACCCTGCTTACACTCCAACAGCACATCACATAAAACATAGGAATGGAAGAACACTGCAGAAGGTCTGCTCACAAACTTATCCAATCTCTCTTCCAAGCTACCCAAGATTTTAGACACTATAACCCCACTCGGTACATCATCAGATGCAGCATTCTCCACCTGACCTCAACATTCTGAACCTGACTATGAATACTCGCGTACCTTCCACACCAGGTAGATCTGTTCGTGACTTGAAAAAGCCCACTGTGTGGGCGAAACGTTGTCAATAAAGGATCACATTATACTGCATGTGTGTTTATATTTCCACAGCACGTCAAGTCCTAAAAACCATTTGTCTCCATTTGCTCCTATCTAATATGCTCACGCACGCTTGCTGAAAGTCCAAGCCCCTCGCACACAAAACCTCCTTTACCCCTTCCCTCCAACCTTTCCTAGGCCGACCTCTACCCCGCCTTCCCTCCACTACAGAGTTATACACTCTCAAAGTCATCCTATTTCGTTCCATTCTCTCTACATGTCCAAACCATCTCAATAACCCCTCCTCAGCCCTCTGAATAATAGTTTTGGTAATCCCACACCTCCTAATCTCCAAACTACAGATTCTCTACATTATATTCACACCACACATTGCCCTCAGACATGACATGTCCACTGCCTCCAGCCTTCTCCTTGTCGCAACATTTGCAACCCATGCCTCACACCCATACAAGAGCGTTGGTATAACTGTACTCTCATACATTCCCCTCCTTGCTTTCATGGATAAAGTTCTGTCTCTCCACAGACTCCTTGGTGCACCACTCACCTTCTACCCCTCGTTAATTCTATGATTCACCTCATCCTTCATAGACCCATCTGCTGACAAATCCACTCCCAAATATCTGAACACATTCACCACCTCCATGCTCTCTCCCCCCAATCTGATACCCAATCTTCCATTACCTAATTATTTTGTTATCCTCATCACCTTACTCTTTCCCATATTCACTTTTAATTTCCTTCTTTTACATACTCTACCAAACTCATCAACCAACTTCTGCAACCTCTCTTGAGAATCCCCCAAAAGCAGTGTCATCAACAAAGAGGAACTGTGACAACTCCCACTTTGTGTTAGATTCTTTATCTTTTAACCCCACACCTCCTGCCAACTCCCGAGCATTCGGGTGTTGTATATAAGATATTAATTATTTTCATAATAAAATATATTAAATAGATTACAAATAGATAACAGAGGGTCAAGCATCCACCATTCCTTGCACCTCATGAAATACAAGAGAGAATAAGAAAGAGAAGGGGAATGGGGTGAAAATGATTGGCAACAAATGTAAGACTGTTTCATCAAAAAGTTCAGCCTATAAAGACTGAAAGAACAGAGAATCTGTTTGACTGCATTTTTCTTAAAGGTGAAAACCTGATTTTACGTGCATTATACAGAATCTCTAATTAGAAAAGTGGCCACAGCAAGTGTTCTTTATAATGAAATTTTAAATGCTTCAACCTGTTGCTGATTCTGGGGACCATCTTCCTTGCAGCCCAATCCCAGACCAGGCCTCTGAGCTGTTGGTGTTAGCGGCACACAATCTAGTGTAAGCACCACAGAACAGCTGATCAGTAATTGACTAGAGGAACATATAAAGTTCCTCTTGAAGGCAGCTGGGGATCTATTGGTAATGCCCCTTATATATAGTGGTGGAAGAATCTTGAACCCTTGACCCTTATATTACTGAATTATCTGTTTGTGTATGTGTTGCAGCCCTCCTCTTCGTTAATGTATTTTGCCAAGTCTGGCAAGTCTTTCACTCTAGTAGGGAGTACAGTAACTTCAGTGTCCCCCCCTCCCTAAATTTTTAAGGTATAAATCATAATCTATATACATTTTGCCTGCATTCCAAGGAGCACAGTTTAAGGGACTTTACACATTCCTCATCATTTAGGTGTTTAACCGGACAGATATAGGCAGTGAAAGCTCTCGAAATGCTCTTCAGATCTGCAATTCTGCTTGCCTTAAAACAAACTCTTAACGTACAGCAATATCCTGGTCTAGAGAATACAAGTGTTTTAAAGACTATTAGCACTAGCTTAGCAATGTTTATTCTGAAGGTTCAAGTTATCCAGCTTATCATTTCCCTTGCAGTTGTGATGGTAATACTGTCGTGATCTTTGAACATATGATCTTTTGACAAAGTTGTTAAGCTCCTTACATTCCATTTCTGCTCTATTCTATAGTTTATATTTGTTCTATAATCAAGTCTTTTTGTATATTTCTTAAAATTTTCCATAGCAGAGTAACCAAAGTTTGTTCCCAATGAACATCAAATGTTTTCTGTGGCCCACTAGAAGACTGACATAACTGTATTCACCGTGGGGTATTTTAACTCAGTCAAAATAACTATAGTACTCTAATGTAAAATAAAAAAAATAATGCCAGTGGAGATAGATACACGTAACATAGTTGAACTAGCTAGGATGAAGACACCAAGGAGATAATAACCAAGCTAACTATGGAAGATGATGATACCAACAATTACAGTAGTGAAGAAGGAATGGGAGAGAGAACAAGGGAGAATTAAGATTATACACCAAAGACAGCAATGCAAACAGTAAAACAAGGCAGGGCAGGAATAATGTACAAATCACAGTCCCTAAATATGAGAAGCAGGATCCTGATAGAAAGAACAAAAGGCACAATACTGTGAATGGAACAATACACAAACAACCCGCAAATAACGCTATTTGTGTACAGGGTCCAAAGTTTTGTTTTCCAATTACTGTATTCCATTTGAGTAAAATAGTGACGCAGCATCACAAAATGTGACTGACCAAGTACAGGTAGGCCTTGCATATACAGTAGGTCGGTTCTGGGCTAATGCTGTAACGTGAATCATAGTCTTTTTCACTTTCAAACCCATATAAAAGCCTGACAACATGTTTACACTATCATATATTAAGTAAGCAATAGAGCTAGGCCTAAAAAAATGCATATACATTACACACATTACTTTTTTTTTTTTTTTCAACAAGTCGGCCGTCTCCCACCTTAAAATATTTTTGTCCTAACTTAAAGTGAGTGGTGAATATATGTATTTAATTTAGGAAGTCTAAATAATTGAAGAATGGGAATAATTGAAAACTGCTGCATTAGCAAAACAATGTAATGGTTTTAAGTTGGAAAAATTCAGATTCAGGAAGCATATAGGAAAGTACTGGTTTGGTAATAGAGTTGTGGATGAGTGGAACAAACACCCGAGTACAGTTATTGAGGCTAAAACGTTGTGTAGTTTTAAAAATAGGTTAGATAAATACATGAGTGGGTGTGGGTGGGTGTGAGTTGGACCTGACTAGCTTGTGCTGCTGGGTCTGGTGCAGTGCTCCATCCTTGAGTGGAGGTGACCAGACTGGGTGGGTCATTGGGCTAATCCAGGGGGAAGGGTGGACCTGCTCTGCATGGGTCAGTAGGCCTGCTGCAGTGTTCCTTCTTTCTTATGTTCTTATGATGGTAGTGACATTGGTGTCGGTGGGTACTGGTTAACCATGATGGTATCTGTATTGGTGGGTATTGGCAAAAAATTCTGGTATTATGCCATCACTAACAGTAAGTAAAGAGTTACTAGGTAATAACTGTCTTCACTCACACAGTTTGAATCACAGTTATTAGCTAAACTGATTTCCTGATCTGCAGGGATCTGATGTGCATTTGTATTTACACTGTGGCAGAAGAGGTTACACAGAACAAGCACTTCAAGAGTTCCACAGAAGTAAAGGATGCAGCACTCACTGCATCAGATTAGAAACAATAAAAGACACAACACCGTGAATGGAACAATACACAAATAACCAGCACATCGGAGAGAAAGACTAATGATGTTTTCGTCCAACATGGACCATTAACCAGTGTGCAACTAGTTAATGGTCTAAGTTGGACCGAAACATTGTTATAAGCCTCTTTTTCCTATGTGCAAGTTATCTGTGTACTATATCAGGTTTGTTTCACCAGATGCTGGACTCTCTGCCCAAATATTAAAACTTATTGTAAGACACAAGTCACCTTAGCAAAGCATTGGAAGGGTCTAAAGAGGCCGTTCCTTTTTGTTACTCAGGTTATAGGTTGCTTGAAATCGTTAATACCAGCAGGTACGCAAAGACATGATCACCTTGTTAGAAGGTCATGGCAGAACAACTAATATTATTCTTATACAGGTGGGCTAATGAAGCACTTGTCAATTATATCAATTCTTCATTTATTCAGACTTCCTACAATAAATATATTCACTATTCAGTATATGCTAAGGATGAAAATATTTTAAGGTAAGTAATGTGTACTGTATATGCATTTTTTAGGCCTAGCTATATTATTAACTTAATATATGACAGTGTCAACATGTTATCAGGCTTTTATATGCATTTGGAGGTGAAGGAAGGCTATGATTCACTTTACAGCAGTAGGCAGGAATCTTAACCTGCTGTACAAGCAGGGCCCTACAGTAGCCCAGAACCTAACCTGCTGCATAAGTGAGGCCCTACTGCACTGCGGGAATATTCCTCTTTCCCCCCCTAATCACCCTTAAAACAAATTTAAGAGAAATTCTTTTTAAAAACTGTCTCCCATGTAGATCTATGTTATTGATGCCTGTTTCACTCACATATATCTATGTTTTAAACACAGTGCCCTAAAATATGCTGCGAGCAGGAAATTTTGGCTTAGGCACGAGAGAATGGGGCTGGGCAGCTTGTGTGCACGTATAAAAAAAAATTTCTGCCCCATGCAGTGCATGATGGGAAAAGCAAATCTTACATTTGGTTTAAAAAACAACTTCGAGGTGTTTTCTAGGGTGGTGGTTATGATTTTATTGGCTGTTTTGTGATATCAATTGATTGAATGGAAGACATACTGGTGAATTAGATCCATAATTTTGATCAGTTTCAAACCAGAAGTAGCTTGAAATAGGCCTTAAATTGGCAATTTTTTTTTTTGGATGATTTTTCATAAGGGTAGGGTCCTCTAGTCCTTCCCTCCCCTGATCTGCTTTATGGATTTTCACTAAGCCTGCTTTAATTATTGGGACCTGGGGGTATACCTGAAGTATACCTGGACAACCTAAACCATGATCAATTATTTTTGGGAATATTTTATCTGAGAAAAAGGGTAAAACTTATTGGGGGGGGGGGGGGGCTTATGACAGACTCAATATGGAAGGTAAGTGTTCTATAGTTATATAGGAGAGGCCTGGGGATGTAATTAATTAACAGAGGAAAGGTTGCTTTTGTGACTAGAATGCGTACATTGCTTATCTTGAACTCTGTTTTTAAATAGGAATATGTTGAATGTAGTGTTAAGTTAGTCAAATTACCAACTTCCATGTATTTTAAAGGTTAGCTCATATAGCTGAAAGAGTAGTTTCTCATGCTCAATCGATAGCTCAGAAGGCAAACTAGTGAAATAGCTAGGAACTGGCTTCAAAATGGCTCTGGTGGCCTGGTGGCTAACGCTCTCACTTCACACAGCGAGGGCCTGGGTTTGATTCCCAGCCAGAGTAGATACATTGGGCGTGTTTCTTTCCACCTGTTGTCTATGTTCCCCATCAGTAAAATGGGTACCTGGGTGTTAGTCGACTGGTGTGGGTCGCATCCTGGGACACTGACCTAATTTGCCCGACATGCAGAGCATAAAAAGGAGCTTTCTATATAGTAGTATGTCACTGTTGTCAGCTATGGTCTGTATACCTTGTACATGTACTTGTAGTAAATAAAGATATTATTATTATTAAATAAGATTCAAGGGGGTGAACTAGCTGATGCATGAACTACACACAGGCTACCAGCTTTGTGCCTTAGTAATTCAAGAAGTTTCCCATCAAATTTCTCATTTTTGGTGCATTAACTTGAAAAAAACAAAAAATTCTCTAGCATTTCATAAGAAAATTTTTTTTAAGTCACACTGTCAGCACTTTTAATTTCTGGGGTTGTGACAATGAAAGTGTTAGTACCACATGTCTTGGTTCTCATATGGCCACTGGTAAGCAGATTTAACCCAACAATGTATTTAGAAGTTACAAAAAAAAAAAGGCACAATACCGTGACTGGAACGATACACAAATAACCCGCACATAAAAGAGAGAAGCTTACGACGACGTTTCGGTCCAAGTCGGACCGAAACGTCGTCGTAAGCTTCTCTCTTTTATGTGCGGGTTATTTGTGTATTTAGAAGTTAATACATACCTCACAAACTGATGATAAATCTTTACACAATAATTGCTTAGCTGGCAATGCTCTAGCCTCACACAATGAGTGTTCATGGTTCAATCACACAGGTGGAAATGTTGTGCATGTTTCTTTATACCTGCTGTCCCTGTTCAACTAGCAATAAGTAGGTACAGTGGAACCTCAAATATCGAACTTTCTTCGGTCCAGAAGGCTGTTCGAGTGCCTTTACCGAATGAATTTATTCCCATCAGGAATAATGTAAATTAGATTAGTCCATTTCAGACCCTCAAAAATACACTTATAAAAGCACTTACAAAAATACACTTACATAATTGGTCGTGTTGGGAGCAGTTTGATTTTTGAGGTTCCACTGTACCTGGGTCTTAGTGGACTGGTGTGGGTCACATCCTGGGGGACAAGACTGAAGAACTCCCAATGGAAATCAGACAAACAAGTCCTCAATCATGCACTGACTTTCTTTTGTTATCCTGGGTGGCTAACCCTCTTCTGGGTTAAAAATTACAACAATTTTGATCTTATCTTATCAAGTCATGACTGATAATGGTCCCAAGTGAACCGAAACATTGTTTAGAGATTTATCTTCAATCTGAGGGCTAATTGTGAATTGTTTTAGCCATGGTATTGTGAATTTTGTTCTTATGTGCCTGTACCTGAATAAACTTACTTACCTACTTACTATCAATGTATAATGGTATACACAGTAATGAAAAAGCAAGTTCAATGAAAACATCGTTCCAAGTTTTTGCATTGAGCAAGTTCAATGAAAATAATGTTCACACAGTTGTTGCACTAAACAAGTGTCCGGTTTTCAAAACTTTCTTGACATTGTGATATTATTTAAATAGATAAGAGGCAACTAATCAAAAAATATTTAATGCCCTGTACAGGAATACTTCATTAATACACCACTCGCTTTACAGCAGTTCGCTAATACGGCGCTTTCAATTACAGTGGTACCTCGAGTTACGAAATTAATTCATTCCAGAAGGCTGTTCCGAGTGCCGAGACTGAACGAATTTGTTCCCATAAGGAATAACATAAATTAGATTAGTCCATTTCAGACCCCCAAAAATACACTTACAAAAGCACTTACAAAATTGTTCAAGCTGGGAGCTGTTCAAAACTCGAGGTACCACTGTATATTCATGTTTGTTATTTTTGGTGCCTGTCTTGCTCCTAAGATGGTTTACGGCAATTTAAAAAATACGTATTTACTTTTACTTTTGCAGCGTTTTCTGAGGCCTAGTGCTATATCTCACTTAATAAATTATAGTTTAAACAAGTTTTTAGGCCTTTATATGCACTGGCAAGTGAAAAAAAGAAAGGCTGTGATTTGCTTTTCAGATGATAGTGGTTTTACAGTGGCAGTCTGGAACCTAACATGCTGTATTTTGGCATACCTCTACTAACTTTCACACTGGTAAACTGAGCCTTCGGAACTTACCATTTCCGAAACTGATCAAAAAAAAAAAAAAAAAACTAATTATTAATGCCCTGTACTAACTTTCACACCAACAACCTGAGTCCTCTTCACTTACCGTTTCTATCAATTTCCGGTTCTCGAGTAGTTGAGATTTGTCCTTTATTTCCCCCGAGGCTAACCAAGACTTGATTTGATCACGTAATCTTTGAAGTTTTTTAATTTCCTTTTTAAGGTCTGCTTCATATTTTTCCTTTTGGTTACTATTAGTGGCATTATGAACTTTTTGCCAAATGTCTTCAAACTGTTCCACTCCCTCCGCCACTTTTTTCAGGCACCGATCAATTTCACCTGTAAAGAAATGACAAGAATGATGAATTATCAGGATTTTCTTTTATTAAAAATACAGCCTCTCCTCGCTTAACGACGGAGTTCCATTCCTAAGACCACGTAGTTAAATGAATTCGTCACTAAGTGAGGAGCATACTATAATGGTAGTGGGTTTGTGTCAACCATCTTTGATATTGTTTTAATGTTACCTATGCACCATTTATAACATTTCTGGTATATTTTTTAAATGTTTATAGTATACTGTATATTGAAAAAACAGAATAGAGGAAATCAGCCCTAATATACATTATTTAGGTATAAATACTGGTCAGAGAGCCCATCGTAAGTCCGAGGCGTCGGTAAACGAGTACGTTGCTAAGTGAGGAGAGGCTGTACTGGGTACTGTATGTATGTGGATGTGACACACACATACACACAAAAACATACAGTACATACAACTACTATGACCATATACATTAGAAATATGAAATTAGGTAGTACAATAGTTTCTTAAGAATAAATACTGTAAATACACACCCCAACAGAAAGAAAATTCTGTACTGTATGAATGCTATGTTGTTGTACATCAGTTTTTTTAAGGGGAAAAGAGTGCAGTATTGACCCTTGTTTTAGGTGAATCATTACTATGCAATGTCCCACATTTTCACTATGCAATGTCCTACGTCTTCACTATGCAATGTTCTACATCTCTACTATGCAATGTCCCATGCCTTCACTATGTTATGTCCCATGCCTCTGCATAGCAGACATGGGACACTGCATAATAATATCCCACGTCTATCAGTAATTCTGCATATGTGATATACGCACGTACATTCATAGTACGTATATGTTTTATCAGGGTGATCTGCAGGATTAAGTATTGATGGACTGAGTGAGCTTCTCATTACATTAGTAGTAAACAATTCCAACAAACTGATGAATAAGACACATGTGCAACACCTGGATATCTTTACTGATGAGACGTTTTGCCAACCAGTGCCTTTTTCAATCCAATACACAGAGCATATACTGGAGACAGTCAAAGATATGGAGAGACAATTTTGAGGTGCTCATTCTCCCCGAACAGCTGCCATGGACCTGGAACACATCTGCTGCATACAGTGAGGGGACACCAGCATCTCTGTCAATGAAAAGTGTTGACACATCTACTGTATACAGTGAGGGGACACCAGCATCTCTGTCAATGAAAAGTGTTGACACATCTACTGTATACAGTGAGGGGACACCAGCATCTCTGTCAATGAAAAGTGTTGACACATCTACTGTATACAGTGAGGGGACACCAGTATCTCTGTCAATGAAAAGTGTTGATGCATCTACTGTATACAGTGAGGGGACACCAGTATCTATGTCAATGAAAAGTGTTGACACATCTACTGTATACAGTGAGGGGACACCAGTATCTATGTCAATGAAAAGTGTTGATGCATCTACTGTATACAGTGAGGAAGAAAAGTTTGATGAGTAAAGATAAACGTTTGGTATGAGGCAGAAGGAAAAGTTTAAAGGTGATGAAAGTGAAAGTCTGGGGCAGGAGATAAGCATGGTGGGGGAGGAGGGGGAGGACATGGGTGTAGCAGCAAGGGGGATAGCCAGCAGGAAGGTGACCTTGTGTCTGGGTAGCACATGTAAAGTACTTGTAGTTCAATGGTGGCACCTCAACCTCACAAGCAAAACACCAGGGTTTAATACCAGGCAGGTGGGGACTATGGGTATCTCTACAGCTCCTACTTCTGCTCAATAATAATAATAATAATAATAATAATAATAATAATAATAATAACAATATTTATTTCTACAAGCACGTGTACAAGGTATACAGACCATAGCTGACACTAATGACATACTACTACATAGAAAGCCCCTTGTTATGCAGAGCATTTTTGGGGAATTAGATCAATTTTGTTTCAGGATGCAATTCACACCAGTCGACTGATACCCAGGTACCTATTTTACTGATAGGTGAAAATGGACAGCAGGCGTCTTAAGGAAACATATCCTAATGTTTCCACCCGTACTGGAGATCGACCCCTAGGCCTCAGTGTGAGAGCTGAGTGAACTAACAACTGCGCTACAGGACACCTTAATGGTAAATAAGTAGAGTACCTGGGGGTTCATAGATTATTGTGGGTAATTTCCTAGAAGAGAATGAAATAGTTTTAATCATAACCATAATTTTTAAATGGGGTGGACTGGTAAGCCAGTGGAAGGCCTCAGTCAGATGACCACAAGCTATAGCTGTGGGTCATCATATAACTAAGACCTACGTCAGGAAACACTTGTCCTGTTTCTTGACAAACCTTACCTAACCTAACCGTCCTCAAAGAGGGGGTGGTAGTATATGTACTTCAGAATGGGCAAGAGTTTGAAATGCGCGAAGGTAGACTACTACCTCTCAGCCTGCAAATTCAATGGAGTGAAAAAAAAACAATCATTCCAGGACCAAAATATACACAAAAATGACACACACAGCTCACTTGTACAAACAGCAGCAGTAATGCAAGGATAAAGGGAAGTGATAAGGGGAAAACACATACTAGTTTCCCAAACTCTTTCTACCCATCTTTCACTCCCCGTCCCCCATGACAAGGAAACAACAATTAGCAAACAAAAGTGGGTACAGCAGCAGTGTGATGCCACCCTGCCCACTCCATACGAGCAAACCATAATAAGACACTTGGAAACCCTTATCAAGGAAATGTTTCACCAGCTTAAGGACTGATTACCTCAAACTCCTCCTCGTTTTCCAATATTCTTCTCTGTATTGGACTAAAGAAGCCACTGACTGGTGAAATGTTTTCTCAATAAAGATTCCCCCAATGTTACACAAGTGTCTCATTCTTCAAAACATATGGGGACTTAAGTGAGACACAGATCATCCAACTCACTATTTACTGTTACTTTGTAAAAAAAAAAAAAAAAAAAAAAAAAAAAATCTGATTAAAATCAGAAACTGACTGAGAAATTTATTTACAAATACATGTACAGGTCTCCCTCAACATTCGCGAGGGTTAGGGGATCAAGAGCCTCGCGAATGTTGAAAAACCGTGAATGTTTGGTGCACCAATACAGTGGACCCCCGCATAACGATATTAATCCGTTCATGAGAGCTCATTGTTATGCGAAATTATCATTATGCGAATGAATTTTCCCCATAAGAAATAATGGAAATCAAATTAATCCGTGCAAGACACCCAAAAGTATGAAAAAAAAAAATTTACCACATGAAATATACATTTTCCCACACACAAAGAGAAGGATACATGCACAATAGTAGAGTAGTACATGCACAGTATATATTGTGCATGTACTAGTCTACTAAATGAAGAATAAATGACACTTACCTTTATTGAAGATGCAGCAATGACTGATGAGACACTGTGTCCTGGGAGTGCCTTTTCCTCCTGAGTACTGTAGGTCCTGTTTGGCATTTTCTTCCAGAACAGGCCTTATCACACTGTGTATGCCACTACGATTCTTAAATCTCTCAAACCAACCTTTGCTGGCTTTAAATTCACCAATATGAGCACTAGTTCCAGGCGTTTTTCCCTGTTCACCTGGGTGTTAGTCGACTGGTGTGGGTTGCATCCTGGGAGACAAGATTAAGGACCCCAATGGAAATAAGTTAGACAGTCTTCGATGACACTGACTTTTTTGGGTTATCCTGGGTGGCTAACCCTCTGGGGTTAATTGTTTCTTGGTATTCTCAATAAGCCACACCAACAACAGTGCTACAGCAGCAGCAGCAGCAGCAGCTGACAGTGCTACAGCAGCAGCAGCAGCTGACAGTGCAGCAGCAGCAGCTGACAGTGCTACAGCAGCAGCAGCTGACAGTGCAGCAGCAGCAGCAGCAGCTGACAGTGCTACAGCAGCAGCAGACAATGCTACAGCAGCAGCAGACGGTACTACAACAGCAGCAGCAGCAGCAGCAGCAGCTGACGGTGGTACAGCAGCAGCAGCAGCTGATGGTGCTACAGCAGCAGCAGCAGCAGCTGACAGTGCAGCAGCAGCAGACGATGCTACAGCAGCAGCAGACGATGCTACAGCAGCAGCAGACAGTACTACAGCAGCAGCAGACGGTACTACAGCAGCAGCTGATGGTGGTACAGCAGCAGCAGCAGCTGATGGTGGTACAGCAGCAGCAGCAGCTGATGGTGCTACAGCAGCAGCAGCAGCTGATGGTGCTACAACAGCAGCAGCAGCTGACAGTGCTACAGCAGCAGCAGCATCAGCAGTTGACCATGGTACCACAGTATTTCGATAATATTTCTCACCCTTTTTCCCACAGGGTTGGCACTAGAAGCTTTCTTGGGGCCCATGGTCAATTATTTTGCAGATAAAAATCACCAAAAACACTGTAATAATACAAAATGTTACGATTGTATGCTTGGATGTTACTGCGGAGGCTGGCTTGTAAACAATGCCACCGGCGGAACATGTGAGGCTGGCTCAGGCCGCACATTAGACGCGTCTCGGGCGAATAGTATTGAGCGGGTTTTTTAGCGGTATGCAAGGCAAAATCTTAGCGATAAAATGTATCGGTATGCGGATTTAACGTTATGTGATGCCAACGGTATGCGGGGGTCCACTGTATATTGTAGGGAAATATATTACAATACTGCTTCCTTAAGTTGTTGAACCATGAATAATCATAAAATACATGAAAATGTCGTAAATTGTACTAAATATATACATGTTATGCTTTAATAACGTATGTTATTTAATAACATGTATGTAAATAACATGTATGTTATTAAATACCACAGACTCCACCACTGCGAGTCCCTACTACCCTCCCTCCGAGCCCCGCAACTGGCAGCCAGCCCTCCCACCACTCAGTGTGGTGAGTGTTTTGTTTGTTCATTATTTGCTATTAAACTACAGAATAAATAATGTAAACCCATTCATGACTGCATATTGGAATGGCTATTAGGAAAGGTATTAGACGGTGACATCATGTGTTTACTCTTGAACACAGCAAAGAATCGAACATTTCTGCTATTGCTAATAATAACAATAGTAATAATAATAATAATAATAATAATAATAATAATAATAATAAATACGATATAACTGAAGAAGGAAATTGTACAAAAATACGAGGGAGTGGTTGACACATCGTCAGCGTGACTTTGTTTATGCTGGAGTGAACATTAGTCTCCCTGCTCTTCCAAACATTTCACAATAATTCAGCAGTTGAGGCAGTGGTATTTAATAACATATATGTTATAAATAATAATAGTACATATTATTAATAACATGTATTATTATTAACATGTATGTATTTAATAAATACTATTGCCTCAATCACTGCCTCTACCACTCCAGTCACACTCAATCTACAAGCACCAAACACAATGAATTATTGTGAAATGTTTGGAAGAGCAGGGAGACTAATGTTCACTCCAGCATAAACAAAGTCACACTGACGATGTGTCAACCACTCCCTCGTATTTTTGTACAATTTCCTTCTTCAATTATATCATATTTATTATTATTATTATTATTATTATTATTATTATTAGCTGTAGCAGAAATGTTTAATTCTTTGCAGTGTTCAAGAGTAAACGCATAATGTCACCGTCTAATACCTGTCCTAATAGCCATTCCAATATGCAGTCATGAATGGGTTTACATTATTTATACTGTAATTTAATAGCAAATAATGAACAAACAAAACACTCACCACACTGAGTGGTGGGAGGGCTGGCTGCCAGTTGTGGGGGTCGGTGGGAGGGTAGAAGGGACTCGCAGGTGGCGGGAAACTTAAATATGATTTGGCGGCTGGGAATCTGGTGGCTGGGAATTTGGCGGTTGGGAATTCGTGAATGTGTGAAGCCCGTGAAAGTTGAAAACGTGAATGTTGAGGGAGACCTGTATATGATAAAGGTAAGAGAATACAGCTGAAAAAGAGAGAGCATTTTTCGAAGGTCACACTACACTCAGCATTAACATTACATTGAGCACTTTAAACACACTGGGTAACATGACCTGTCTACATGCATCTGTGAAGCTTCATAAAAAACAATATGCTTTAATCAGATATTGCTATAATACTTTACAGTACATACTACTATATAGTATAGTATTATGTCACTGATGTCAGCTAGGCCTGTATACCTTGTACACATCAGCCGTCTCCCACCAAGGTAGGTTAGCCCGAAAAAGAAAAACTTTCGTCCTTCACTCCATCACTGTCTTGCCAGTTATAAAACTGCCACATTAACACCCCTCTTTAGATATTTTATATATTATATCTACCCTCCTCTCCTTACCACTCTTCATCCTCTTCCCACCAATCTCAGTTCCCTCCTCATTTACACAATTCTCTGCCTTGCATAATTAGAATGCAGACCTAGATCCATACAAATCTCTGTGTAATTTATAATACACAAACAATGTATACTATACTAATGCTTGAATGCTTAGGTTAAAAACAATTATAGATATAAAAGCTAGTTAATAAATTAAGCTACAGTAGTGAATCCTTCATATAATGGACTAATGGGGAAAATGGGAGGTAGGCTATGGTGTTTGTGGTGGATAAAGAAAAGACTGTTGTGCTGTGATAGTAACAATAACAGAATATTCCGAATCATTTGACCCAACAGATTTTGCTCCACAAATAACCCGCACATAAAAGAGAGAAGCTTACGACAACCTTTCGGTCCGACTTTGTAAATGGTCCAAGTTGGACCGAAACGTCGTCGTAAGCTTCTCTCTTTTATGTGCGGGTTATTTGTGTATCGTTCCAGTCATGGTATTGTGCCTTTTTTTTTTTGTTATTTGCTCCACATTTATGAATTACATTATATAGAGGGTTGTTATATCGGGTATACTATAATTTATCACAATATCAACAAACTACACGTATTAGGAATACAGTATGTAATTCTTTATGACAAAGCACATCTATTTATCCACCACAGCTAAATATTTCAATTCACTTTTAAAAACAAGACAGTCTAAAATATATCCTAAACAGGAACACTTATCAACTCTCAGTGCCCCATGGCCTGGTGGCTAAAGCTCTCGTTTCACACGGCGAGGGTCCGGGTTTGATTCCCAGCGTAAGGAAACAAGCCCAGTGTTTTCTTACACTGGTTGTCTATGTTCCCCATCAGTAAAATGAGTACCTGGGTGTTAGTCAAGTGGTGTTGGTCACATCCTGGGACAAAACTGACTTAATTTGCCTGAAATGCTCTGCATAACAAGCAGCTTTCTATATAGTAGTGTGTCACTGATGTCAGCTAGGCCTGTATACCCTGTACATGTAGAAATAAAGATATTATATACTATATTATATTACAAATTAGTAGAACGTATTAACAAAAACAAAAAAAATTAATTCTCCCATTAGCCTGGCTGGCTTCAATAGCAGTGCCTTAATCTAATACAGGCACATACTTAACCTTTTTATTATTACAGACTCCCAGTGGATTTCCCAACATGTTCCCATATCCCCTTCATCAGACTTTCTCTAGCAACAGAACAGCTGATAGTAATTTTGTAAATGGTCCAAGTTGGACCAAAATGTTGTCATAAGCTTTTCTCTCTCCTGTGTGTTGGTTATTTATGTAATGTTCCAGTCATGGTACTGTGCCTTTTTGTTCTTTATAATTCCCTCAAGGGAGGTTCCTTGACTGAGCCTGAATATCTTCCCCCCCCCACAGGCGCTGTATAATCCTGCGGGTTTAGCGCTCCCCCGTGATTGTAATAATAATGTTACAGTGGACCCTCAACCAGCGATATTAATCCGTTCCTGAGAGCTCATCGTTAGGTCAAAATTATCGTTAGTCAAGTTAATTTTCCCCATAAGAAATAATGGAAATCAAATTAATCCGTGCAAGACACCGAAAAGTATTGAAAAAAAAATTTTTTACCACATGAAATATTAATTTTAATACACACAAACTGAAGATTACATGCACAGTTACATGACACTTACCTTTATTGAAGATCTGGTGATGATTGATGGGATGGGAGGAGGGGAGAGCGTTGATCTTCTTAGTGTTTAGAAGGGGAATCCCCTTCCATTAGCACTTGAGGCAGCAAGTCTTTTTCTGGGGTTACTTCCCTTGTTCTTTTAATGCCACTAAGACCAGCTTCAGAGTCACTGGACTTCTGTCGCACAACATATCTGTCCATAGAGGCCTGTACCTCTCGTTCCTTTATCCTAAAGTGTTTCACAACATTGTCAGTGTAATAGTCACCAGCACGGCTTGCAATAGCTGTGTGAGGGTGATTTTCATCAAAAAAAGGTTTGCACTTTAAGCCACATTGCACACATTTCCTTAATCTTTGAAGTAGGCAACTTCGTCAATTTCTAACTCCCCTCCTCCGAAGCAGTTTCCTCAGGTGTGGCCTCTTACTGTTGAAGATGATCTAGCAGCTCATCAGTGGTTTGTTCTTCATTGTCCTCCTCCACCAACTCTTCCACATCCTCCCCACTAACCTCACCAATATGAGCACTAGTTCCAGGCATTTTTTCCTGTTCACCTGGGTGTTAGTCAACTGTTGTAGGTCACATCCTGGGGGACAAGATTAAGGTCCCCCAATGGAAATAAGTTAGACAGTCCTCGATGATGCACTGACTTTCTTGGGTTATCCTGGGTGGCTAACCCTCCGGGGTTAATCGTTTCTCGGTAATTGTTTCACGTTAAGCCACACCAACAACACTCTCTCCACATCTTCGAGTAATACAGCTGATGGTGGTGAAGCAACAACAACAGCTGACTGTGGTGCAGCAGCAGCTGCACCTTTGGCAAGAACAGCTTCCTTGATTGCCGTTTTCTTACCCACAATAGTAGCGATGGTTGATTGGGGTTTATTATACAACCTGACCAGCTCAGAGACACGCACTCCACTTTCATACTTAGCAATGATCTCTTTCTTCATCTCCATAGTAATTCTCGCCCTTTTTGCTGTAGGGTTGGCACTAGAAGCTTTCTTGGGGCCCATGGTGACTTATTTTGCAGGTGCAATCACTACAAAGGCTGTGATAATATGAAATGTTCCAGTTGTTGTATGTTCGGAAGCGACCGCGGTGGCTGGCTGGCTTGTAAACACTGGCACCGAAGGGACAAGTGAGGCGCGCTCAGGCCAAAGTGGACGTGTATGGTACAGAACGAATAGCGCTGGTCGGGTTTTTAAGCGCTAGTTGAGGCAAAATTTTTGCGTTAAAATGTATCGCTAGTCAGATTTATCGTTAATTGATGCCATCGCTGGTTAAGGGTCCACTGTATTTATAATTTATTCTGACAACTTTTTTAAAATTGTTCAGAGATCAAGCCCAATAAAGGTACTCCTCACTTAACGACCTACCTGTTTAACCCTTTCAGGGTCCACAGGCCCTCTCCCAGACTTGTTCTCAGGGTCCCCCAAATTTCAAAAAAAAAAAAAAATTATTTTTTTCTTATGAAAAGATAGAGAATATTTTCCCAATTATAATGACACCAAAAGTATGAAATTTTATGGAAAACTTACAGAATTATGTTCTCGCGAAGTTAGCGGTCTCGACGATGTTCACGCATCGGCAATTTTACCCACTTTGAGCCCTATTTTCGTCCAATTCCAATGTAATAGTTGACAAAAATCATAACTATTTCTCTAGAACTCCATTTTTATTATCGAATGAGTACAAGAAGCCACCCATTTACCGATTTCAACTATCCAATACAGTGGTCAGAATTTAGCAATTTTGCCAATTTCACACAGATTTCAAAAGATGCCAATTTTCAAATAGGGTCCAGAATAAACAAGAAAGGCATTCCTGGTACTAAAATCACATTTCCTCTGTTCATTAGTCACGTCCCCATGCCCCTCTTACATTCTTTTGCTTTCCTCTTTGAATTTTTATTCTCACAAAAAAATAGAAGATTTACTGTTATGCAGACTGCTGTATTAGTGTAAAAATGGTATAAATAATATCAGAGCACTTGTGAAAGAATATTAGACTCACCAGTTGACGTATATTGGACACTTAGCATGATTTGTTTACTTTTGAACTTTGGTAAAAATTGAACACTTCTGCTACTTTGAGCTCAATTTCAAGGTACTTTTCATTGTAAAACCAGTCAAAATCATCTCAATTTCTGTAATATGTCTTTCATTCTATAAAATAAGACCAGGAAAACTAGAATACAACAATAAATACCATACGAAAATACAGTGCAAAGTTGCTGTTTTAATCCAAAAACACGGTCGAAGTTTTTTTTTTCTCATTACGCACTGTGTCCTGCAGGATTTTTTTTATACTGCGCACACTGATCACATAGATCCATTCTTTCATATGTAGGCCTACCAGCTTTCTCTCACCAGATCTGAGGGCGCTAGAATTTATGCGTACTAGTACGTCAAGAACCCTGCCGTGTAAGCTGTACGGCCGAAACCCTGAAAGGGTTAATGATCACTCGGACTTACGGCCAGCTCTCTGACCAGTCAGTATTGTATGTCTGACAAAAACGAACACGTCGATGCCATGAATAAACAAACTGTGCAACTTGCTAACGTGCTTAATTGAGATGTTGAAGTAGAAGATACTGAAGAATTAGTGGAATACCTGAAGGGAGAGCTAACTAACAAAGATTTAATAGAGTTGGAAGCACTTGAAATATCAGCAACAGGTGGATCCTCGCTTAATGACCAATTTGTTTACCGACCCACTCTTAGGAATGGAACTCGGTCGTTAAGTGAGGAGTACCTGTACTCCCATCATTTGTTTCCCATATCCCCAAGGGGTATGGATACCCTTAGTTTAGAACCCTTGGCTCTAATGATTAGCAGATGGATGATCAAGCCTCCACCACTCTTTTGCAGTGCATGTTCCACATGGATTTAGTACTGCACACGAATATAAAAATATTGTACGTACAAGAATGCCGTAATGAGAAAAAAAAAACGGAAAATTTAGTCATTTTCCCTTAACAGGATATGTTTTTTTGATTAGAAGTACTTTCTAGCAATTTACAAATGGAGCTGGCTTTTATGATTTGACATGTTGTTGGAGTGTGGGCAAGATAACATTTATGAAGGGATTTGGGGAAACTGGTTAGTTGGTCTTTGGTCCTGGAGGAGGAAAGTATAGTGCCTGAATTCTGAAGGAGAGATGGGAATTTTGTGGTTTAAAGGGTCATCTGAACTGTGATGTTGGGGCCCTTCTGGCAAGACAGTGATTGAATGAGTGACAGTGAAAGGGTATTCTTCGTCGGGACACCCTACCTCAGTGAGAGACGGCTGGAGTATTAAAAAAAAAAAAAAAGTGCAATAGGTTGGTAACGGGATGCGTCACACCTCCAACACACTCTCCTTACTCAACAAAAGATGACTATTACAGTTTTTCACTGAAGGGATAGAACACTACGACTAGATCTGATTGAATATGTGCTTATATTGTGTATATATTACTGTTTTAGCATAAGAATATGACACTTGGCCCATCTGATAGATATTTTGAAAATGCTGATTTAAATTCAAGAGGTATAAAAGCTTCATTACTGAACTCATCATTATGAGGTAAAACCTATTAACACAGATTCCTGCAGGGGGTTTGAAGGAGGTCTAGTGGAAAATGCATTCCTTGGGGAACTTTAGCTGGAGTATGCTATTTTCTCACCAACAACATCAAAGGAGTAAAGTAGGGGTGTTCAAGCATGAAGATGTAGGTATTAGAGATAGGAAGATATCAAATTTTTTGCTGATACCAATACTGATACTAAATTTTTGGCCAGTACCAATACTGTCAAATTAGTTCATTTGTTTGCTAGTTCAACTGTTTGATTGTTAGTTCAATTGTTTGATTGTTAGTTTGTTTGTTAGTTCATTTGTTCTCACCCTCTCTGTCTCTCTCTCTCTCTCTCTCTGTGGAGACCAGCAATTTTTTATGGGCAAAATGCTTGTGTTTCCCCTTGAAAAGTACAATAATGATTCAATGAGTACACAAAGAGAAGTGACAAATACTTTTTTTAAGCTGATACCAGTGATCATGACCTTGATAAATAAATCTCCCATAAATATATGCTGATCACCTTAAGTTTTGCACCCTAGGTAGCACGAGGGATGTTAGCCTATTGTTTAGATCGTCCAGTGGCCTGGTAGGCAATGCTCTCGCCTCACACACTAAGTGTCCGTGGCTCAATTCCCATCCAGGCAGAAACATTGGGCATGTTTCCTTAAACCTATTGGTCCCCGTTCGCCTAGGAAGTAGGTAGGTGCCTTGGTGTTAGCCGACTGGTGTTGGTCACATCCTGGAGGAGCAAGACTGAAGGACCCCAATGGAAATAAGACAGACAGTCCTTGATGATGCATTCTCTTGGGTTATCCTGGGTGGCTAACCCTCCCCTGGGTTAAAAATCTGAACAAAATCTAATCAGGTTGGGTAGCTCACGTTAGGTTACATTAACACTTGACTTTTCCATTATCTTGAACATATCCCATTATATGCACTTGTATAAACACACTTTTCACATGAAAAATCTTGTTTACTGAATGACAGCACTGCCTGATTATGTAAATTATAATTCCAAGTCTTAACACTAATGTAAGTCACTTCACTCTGGCTCACAGTCATCACAAGTCACATCACTCTGGCTCATAGTCATCACAAGTCACATCACTCTGGCTCACAGTCATCACAAGTCACTTCACTGGCTCACAGTCATCACAAGTCACTTCACTCTGGCTCACAGTCATCACAAGTCACATCACTCTGGCTCACAGTCATCACAAGTCACATCACTGGCTCAGTTATCACTTCAATACATATTTCTTTTCATAGTACAGAAACTGTATCAGACTGTACCATATTACTACAGTGTATCATGCTCAGTATTTCAAAATTTTTGTGAAAACTGTGTTTATCTTCAATAGTCATAAATCCATTTTAATCGTTCAAGGTATTTAACATTATGTTGAAGAACCACTGTAAATCACTTGTACCACTAAAGGTGTTACAAACTGCTTTCACAAAATGTAAACATCTTCATAGTAATCTCTGACTGGTATATTAGCTTCTAATTTTCCTCTTTTGCCTCTCAGTCATATTATCAGATTTCCATCTTATACAATAATACAGTTAACCCTCCATATAAGTGGGTACCTGAGGGGTGCAGGTACCAAGTAATGGTAATTGTGCTGAATACAGAAAAGTTCATTTTGTCATAATTGTAACAATGGACAATTCTACGAAAATAAGGACTTTGTCCAATGTTTCCAAATCTATCGACTCAGGGTTATTTCTCGTATTTTCGGAGTCACTTTAAGGGAGAGTTTCCCATACCTTACATATTCAACAAGCAGTTTTACAGTAACTTATCACCAGTTTTTCACCAAAAAAAAAAAAAAATCAGGCTTTTTCTTAGTAAGATTCACATTCTCTTTTTCTGTCAGTTTTTCAACATAAGCAAAGATCGGGAGCACTTTAACCCATAAACGGTCCAAGCAGATCTACGTTCACATGTGTAGTGCTACAAAATTAGATCTACGTTTTTTTTTACATATTTTCAAATATAAAAAAAAAAAACAAAGTAGACAAAAGTTTTTTTACACATTTTCAAATGTAAAAAAACAAAAAGAAGATCTACTTTTTTTACATACTTTCAAATGTTGAAAAAACGTATATATACGTTTGGACTGTTTACGGGTTAAGTTACAAGTGTGATCAATTTTTCCAATAAGTCGAGTTCGTCCTCGCTGAAACACTTTTCTTAAATATCTTGAACAATAAGAAACTGTCATGATGGTTCAGTCATAACACTAGACTATATTGAAACCTAAAATTATTTTAATCCAATCATAACTAAGCACTAAACCCAGAGGTCATACAACGCTGCATTGAAACCCAGAAAACTTAACCTAACTAAACCTTACATGTAATATTTATATTATTATTATTATTATTATTATTATTATTATAATCAATTTGGAAGCGCTAAACCCTTATGAAGGTATTCAGGTTTAATTCAGGGAACTGCAGCACATATCCAATTCCCTAGATCAAGAGCCCCTCACCAGCATCAAGGAACCTTGAGGGGTAATATGTATTAATAATTTGATCCCGAAAACCAATAAAAAATAAGCCAACATAAGGTAAAAATTTGCACTTTCCACTGTGCCATTTTCTTAGACCATTAATAATCAAGATAATCAAGCATTTACAAACAATTATGCATGTTAATTTGGAGTTAATAACTTTATTTAGGTACACACAAGTAAAATTATAATACATAATGTAAATAACCCTCCAAGATAATCCAAAAAAAAGTGAATTATTTCCATTAGGGTCCATGACTTAATAGTTTGTTATCTATAAGTTTCTGTGCTCTAAATAAGAAAAAAATGGAAATTACTTTACAGTTGTTACTTTTATCTCACAGGAAGAAATATAGTAAATTATTATAATCATGGGGAGCGCTAAACACGTAGGAGTATACAGCGCCTGTGGGGGGGGGGGGGATGGAAGGTATTTCGGGGGAATTCAGGGAACTGGAACACAGATCCAATTCCCCAGATCAAGAGCCCGTCACCAGCATCAAGGAACCCCCCCTTAAGGGGTAAAATATATTAAAATATTAACAATTATTGTTATGGCTGAGGTCAACACAAGTCAGCTGATACAAGTGTCTTTATTTATGATGTTTTATCCCCACTCAGGTGAATATACCAGTGTTGGAGGAGTGAATATACCAGTGTTGGAGGAGTGAATATACCAGTGTTGGAGGAGTGAATATACCAGTGTTGGAGGAGTGAATATACCAGTGTTGGAGGAGTGAGTATACCAGTGTTGGAGGAGTGAATATACCAGTGTTGGAGGAGTGAATAAACCAGTGTTGGAGGAGTGAATATACCAGTGTTGGAGGAGTGAATATACCAGTGTTGGAGGAGTGAATATACCAATGTTGGAGGAGTGAATACACCAGTGTTGGAGGAGTGAATATATCAGTGTTGGAGGAGTGAATATGCCAGTGTTGGAGGAGTGAATATACCAGTGTTGGAGGAGTGAATATACCAGTGTTGGAGTGAATACACCAATGTTGGAGTGAATACACGTGGAGGAGTGAATATACCAGTGTTGGAGGAGTGAATATACCAGTGTTGGAGGAGTGAATATACCAGTGTTGGAGGAGTGATTATACCAGTGTTGGAGGAGTGAATATACCAGTGTTGGAGTGAATACACTAATGTTGGAGGAGTGAATACACGTGGAGGAGTGAATATACCAGTGTTGGAGGAGTGAATATACCAGTGTTGGAGGAGTGAATATACCAGTGTTGGAGGAGTGAATATACCAGTGTTGGAGGAGTGAATATGCCAGTGTTGGAGGAGTGAATATACCAGTGTTGGAGGAGTGAATATACCAGTGTTGGAGGAGTGAATATACCAGTGTTGGAGGAGTGAATATACCAGTGTTGGAGTGAATACACCAATGTTGGAGGAGTGAATACACATGGAGGAGTGAATACACCAGTGTTAGAGGAGTGAATACACCAGTGTTGGAGGAGTGAATATACCAGTGTTGGAGGAGTGAATATACCAGTGTTGGAGGAGTGAATATACCAGTGTTGGAGGAGTGAATATACCAGTGTTGGAGTGAATATACCAGTGTTGGAGGAGTGAATATGCCAGTGTTGGAGGAGTGAATATACTAGTGTTGGAGGAGTGAATATGCCAGTGTTGGAGGAGTGAATATACCAGTGTTGGAGGAGTGAATATACCAGTATTGGAGGAGTGAATATACCAGTGTTGGAGGAGTGAATACACCAGTGTTGGAGGAGTGACTACACCAGTATTGGAGGAGTGAATACAAGTGTTGGAGGAGTGACTACACCAGTTTGGAGTGAATACACCAGTGTTGGAGGAGTGAATACACCAGTATTGGAGGAGTGAATACAAGTGTTGGAGGAGTGACTACACTAGTGTTGGAGAGTAGTGTTGGAGAGTGAGAGGAAAGTAAACTCTCACCACCGTCACTTCCTCCAACACCAACACAACCTTTATCCCTCACCTCCCACCAACACCCCCCTCCCCCACACCTCCTCCCCCACCAACAACCCCCAACAAACAACCCTCCCCAGGGGTAATAAACCCACAAAATCCCCAACAAACTCATGTTTACACTTGTAAACAGCCTTTCCTTTCCTACCTCCTCCAACAAAACCACAAATTAAACCACTTTCCCCCTACCTTGTAATTTTCTAGATGCTGCCATTGCTAGGAGGAGCGTCTACTGGAGGTTTTGTTCATACTTGTAGGCCAGAAGCCCCACTACATACACACTAAAATTCAAGAAATTCACTTTTATTTTTATTGACACTATCGACACAATATGGCTACCATCTAAAGCTTCCTTGTCCATAACTCTTTTGAAAACTTTAAAAACTACTAAAAATTACAACGAGGGGTTGTTTCTTTCTTTTTTGGGGGATAGATGGCTTTGGGATTTAATTTTCCTGGTAATTGGTTGGTTTTTTAGGGGGTATGGTGGGTGTAGGTGGATATTTTGGTGGGAGAAATAGTCTGGGAAAACAAAGGAAATGCTGGAACAGAGTCATTTTCAGTTGGGTTCCAGCTGTGGTGGGGGGAGGACGTGCGTCGCTCTCTCTTATCTTCTCTCCTTTATTACTCTTGTGATGTTTGTTAGTGACCCCCATATACCCCACTACTGTGATGTTTGTTAGTGACCCCCATATACCCCACTACTGTGATGTTTGTTAGTGACCCCCATATACCCCACTACTGTGATGTTTGTTAGTGACCCCCATATACCCCACTACTGTGATGTTTGTTAGTGACCCCCATATACCCCACTACTGTGATGTTTGTTAGTGACCCCCATATACCCCACTACTGTGATGTTTGTTAGTGACCCCCATATACCCCACTACTGTGATGTTTGTTAGTGACCCCCATATACCCCACTACTGTGATGTTAGTGACCCCCATATACCCCACTACTGTGATGTTTGTTAGTGACCCCCATATACCCCACTACTGTGATGTTAGTGACCCCCATATACCCCACTACTGTGATGTTAGTGACCCCCATATACCCCACTACTGTGATGTTAGTGACCCCCATATACCCCACTACTGTGATGTTTGTTAGTGACCCCCATATACCCCACTACTGTGATGTTTGTTAGTGACCCCCATATACCCCACTACTGTGATGTTTGTTAGTGACCCCCATATACCCCACTAATGTGATGTTTGTTAGTGACCCCCATATACCCCACTACTGTGATGTTTGTTAGTGACCCCTATATACCCCACTACTGTGATGTTTGTTAGTGACCCCCATATACCCCACTACTGTGATGTTTGTTAGTGACCCCCATATACCCCACTACTGTGATGTTTGTTAGTGACCCCCATATACCCCAGTACTTCTTACTATAGTGACCTCATAACTGATGTTTACAATGGTGACAAAATTGATGTTTACAATGGTGACAAAACTTGTTTACAATGGTGACAAAACTGATGTTTACACTGGTGACAAAACTTGTTTACAATGGTGACAACTGATGTTTACACTGGTGACAAAACTTGTTTACAATGGTGACAAAACTGATGTTTACAATGGTGACAAAATTGATGTTTACAATGGTGACAAAATTGATGTTTACAATGGTGACAAAACTGATGTTTACAATGGTGACAAAATTGATGTTTACACTGGTGACAAAACTTGTTTACAATGGTGACAAAACTGATGTTTACAATGGTGACAAAACTGATGTTTACAATGGTGACAAAAATGATGTTTACAATTGACAAAACTGATGTTTACACTGGTGACAAAACTTGTTTACAATGGTGACAAAACTGATGTTTACAATGGTGACAAAATTGATGTTTACAATGGTGACAAAATTGATGTTTACAATGGTGACAAAACTTGTTTACAATGGTGACAAAACTGATGTTTACAATGGTGACAAAACTGATGTTTACAATGGTGACAAAATTGATGTTTACAATTGTGACAAAACTTGTTTACAATGGTGACAAAACTGATGTTTACAATGGTGACAAAACTGATGTTTACAATGGTGACAAAAATTATGTTTACAATTGACAAAACTGATGTTTACACTGGTGACAAAACTTGTTTACAATGGTGACAAAACTGATGTTTACAATGGTGACAAAATTGATGTTTACAATGGTGACAAAATTGATGTTTACAATGGTGACAAAACTTGTTTACAATGGTGACAAAATTGATGTTTACAATGGTGACAAAATTGATGTTTACAATGGTGACAAAATTGATGTTTACAATGCTGGCAAAATTGATGTTTACAATGGTGACAAAACTGATGTTTACACTGGTGACAAAACTTGTTTACAATGGTGACAAAACTGATGTTTACAATGGTGACAAAACTGATGTTTACACTGGTGACAAAACTTGTTTACAATTGTGACAAAACTTGTTTACAATGGTGACAAAACTGATGTTTACAATGGTGACAAAATTGATGTTTACAATGGTGACAAAATTGATGTTTACAATGGTGACAAAATTGATGTTTACAATGGTGACAAAACTGATGTTTACAATGGTGACAAAACTGATGTTTACAGTGGTGACAAAATTGATGTTTACAGTGGTGACAAAACTGATGTTTACACTGGTGACAAAGCTTGTTTACAGTGGTGACAAAACTGATGTTTACAATGGTGACAAAATTGATGTTTACAATGGTGACAAAATTGATGTTTACAATGGTGACAAAACTGATGTTTACAATGGTGACAAAATTGATGTTTACAATGGTGACAAAACTGATGTTTACAATGGTGACAAAACTGATGTTTACAGTGGTGACAAAACTGATGTTTACATTGGTGACGAAACTGGTTACTATGGTGACAAAACTAATGTTTACTATGGTTATAATTTACAATGGGGACCCCATAACACTGTTACACTGGTGACCCCCCAAAAACTGATGTCTACAGTGGTGACCATAACACTGATATTTACAGTGGTGACAGGTGGTTTACAATGGTGACAAAAATATTTTTCACAGTTGACCAAAACTGATGTGGAAAGGTGCGAGTTGGACCTGACTAGCTTGTGCTAATAGGTCTGATGTGCTTCTTAAGTCATGACCCTTGTTGGTTTAGCACTTTCTTTGATTATAATCCTTAAGTGGATGTGATCTGACCTGACTAGGTTGGGTCATTGGCTTGAGATGGTGGGAGACTTGGACCTGTCTCACATGGGCCAGTAGGCCTGCTGCAGTGTTCCTTTCTTATGTGACAAAAACTGATGCTTAGTGATGACAAAAACATGTGTAAAGTGGTGACAAAAACTGATATTTACAATGGTAACCCAAACACCTGTTTACAGTGGTGACCACCTGATATTAATATGTATGTGCATTGTGACCACTTAACGTGATTCCCTAGTACTACGATAGTGGTTTCATAACCACTTTACAATGTGACCCCTGACGTATTTACAGTGTGACCCCTGACGTTTACAATGTGACCCCTGATGTATTTACAATGTGACCCCTGACGTGTTTACAATGTGACCCCTGACGTGTTTACAATGTGACCCCTGACGTGTTTACAATGTGACCCCTGACGTTTACAATATGACCCCTGACGTGTTTACAATGTGACCCCTGATGTGTTTACAATGTGACCCCTGATGTGTTTACAATGTGAACCTCTGACATGTTTACAGTGTGACCCCCCTGACCTGTTTACAATGTGACCCCCTGACATGATTACAATGTGAACCTCTGGCATGTTTACAATGTAACCCCCCTGACCTGTTTACAATGTAACCCCCCTGACCTGTTTATAATGTGACCCCCTGACCTGTTTACAATGTGACCCCCCTGATGTGTTTACAATGTGACCCCCTGATGTGTTTACAATGTGACCCCTATACTACAGTGTGACTTCATAATACATGTGTTTACAGTGGCAATTCAGTAGCACCAATGTTTACAGTGGTGCCTCCATAATACCAATATTTACAATGGTGACTTCATAGTGCCAGTGTTTACAGTGGTGACTCCATGGTACCTATGTTTACAATGGTAGCTCCGTAATATCGCTTTACAGTCGAGTCCATAATTCCAGTGTTTACAATGGTAATTCCATAGTACAATATTACAATTGTGACTTTAGTACCTTTAATATCAATGCTTACAGTAGTGACTTCAAACACCAATGTTTACAATGATGACCCCTAACATCAGTGTCTTAGTACTATCCCCAGTACTGTGGTGACTCCGTGAAAGTTTACAATGGTGACCTCCCAATACATTATAATGGTGACTTAACAGTTAAGTAAATACGGAGATCTGGCCCTTGTGCAAGTTAGACAATTTAACCCTAACATTGTCCGCAATTAAGCTGGCTTTATCAGGGACATCTTTGTGTAAATGTAACATTCAAACCCAATCCTAAAATACACATGTAATGTAACTTAATGGGTGATGTGGGGCGCACGTAATTATTTACATTTGTTTTTGTTTATGCTCGCTGTCATTGGCCAGGAGAATCAAGATAACTGTTGGTTTACTCTGATGTCCCGTGCACTTCCCAAAAATTAATATTTTTGTTAACATCTCGGAAAAAATAAGTTTGCACATGCAATAATTGTGTCCAAGATAATCGTAATTGATTTATACGGTAACTTATAGCTAGGCTTTAAGTAATACGATACTATTACCAAAACCCCAGTGGAAATGAGTCGCTTTTGACTTCTTCTTTTTTATTATCCTAAGTAATTTACACACATATATGACAATTGTACTGATGTGGACCTGTACCTAAATAAACTTACTTATCATTAACATGCTTGTGTTTAAAACTAAAAATAATGCACGACTTCTCAAAAGAATCAAATCTTTTGCCTTGCGGCTTTTACAATTGTGATCCCAGCACACTTGTGCTATGTTTATTCTGGTTACCTCCAACTATGTTTACAATAGTGACCCCACCAGTGAGTTACACTGGTGACCCGCCACTGATTACATTAGTTACCCCAGTAGTGTTTACATTGGTCTTCACAATACACTGTTGACACGAGTGCACTAGCAATCGACTCAAGAATAAAAATAATGGTACATGGATAACTAAATGATATATCTTACCTCTAAGATTTCAACACTAGTTCTTGTATGTATTTGTGTACACGAACCTGAATAAGTGGACCCCCCGGTTTACGATATTATTTCATTCCAGAAGTGTGTTCAATGCCAGTACTGAACGAATTTGTTCCCATAAGGAATATTGTGAATTAGATTAGTCCATTTCAGACCCCCAAACATACACTTATAAACGCACTTACATAAATACACTTACATAATTGGTTTCATTGGGAGGTGATCGTAAAGTGGGGGTCCACTGTATACTTAAGATTTACTTCCCTGGACAGAGGGTGGACACGGTGTGGCCTGAGTTACCAGAAGATAAAGAAGAGAGAATTTACGCCGGAGATGATAAGTTTACGAAATGTGTTATCTTCTGCAAATAGGTTAGTATCTTGACCCTTGTGGGTTTAGCACTTGGTTCTGATTTGTTATAATAGGTTAGTACCTACATGGTGAAGGGAGGTCCATAGAAATAAGGCACTCTGACCCCATTGGCCTCTCAAGGAAGGTTCCTTGATTCTGGTGAGGGGCTCTAGATCTAGGGAATTGGACCTGTGCTCCAGTTGCCTGAATTAAGCTTGAATGCCTTCCACGTCCCCTCACAGGCACTGTAATCCTATGGGTTTAGCGCTTCACCCTTGATTATAGTAATGACCCCAATGGAAGTGACTGACTTTTTTGGGTTATCTAAGGTACTCTACACACATGCTGTGAATGTATGCTGGGAATGTATGAGAGTATAGTTTTACCAACGCTCTTATATGGGTGTGAAGCGTGGGTGATGAATGTTGCAGCGAGGAGAAGGCTGGAGGCAGTGGAGATGTCATGTCTGAGGGCAATGTGTGGTGTGAATATAATGCAGAGAATTCGTAGTTTGGAAGTTAGGAGGAGGTGCGGGATTACCAAAACTGTTGTCCAGAGGGCTGAGGAAGGGTTGTTGAGGTGGTTCGGACATGTAGAGAGAATGGAGCGAAACAGAATGACTTCAAGAGTGTATCAGTCTGTAGTGGAAGGAAGGCGGGGTAGGGGTCGGCCTAGGAAGGGTTGGAGGGAGGGGGTAAAGGAGGTTTTGTGTGCGAGGGGCTTGGACTTCCAGCAGGCATGCGTGAGCGTGTTTGATAGGAGTGAATGGAGACAAATGGTTTTTAATACTTGACGTGCTGTTGGAGTGTGAGCAAAGTAACATTTATGAAGGGATTCAGGGAAACCGGCAGGCCGGACTTGAGTCCTGGAGATGGGAAGTACAGTGCCTGCACTCTGAAGGAGGGGTGTTAATGTTGCAGTTTAAAAACTGTAGTGTAAAGCACCCTTCTGGCAAGACAGTGATGGAGTGAATGATGGTGAAAGTTTTTCTTTTTCGGGCCACCCTGCCTTGGTGGGAATCGGCCGGTGTGATAATAAAAAATAAAAAAATATACTATATAACTGTATTTGTGTACCTGTACCTGAATAAAAGCTTGCATACTAGGTGCTGCTGAAGGGTTCTTGATACAAGGACACCAGTGGTAATAAGTTACTGAGTTATCCTTGGTAGTTTACGCTCGTTACTATACTATGTATGATAATTTGTGTAACTTTATTTGTGTGTACCTCTACCTAAATTAATTGACCTAAACCTAGGTGCTACCCTCCTTTTTCTTGAATAATAATAATAATATATCTGCAAGTACATGTACCCTGGTGGTTTAGTGCTTAATTTTGACCATAATGATAATAAAACAAGTAAATGTACAAGGTATACAGACCATAGCTGACATCAGTGACATTCTATACGTATAGAAATCCCCTGGTTATGCAGAGCATTTTAGACAAATTAGGTTAATTTTGTCCCCAGGATGTAACCCACACCAGTTCACTAACACCCAGGTACCTATTTTACTACTAGGTGAACATAGACAGCAGGTGTCTTAAGGTAATAAGTCCTAATGTTTTCACCCTTAGTGGGGATCAAACCACAGACCTCAGTGTGTGAGATGAGTGCGCTAACAATGCTGTAAGTTTATTTAGGTACAGGTACACATAAGTACAATTATCATAGTGTTAATTACCCTCTTAAGATAACCTAAAAAAAATCAGAGACATATTTCATGGGGTAGCTCAGAAAGCAGAAGTACAGAGGTCACAATGCGTCTTTATCAGATCCCGCTATGTATTGTTACATCTAACCTCATCACCTCCCATTCCTCATTCATTCTTCTATGGGTTAACACTCCTATGAATAATATTGTATACCCCCTATGGGGGGGTGTTAATGTTGCAGTTTTATAACTGTAGTGTAAGTGAACCTCTGGCAAGACAGTGATGGACTGAATGATGGTAAAAGTTTTTCTTTTTCAGGCCACCCTACCTTGGTGGGAAATGGCCGATGTGTTAATAAAATAAAAAAAAATATAGCACAGGTTAGTATTTAATTACTTTTTTTTTGTCATTGGGTACGGGAGTTAATTCTTGGGTAACTTTGGGTAGAGGTCGTTTTGATAAGGACCTGCCTTGTATGGGCCAGTAGGCCTTCTGCAGTGTTCCTCCATTCTTATGTTCTTATGTAGTAGTGCACCTTCCTAAGTTACATATTTTAAAGTTGAAGATTTATTTATTTATTCATTTTTATTTGGACATTAATTATTAATAATCATGCCTGAATAAATGCCTCAGTTTAATTTAATCACTGGCTTTTTGCATTACCCTGGGTTTAATCTAGGTGGAATATGATTGAGGTGTACAAATGGAAAATTGGAATTAATAATAGTGATATAAATAGTGATGAAAATACAATAACCCACACATAGGAGAGAGGAGCTCATGATGACGTTTTGGTCCGAACTACCTAGGCATGCTAGAGGCTTTCTTTTGTAATTACTTAATATTTTATAATGTGTAAACCACACATTGTATGTGCGGGTTATTTGTGTATTGTTCCAGTCACGGTATTGTGCCTTTTCGGTTCTTAATGTGATGAAAATATCTAGCCCAGAGAACTTGCAGCATTTATTCAAGTTGATCAAATTTAGATTTAGAAAGGGCATAGAGATCCTCAAGGAATTAGAGAGAGCTGCACACAAAAACAAGCAAATGCTAGTGGAAGTTCTGATGTTATACTTCAGCTATATATTTCTTTGGTAAGCCTTTATTTATATTATGCTGCCAAGTTGTAATCTCATTACAGAGGAGGTTGACAAAGTTGACCCTTTAATTCAAGAATCTCCCATACAAAGACAGGCTAAAAGCACCAAATTTCTGTTCTCTGAATAGTTGTAGAATTAGAGGGGATATGACATAAGTGTACAAATGTATTTTTTAAATATTAAAAATCAGTCATATGTATGATGATTCACGAAATAAAAGACCCATTGTACAAGTTCTTTAATTATGAATAGGGCACTTTTTGAACTATAGCAGAATTGAACTAACCAGTCTCTACTGTATCGTTCAGTGTGTTATTAATGTTAGTATACTGTACCATATTCAGATCAATGTTGCCCGAAATGTTCTGTTTACTAAGGGACATTCTGCATGCATGCCTAAATGTCATCCATCTCTGTATAAACATTGTACCATGATAAAGAATCTTGAATATACTATATTTTAATGCTGATGAATGACTGATACCAAAAATATTTCAGATTTTGCACAATAAAACAAACCGGAGAGCGGTATATTACAACAGCCGCAGCGCCACTCTGTTTCAGACTCACCCAAGCTGTTGCGTAAGTTGGCGATACATTCTATATTAACTTGTCCTTTTTCCTGACAAACCTTACCTGACCTTCTGTATTATATTGCAAAGCATGAGAACTCAATTTCAGTATACTGTACAATATTCTCCTTTTTTATTTTAATCATTTAAAACTACAGTGGACCCCCGCCTTACGATGAGCTCCCAATGCGACCAATTATGTAAGTGTATTTATGTAAGTGCATTTGTACGTGTATGTTTGGGGGGTCTGAAATGGACTAATCTAATTTACAATATTTCTTATGGGAACAAATTCGTTCAGTACTGGCACCTGAACATACTTCTGGAATGAAATAATATCGTAAACTGGGGGTCCACTGTGCATTTAAATTCAGTGAAAGATGTACTTCAAGATTCAGTAGCAACATACCTCAATTTTATAAATTTATTGCTTAATTATTTTATTTTTAAATCAGTTGTTACGTCTATCAAGGTGACTTTCAAAATGAGGGTGAAAGTTGCCTCGGTAGAAGGCACTGAAATATTGCAGGACAATAGAGAACAGCATAATGCTCGTACTATTTATTTCTTTCTTCGTCTTCATCTTTCATTGGTTCATTAACATTAGTTCCCCTTAACATTGTCTCTGGAGTGCTGAAGATTCTTGAATGTTAACTCTGGTACTGTCGTCTCTCATATAAAATTGGCATTGTTTCCAGCAGTAAAGATGTGATCAGCACTAAAAAGCATTCAGAGAAATATGGAAAAAGTAATTTGTATCGGGAATCTTTCTTATGAAGTGTTGAAAAGCCCTAAACATTCTAATCAGTCTAAAAAAGGCATAGAATGAGTGAAATGTGCAAGTAGAAAAGAGGAAATAAATATATATATGAAGTGTTCAGGAAAACCGGTTAGCTGGACTTTAGTTCTGGAGGTGGAAAGTTCAGTGCCTGCACTCTGAAAGAGGAGTGGAGATGTGTGGCAGTTTTTGGAGCTGTAGTATTGGCATGCTTTTGGCAAGACAGTAATGGAGTGACTGATGATGAGAGTGTTTTTTCTTTTTCATATCACCCTGCCTTGGTGTGAAACAGCCAATGTGCTAAAGAAAAAAAGACGGTACATCTGTAAGAAAGGCAGGATGACCCAGAAAAGGAAAATGCTGTATATACACTATCACTCATTCACTAGCTGTTTTTTTTATATAGCCGGACTTGAGTCCTGGAAATGGGAAGTACAATGCCTGCACTCTTAAAGGAGGGGTTTTGGGATATTAGCAGTTTGGAGGCATATGTTGTGTCTCTTTATACGTATATGCTTCTAAACTGTTGTGTTCTGAGCACCTCTGCAAAAAACAGTGATTATGTGTGAGTGAGGTGAAAGTGTTGAATGGTGATGAAAGTATTTTCTTTTTGGGGATTTTCTGTCTTTTTGGGTCACCCTGTCTCAGTGGGAGAAGGCTGACATCACAATTCAAAGGATTCACAGGACTTCAGCATCCCCACCAAGCCTTAAAAATACAGGCACTATATTTCCTATATACCTTAAAGGACCAAACAGCCAGTTTCCCAGAATCTCTTCATAGGTGTTACCCTATTCACACTTCAGCAGCATGCCAAATACCCTCCCCGCAACTCTCCACTTATTCTTTTGTGATGCATTTTGCTGGACATTCAAGTGCTACAATTCAAAGTCTCCTTTAAACCTTATCTCCAGCACTTTCTTGGAACACCCTCTTCCCCCCTCTCCTATACTTTCTGGGATTTATTCCAACACCTTCCATCTATCTCAGAATTAAACTCTCTTGTCCAACCTATAGTACCTTGCATCTTCCTTTCTACATAATCAGTCTACAAACTACATATTTCATAATGTTTATTTTGTTATATATTGACGCGCACACGTGCACATGAACACGTATCAATTTCTACATGATCAAACCATCTGACATGTACTATACGTACTATTCTACTCTCTGACATGTACTATACTACTGAAATTTATCCATAAAATTACCAATATGGAAAAAAAATAGTTTTAATGGATCATTTATCCTTTTGGATAATACCATATTCAAAAGATAACTTTTTGCTTAATTTTCTAGAGGTGAACCCTTGAAGAAAAAGAAGAAACTGGATCCAATGCTGGTGCGTCACAAGGAGGAGCGCAGGAAAAAGAAAATTGAGAAGGCAATCCGTCGCTTAGAGAAGAATGCTGGACAGCTGAAGCCACTTGAAGAACTTGAGGTCCCACGCACTGTTCTCCAGGAGATAGAGTTAGTGTGTTTCATTTTATGTTAGGTAAAAGGACAAAGATGCAACTAATGCGTCATTTTATTGTGGCAACGTTTCACTCTCCAGGAGCTTGGTGAAGCTCAATACTTCTGAAAGATCTGAGATGGAGAGAAGGGAGATAGGGCAGAGGGAGAAGAGAAAGAGAGGAGAGTGAGGGCAGAATGATTTTTTTTCTAAAATTTACTAGCCCAAAAAATTACAAATTAATCCTGGACAACATTTTGGTTCATTCTGAGCAATAATCATATTGTGATAATGGACCGAAACATTATTTATTTTTTATTTCTAATTTCTTGGAAAGTGATTTGTTATGGTGCTTTAATTTATTATTATTAGAAATATTGTATCATGAAGCTTTGTACATTGTATAAAGAAAAGACTTTATATAATGCATTACAGTACAACCTCTCCTCAGCAACGTACTTGTTTACCTACGATTCAGACTTAGGATGGTCTCTCTGACCAGTTTGCATACTTAGATAATGTATATTAGAGCTAATTTCCTGTTATGTTTATTACAATATACAGTACACTATAAACATTTAAAAATATACCAGAAATGTTATAAGTGGTGCAGAGGTGATATTAAAACTATACCAGAGATGGTTGACACAAACCCACTGCCATTGTAGTATGCTCCTCATTTAGCCATGAATTCGTTTACCAACGTGGTCTTAGGAATGGAACTCCATCGTTAGGTGAGGAGAGGCTGTATTTACTTTTATGTAAACAATTCTTAATCTAGTTGAATTGTTCTATTAAATTTCAGGGGTGCCTTGATGCTGGCAGAGGCATTGGAGAATTTGAACTATTTATTTTTTCTTTGATCAAATTTGATTACTTTTTATTTCCCAGGAACTGAATGACCACAGGTTCAGCACTTGTGAATATAATATAAGAAAATAATAATAATGCTAGGAGCAAGGGGCTAGTAACCCCCTTCTCCTGTGTAAATTATTAACTGTAAAAAGGCAGAAAAACTTTAATTTTTCCTTTTTTTGGGTCACCCTGCCTTGGTGGGAGACAACCAGCATGTTAAAAGAAAAATAATAAACCACTCGTGACCTGACAGCGAGACTGATCACTGGCATCGTCAACATCACTAGATCGACCTCAATCACGTACTGAGCCTTCCTCTTTTTCAGTGGTTATGTATGAGCGAGGTGAAAGTGTTGAATGATGAAAATATTTTCTTTTTGTGGATTTTCTCTTTTTTTGGGGGTCATCCTGCCTCAGTGGGAGACGGCCGACTTGTTGAAAAAAATACATATATATATATATATATATATTTATCGTTCTTCTTCTTTCAACGTACATATATTTATACCGTGGTTTATTAGTTGGGTGAATCTTATTTTGGCCTGCTGGTCGAGTGGCTCATTCACTGGCCCGGAATTTTACGACTCGCTTGCCGTGGCTTCAAATCCTACCCATACTGTGGTTTTGTTTGCAGTCGTGTTATTACGATGAGTCATAAACGATAATAATTTTGCTTCACAGGATTCGCAAGCGACCCACGAGTCCCATGTTAGAGGAAGTTGAAGAGGAGCGGGCCTCCCTGTTTAAGAAGTGGTCAAAATACAAGTACCAGCAACACTTCACGGAAGTCAATATGATTGAGACCATTATTGCCTCTAGAGAACGAGCATTAGAGGTATAGTATGTGATGTAGTGTCAAGTTCTGTGGACTATGCTTTTCAAGGGGGTGCCTTGATTTTAGTGAAGGGCTCTAAAGACCGAGCCTTAAAGTAGAATGTCAGGTGTTGAGTTCTGGAGTCATGCTCTTCAAGAGGGAGGGTGCCTTGATTTTGGTGAGGGGTCTCTAGAGAACAAGCATTAAAGGTAGAGTATGTCGTGTGTTGAGTTCTGAGGACCATGCTCTTCAAAGGAAGTGCCTTGATTTTGGTTAAGGGCTCTTGAACCAGAAAATTAGGGTTACCCTTCCTTTCTTGGCTCGTATGTTATTTCTTCCCATTCCCCAAGTGCAGTATGACTCCTATGGGTTTAGTACTTCCTCATACCTTAATGGGAGACAGCTGATGTAAAAACAAATTATGAAGTAATGTACAGTTAGTTTTTCCAGAACATTTTGAAGGTTCATAGTGTCATAAAATAATCGTCCTCTTGTCTTCAGATTTTTTGGCTTTGTTTTATCTAACCCAATAACATACGTAGTGCAGTTACAATATATTTATAGTTTTTAATGATTATTAATTCTTTATCCATAGTAATATGATTGCTAATGCTCAATAATAACCCACGTGGAGACAGAAATATGGGAGGTTGATTGATCCGTATGTTTCAACCCCCCATCTGGGATCCTCTTTAGCAAAGGATCCTCTGCAGAAGTGGATCCCAGAAGGGGGGTCGAAATACTTATACAGATTAATCAACCTACTACATAACACTGTCACTACACAACACTATAGCCACTACACAACATTATCACTACACAGTACTATCACCACTACACAACACTATCACTACACAACACACTCATCATTACTCGGTACTATCACCTCCCCTCCCCCCCCCCTTTTTTTTTTCTTCTTCTACCCAGTATACATTTTTCTGATGAAGGATTCAGTAGTATAATTCCTTGGGAGATTTCATTTACTCTTCAGTGGTTGAAGCGATGTTTGTATCCCTTAACTGGTTTCTTTAGAAGGTGATGCTTGTTGCGCTTGTGGTGCCTGCGCCTATATCTTGTGTTGGCTGCAGTGTCAGTCACTGGTGGCAGGACACTGAGCTCCACGTAACCTGTATTCCAACACATTGTAGTATGATGGAATTCTGTTAGCATCTCCATGACGTGGTCTACTACAGCCCAATCCGTGTCTTGACCCAACTGGTGGACGTATTCACTGATAAGTTGTTGAGAATCAGTGATATGACTGGTAGTGGCATAGTCCAGGAAGGTAAACACATGGTAAGCACATGTCATAAAGTTGGGCTTCTGTGTCACAGCAGTCACGTTGGTCACCTGGTGCTTTGGGATCCTATGTATAGCCAGATATTCCAAGAAGAAGGAGCTAGGAGGCTGAGAAGCGGAGTCGAAGTATAGATATTGACCATCCCAGCAGCGGAACACAGATACGCAGTGTGCTCTGATATTCTGCACAGACTCAATGACCATGTAGAAGCCTCGCCCACGGGCCAGAGGAGGTTCTCTCAGGATGTCATCGTTAATGACAAACCTGCAGTAGCGTCCCAGGGGACGAGGGGTATGGTACAATATCTGCTCTACATCATCTTGGCACATGCATCTGATGGTGCGTAGATATGGATTGTATTCATTATACTTCAGGAAACGATCTCTAACTTGAATCTGAGACTTCATCTTACTTCTCCCGGACATTAAAGTTCTGAGATAACAAACCTTCAGTAATAAAGAATAACAGAGTGGTGGGGGCCATATACCTTAAATAATAGTTTTGAATAATATAGTGACGTGAGAATTGTCGAGGGTGGAGGAAGTTTTGTAGAGGGTGGAGGAAGTTTTGTAGAGGGTGGAGGAAGTTTTGTAGAGGGTGGAGGAAGTTTTGTAGAGGGTGGTGGTAGTTTTGTCAAGGGTGGTGGTAGTTTTGTCAAGGGTGGTGGTAGTTTTGTCAAGGGTGGTGGTAGTTTTGTCAAGGGTGGTGGTAGTTTTGTCAAGGGTGGTGGTAGTTTTGTCAAGGGTGGTGGTAGTTTTGTCAAGGGTGGTGGTAGTTTTGTCAAGGGTGGTGGTAGTTTTGTCAAGGGTGGTGGTAGTTTTGTCAAGGGTGGTGGTAGTTTTGTCAAGGGGGGTGGTAGTTTTGTCAAGGGGGGTGGTAGTTTTGTCAAGGGGGGTGGTAGTTTTGTCAAGGGGGGTGGTAGTTTTGTCAAGGGGGGGTGGTAGTTTTGTCAAGGGGGGGGGTAGTTTTGTCAAGGGGGGTGGTAGTTTTGTCAAGGGGGGTGGTAGTTTTGTCAAGGGGGGTGGTAGTTTTGTCAAGGGGGGTGGTAGTTTTGTCAAGGGGGGTGGTAGTTTTGTCAAGGGGGTGGTAGTTTTGTCAAGGGGGGTGGTAGTTTTGTCAAGGGGGGTGGTAGTTTTGTCAAGGGGGTGGTAGTTTTGTCAAGGGTGGTGGTAGTTTTGTCAAGGGGGTGGTAGTTTTGTCAAGGGGGGTGGTAGTTTGGTCAAGGGGGGTGGTAGTTTTGTCAAGGGTGGTGGTAGTTTTGTCAAGGGGGGTGGTAGTTTTGTCAAGGGGGGTGGTAGTTTTGTCAAGGGGGGTGGTAGTTTTGTCAAGGGGGGTGGTAGTTTTGTCAAGGGGGGTGGTAGTTTTGTCAAGGGGGGTGGTAGTTTTGTCAAGGGTGGTGGTAGTTTTGTCAAGGGGGGTGGTAGTAGTTCTATAGTGAGGTTATAGTAGTTTTGTATAATGTGGTGAGAGACTTGTATAGCGAGTAGAGGTTATTGGTGTTAGTTTTGTATAGTTTGTAGTGATAGTTTTGTATGGTATGTAGTGGTGATATTTTTGTGTAGTGATAGTTTTGTATAGGGTGTTTTTTTTTTTTTTTTAACAACAAGTCGGCAGTCTCCCACCGAGGCAGGGTGACCCAAAAAAAAAGAAAATCCCAGAAAAGAAAATACTTTCATCATTCAACACTTTCACCTCACTCACACATAATCACTGTTTTTGCAGAGGTGCTCAGAACACAACAGTTTAGAAGCATATACACAACATATCTCTCTAAACTGCCAATATCCCGAACCCCTCCTTTAGAGTGCAGGCATTGTACTTCCCATTTCCAGGACTCAAGTCCGGCTATGTAATAATAACCGGTTTCCCTGAATCCCTTCACTAAATATTACCCTGCTCACACTCCAACAGATCGTCAGGTCCCAAATACCATTCGTCTCCATTCACTCCTATCGTTTTATATCATGTACAGTGGTGAAAGTTATGTATAGTGTATTGCAGTGATAGTTTTGTATAGTGTATAGTGGTAGTTTTGTATAGTGTATAGTGGTAGTTTTGTATAGTGTATAGTGGTAGTTTTGTATAGTGTATAGTGGTAGTTTTGTATAGTGTATAGTGGTAGTTTTGTATAGTGTATAGTTTACCTGGAGAGGGTTTCGGGGGTTAATGCCCCCGTGGCCCAGTCTGAGACCAGGTGATAGTTTTGTGGTGATAGTTTTGTATCATATGTAATGGTGATAGGTTTGTATAGTTTTAGTGATAGTTTTGTATAGTTTGTAGTGATATTTTTGTATTGTGTGTAGTGGTGATATCACCACTACATGCATGTTGCCTTCTTTCAGAGAACAGTGTTTAAATTGAGAGCAATTGAGACTTACCCTAAGTTTTCCAAAAATGAGCTTAAAAATTAAAATTTACAGCACTTTGGTGTACAAAGTGCAGCCAGCAGTAACAGCCTGGTTGATCAGGCCCTAATCCACCATGAGGCCTGGTCACAGACCGAGCCATGGGGGCGTTGACCCCTGGAACTCCAAGTATACCCCAGGTATACAGTTTTTCAGGGTTATGTAAATTAATGTTGCTTATTTAGTATATACATTATATAGGCCATTTCCCATGTAGGCGAAGGACCCAAAAAGGAAATGCATTGACCATTTATCATAACTGTCTTGCCAAAGGTGCATTGCTATGATAGCTCATGTGACATTTTTAACATGCACATCACCATTTTATTGTATTTGGATTTTATATCATGTTGTCATAGTTTAATTTTGTTTATAGAAGGAGAAATAAGTTATAAAGATAAAAGATAGATTTTATTTCTTTGCAAAGGTTGCAGTGTGTAATTACAATTTTGATTTGTTAAGTACGTATAAAGAAAACCACTATCATGCCGGGGCAGACTAATCCTAATATACTTAAAAACTACTGCTTAAGTCTAGACAAGATAAGCGTGGTTATCTCTTAAATAAACCATAAACCATACCCCCGGCCGGGATTGAACCCGCGGTCATAGAGTCTTAAATAAATCTTTATTTTAATACTAATGCGTGGTAGTCAAAGACGGAAATTTATAAGAATAATCTTGAAGTTGCACATAAATAACAGTTACAAATAATCGTTCAAACAGTAATATTTTATGGATTAGCAGATGTTTTAACCCGTAAACAGTCCAAGCAGATCTACGTTCACGTGTGTAGTGCTACAAAAGTAGATCTACGTTTTTTTTTTTTTTACATATTTTCAAATATAACAAAAAAAAAGTAGATCGAAGTTTTTTTACACAAAAAGAAGATCTACTTTTTTTACATACTTTCAAATGTTGAAAAAACATATATATACGTTTGGACCGTTTACGGGTTAATAGACTTTTTTTTTTTTAACACGTCGATCGTCTCCCACCGAGGGAGGGTGATTCAAAAAGAAAGAAAATCCCCAAAAAGGAAATACTTTCATCATTATTCAACACTTTCGCCTCACTCACATAATCACTGTCTTTGCAGAGGCGGTCACATACGATAGTTTAACCCGTTAACTGTCCAAGAGTAGATCCATGTTTATGCGTGTAGTGCTTCGACCTTGATTTTTTTTCCATTTGAAACCACGTAAAAAACGTAGATCAACATTCAGAGCGCTATGCTACAGTTAACGGGATAAATGTCAACCTCCGAACTGCCAGTATCCCAAACCCTCCTTTAAAGTGCAGTCAGAGGTCATATATTTGGGAGAGTTTCTTCATACTGATGATAAATTGTGTTACTTGACATTGAGAGATGAGATAATTTTTAAGCATAGCCCTAAACGGATTGTATAGCGTTACAGTATTGTACTGCGCTTTATTAAAGTGATGTGCTTTTATCATACAAGCTACAGATTTTAACATACAAGATTTTGTACATTATTTGCTACAAGTTTTTTTTTTTTTTTTTTTACAGGAACTCCGGCTTGAATCAGAGGATTTGTGGTTTGAGGCTGTTCAGTTGGACCAAACCCTGCTACCATTCACAGCGAAGGGTCCTGTTGCTACTCCCCCGATTAAAGATTATGAGTCTCCTGATGGCGAGTATATTGACAAGACGCCTACGTGGGATTAACCTTCAATATTTTATTAAAGAAATGTACATGGTAAGATGAATCATAAAGTAGAACAGCACTGATATTGTAGAACTTGCCTCATTTATGATAGGAAGTAAAATACTGCATAACTAGTGAAAAAATAGTGAAATTCGAGTGCTTTTGTGATTTCTCACATTATCAAGGAACTGTTCCTTAAATAACAAAAACAGGCACAATACCGTGACTGGAACAATACACAAATAACCCGCACATAGAAGAGAAGAGCTTACGATGACGTTTCAGTCCGACTTGGACCATGTATGACTTTGTAAATGGTCCAAGTTAGACTGAAACGTCGTCGTAAGCTCCTCTCTTCTGTATGCGGGTTATTTGTGTAACTGTTCCTTGATAATATGAAAAAATCACAAAAGCACTTGGAATATCACTTGTTTTTCACAGTGGTTATTCTGCATACTATGCTGTCACCTGATTACTGTGATCTTATTGCATCAGTACTTAGGTTTGAATAACTACAATATATTGTATTCATAGAGCAGTAACTATTTAAATATTTCCTGAAAGGATTGTAGGCTAACTAATGAATATCAATTTGTTATTTTTTGAGACAAGTGGGAGCTACCATAAATGATATATGCAGTAAATGAATGTATGAAATGAAATTATATGATATGTAGTTATAATATTTGTTTTGATTAATCCTTAAGTAGCAAAAATTATAGTTATACTTGTTAGTTATTTTTATATAGCCGGACTTGAGTCCTGGAAATGGGAAGTACAATGCCTGCACTCTAAAGGAGGGGTTTTGGGATATTAGCAGTTTGGAGGGATATGTTGTGTATCTTTATACGTATATGCTTCTAAACTGTTGTGTTCTGAGCACCTCTGCAAAAACAGTGATTATGTGTGAGTGAGGTGTAAGTGTTGAATGATGAAAGTATTTTCTTTTTGGGGATTTTCTTTTTGGGTCACCCTGCCTCGGTGGGAGACGGCCGACTTGTTGAAAAAAAAAAAAACTTGATACACCCAAGACTGATTTAGAGAGTTACTTCTGTCCCCTCAGCTTGGCCTGAGACCAGACTTACTTGTTGACTGATAAACAGCTATTGGTACTAGTGGTCCACAGGCTTGCATACCCCTCACACTCTGATCTGGCATATTTATATATGTAAGCAGTTACTTCACTGAGCAAGGGGCTAGTAATCCCTTCTCTTGTATACATTACTAAAGTTATAAAGAGAAACTTTTCCTTTTTGGGTCACCCTGCCTTTGATACAGCTGGTTTGTTGAAAGAAGTAGTTACCTCACAATTCATATCTGGCTGCCTTTTAGATTGTATTTATATGTACTGTTCTATCCTTGCCAGCTGCTCAGTACTATCAGTTTGCTTAAGAGCATTCTGCAAATACAGTGGACCCCCGCATAACGATCACCTCCGAATGCGACCAATTATGTAAGTGTATTTATGTAAGTGCGTTTGTACATGTATGTTTGGGGGTCTGAAACGGACTAATCTACTTCACAATATTCCTTATGGGAACAAATTCGGTCAGTACTGGCACCTGAACATACTTCTGGTTTGAAAAAATATCGTTAACCGGGGGTCCACTGTACCTTCTCTTAATGTAATGGATTAATAGAGGGGAACAGGAGGCTGGTAATGGCAGTTATGGTGGATAGGGAAGTGTTTTATTCTGATAGTAACATAAACATAATATAAGAAAGAAGGAACACTGCAATAGGCCTACTGACCCATGCAGAGCAGGTCTATGGCCAACCCCCCAGATTAGCCCAATGACCCACCCAGTCTGGTCACCTCCACTCAAGGAAGGAGCACAGCACCAGACCCAGCAGCACAAGCTAGTCAGGTCCAACTCGCACCCACCCACACCCACTCATGTATTTATCTAACCTATTTTTAAAACTACACAAGGTTTTAGCCTGAATAACTGTACTTGGGAGTTTGTTCCACTCATCCACAACTCTATTACCAAACCAGTGCTTTCCTATATCCTTCCTGAATCTGAATTTTTCCAGCTTGAAACCATTGCTGCAAGTCCTGTCTTGGCTGGAAATTTTCAGCACACTACATTCCCTTTATTTATTCCTGTTTTCCATTTATATACCTCAATCATATCCCCCCTTATTCTACACATTTCGAGAGAGTGCAGATTCAGGACCCTCAGTCTATCCTATACATGGGATCATCTTTGTCATCCTCCTCTGTACGTTTTCCAGAGCATTTATATCCATTCTGTAATACGGTGACTTGAACTGAGCAGCATAGTCTAAATGAGGCCTAACCAAGGATGTATAGAGTTGAAGAACAACCTGAGGACTTCTATTATTTATACTTCTGGATATGAAGCCAAGAATTCTGTTCGCTTTATTGCGAACATTGATGCACTGTTGTCTTGATTTTAGATTACTGCTAACCAGAACTCCTAAATCCTTTTTGCAATCAGTAGTATTAAGATCTACATTATTTAGTTTATATGTGGCCTTGGTGGGAGACGGCCGACTTGTTGAAAAAAAAAAAAAAAAAAGTGGCATGAGCTAAATATTTTGTAGCCAACAGATTTTGTTGTTTCTGAGTCAGTTGACTCGGCGAATTTTATTTTGTATTCCGAAGTTCCTTGTGTAGAAGTGTGTTATATCGAGGGTTTACTTATTGAAACATCCAGAATTATAGATGCTACATGATGTGTTCCATATTTCCTCTGGCATACACTCCTCCTAAGGGATCTGGCATGATCTCAGTGAGGGATTTTACACAAGGAACTGGACTTATCCTCCCCTTTGGATTAAACATAAATGCCTCCCTTACCCCAGATGCCGTATCAATACCTATAAGTTTTGATGTCTGTGAGGGGCACTTGTTCGAAGGAATTAACCTTGACTTCAAATTTCTTAGATCAAAACCTGAGTGCCTCCCATTTCCCTAGCCATTGTATTGACCCTTATTGATTTAGCTCTTTCCCTTTATTAGAATAATAATATTACACTAATAATATCAGGGAGAATATTTTGTCATCGGTTACATAAACAAATAAGTAATATTACTGATTTAATTGAGGTACAAGTATATAAATTATATAACTTAACATACCATGCCACATTATTATAAGTGTTTAATAACTAAAGTAAAGAACTAGAATTTTTTTTAATAACACATCGGCCATTTCCCACCAAGGCAGGGTGGCCTGAAGAAAGAAGAAACAGTCATCATCATTCACTCCATCACTGTCTTGCCAGAGGTGTGCCTACACTACAGTTAATATTACAAGCACCGAACATCTAAATTAAATAAATAATAATCGACTTTCATTCAAATTTATAAATACATGTACCTTTGACAAGAATCACATATAAGTCGTGGGGAAGAAATTATTGAATAATGATTTACAAAAAAAAAAAAAAATACAAAAATCCTTTCTATGGTGATGGGAAGATAGAGTACTGAAGGTGCGCCTCTCCCTTGGATCAAACCACAGTGTCATAGACTCCAGGTGCTGTATGGCCCCTATGAGTTTAGCATTTCCCCACGAATATAATAATTGTAATCTTGTCATGATAGCTGCAAGGTTCAACAGGGCTGTGCAGACCTAATGTGGAGGGGTTTGGTTGATGAGGTTTCAAGTCTAGTGTTGTGTTGTATGACCCTTTAGGTTTAGTGATTTATAATATTTATCTACTACATAAGGGGTCATTGAGGTTGCATATCACCTGTACACCATCAGTCAAGAATACTTTAGTTTGTAAATCCTTCAAGGTACATACTTTGATGGCAATTAAGGGCTTTTAATCAAAAGAATTAGAACCACTCTTGGATCATATCTCATTGTGTCCTATTTCCACAGTTCTATATAACTCCAAGGGGTTTTGCTATCCTCTCGGATGTAATATGTAAAGCTTGTTAGCCGGACTGTTTATATTGCCCTGGACATATGTTCATATGAGGAGAAAATGTCAACAAGTCTGGAGATGTGAGAACTTCTGGCATTGATAATGTCAACAATGTCAGGCTTGAGAGCTGAGCTTCCCACCAGGAAGCCATCGAGGTCCTTCAACTTAGCTAGTTCCTGACAGTTGTTGGAGGAGACTGAACCAGCATAGATGATGCGAGTTGTGTTGGCCACCTTGTCTGAGATGTTATGACACAGCCAGTGACGCAGCATGGCCAGGGCCTCCTGTACCTGGGCTGGAGTGGCCAATATTCCAGTATTGCTGGCCCACAATGCCTCAAACGCTATCACTACACTTGACCAGTCACTGATGCTTCTAGCCAGGTATTCCATCTGTTCAAACAATACTTCCTCTGTCCTCTGACTGTCTCTGTCTTCCTTCCTCTCACATACATTTGCCACCACCTGCAACAACATCAATAATATAAGTTAAGCTCTCTTGCAAACATCAACACCAGCAATAACATCAGTAATGTAAGCTGTGTTGCAAACCTCAACACATATCAGAACTACTAATATCACACTTGGCAAACCTGAACAATTCTATTAAAGTTCAACTTATACTTTTCTTATATTAAATTGAAATGTAAATTTGATATTGACTTCAACTCACTACTATAGTTTGAAAACACAAGTTTCATTTTGGGAGAATGTAAGAGTGATGAAAGGGTTACCTTAATTCCTGCTTTTTGGGCGTGAGCGACCTTTTCACTGATGAGATGATCAGGTTCATTAAATATAGTCCTGCGTTCAGGGTGACCCAGGATGACCCACTCTCCTCCACAGTCATGAATCATGGCCGGTGAGATCTCTCCACTAAAGTTACCACTTTCAACCTGTTCAAAAAAAACATGGAATTATAAATATAAGCTGTATCACCCATATGGGTTTGGCACTTTTTTAGTACACGTAATTATAACTACAGTAGAGCACAGAAGGCAATAGTTACACTACCAGTTATGTTCTTCCAAACCCTGTTGAAGCAACAGTGTACAACAGACAATACAAGTATGTTGTACCTTATAACAGTATAAAACAGAGACAATATAAGCACATTGTACTATATAACAGTATACAACAGACAATACAAGCAGGTTGTACCTTGTAACAGTTTTGAGCAGCTACAGCAATCTGGGGTGGAAGTTGGTCTCTGGCATAAGACAAGTAGCAGGATGGACATCCAACCACTGCCTCTGTTGGGGTAAACACATGTTAATATTTGTTCTCACAAAACTAATAATACAAAAAATATACATTTGTTATTAGCATCTCAAGTTTTTCCAAGTAATGCCAGATTAAATCCCCTCAGTGGGCTATTGTTCCAAGGAATTAGCCTATCCTACCTCTCTGTGTACATGATTGCTTCTCATTTTCCCAGGCACTATATGACCCTCACAGGTTTACTATTCCCTATTGAATGTAATAATGTCTGATTAAATGATTTATTTTGTGTCTTTCTGTGTATGATGCTAAAGTGTGAGGGCATTACTTGGGTTATTAAACCAGGATTACATTAGACAGCTAGCAGTGTGGCTTATTTGGATTGGATTTCTTTAAACCAGGATAACCCAAGAAAGCTAAGTAATGTGGCTTATTTTGATTGGAATTCCTTGCTCCTCTTCCCTATGATGCCACCCACAAGTCAAATAAATCCCCCATACCTATTTATTGCTAGGTGAATGAGGAGGCAGGTTCAATATCTGCTCATACAATTCGTCCTATCCAGGACTCGAACCTGGCTCTTCTAGAGAGTGTGAACCACTCTACCAGTGAACTACAAGGTGACATTTAACATAATGTGGTAACAGTTAACATCTTCAAGATACATCAACATAAAAAGATGACATTAAAACATGTGGAAGGTGCTCACCTGTGTTGGGGTCCAGAGAGGCAGCTGTCATGAACTTCACGATGTTATCGATGCGAGATTTGGTCACATTCATCTTCCAGTTACCGATCACGAAGAACTTCCTTGGGCTGGACATGTTGGGTTTCATTATTGTGATACTAATTTAGTGAGTACTTTCAATGCAGTGAGTGAGAGTTACAGTTTGTTGAACAGTGATAGTTTTGTGAGTACTTCTCAGCACTTTTCTGGCTTAGTGCTTCTTTTTTATTATAATAATAATAATAATTCAGCACTTTTCACTGCAGTGAACAATCAGTACTGTGTACAATATGTCCCAGATCACACTATAACTTATAGAATGCTATAAACTAGAGGAGACTTCAACGTTTTTTCTATTGATCTGTATGACTATATGGTAATGCTGATCAGTCTCCTGGTGCTACTATCACAAGCAGTGAACAGTGGCTTAGTGACAGTAGCAGACAGTGCCTCGACTTATATACTTGCTACCAAACAGGAAATGATGTAAACCCTTCTTGTTGCTTACGTCTGAGCTGCTTATGACATAAATATTTTCTTTTATGTATTTTCACAAAATGCGTAAGTACGCTACAATGATGAATAGGGAAGATTTTGATTGTTTTTCGGTTTTGTTTTAGTGTCAAGAAAATTTAGGGTTGAAGAAAAAAGTTGTTTTTTGGATTTTTATCCCAGAGGGTTTAAAAACTCAGGATTACCCAAGAAAGCCAAGTACGTAGTGTGCCTTATTTCCATTGTAATGCGTAGGTACTTCCCCCACATGATTACCAACAACCCGACTAATCAAGGATTGGTGTGTGATTGGCAAAAAGAGGATTGAGTCTCCACCAAGCCTTGTGCTGATTGACCCACACAGGTTTACCTCTTCATGAAATACAATAACTCCTTCCCATAACAGTCAATGACTCCTAGGCACCTATATACTGCTAGGTGAACAAAGGCAGCAGGTGTTAGGAGACTGGCCCATACTCACCACCCCTAGAAGTCTAATGGTTATAATCAAAACCATAAATTTTAAAGGGGTGGAGGGGTAAGCCGGTGGAAGGCCTCAGTCAGATGACCAAAAACTCCATTCATTCATTCATTCATTCGTTATGGATTTGCCGGTACTTTCGGCCTGGGTCTTCTCCAGATGGTGACCAAGTGGTGGCCCCCGGGTTGGGGGTGTTGTTCATCTTTCTTCTGTCTTCTTTCTTGGGCCCTCCGGGTGGAGGGTAACATCATCTCTCTTGTGGTGACTTCCCAGGGGGTAGTGTCATCTCATTTCGTATCTTCATCAGCAGGCGTCTCTAGGGCCAAAAACTCCAGTGGTGGATCATCATATGACTAAGACCCATGTCAGGAAACACTTGTCCTGTTTCCTGACAAACCTTAAATGGGCTTTATATGTGGCTCTGTAATATTAAGGTACAGTCCCTGGCTCCATTATGTACCTCTTATAATGTTGAGGTACAGTCCCTAGACCCATTATGTGCCTCTGTAATATTGAGGTACAGTCCATGGACCCATTATGTACATCTTATAATGAGGTACAGTCCTTGGACCTATTATGTACCTGTAATGTTGAGGTACAATCCTTGGACCCATTATGTACTTCTGTAATGTTGAGGTACAGTCCCTGGACCCATTATGTGCCTCTGCAATGTTGAGGTACAGTCCCTGGACCCATTATGTGCCTTTGCAATGTTGAGGTACAGTCCCTGGACCCATTATGTGCCTCTAATGTTGAGGTACAGTACCTGGACCCATTATGTGTGTCTTTAATGTTGAGGTACAGTCCCTGGACCCATTATGCACCTCTGTAATGTTGAGGTACAGTCCCTGGACCCATTATGTGCCTCTGTAATGTTGAGGTAGTCCCTGGACCCATTATGTACCTCTGTAATGTTGAGGTACAGTCCCTGGACCCATACCTCTGTAATATTGAGGTACAGTCCCTGGACCCATTATGTGCCTCTGTAATGTTGAGGTAGTCCCTGGACCCATTATGTACCTCTGTAATGTTGAGGTACAGTCCCTGGACCCATTATATACCTCTGTAATGTTGAGGTAGTCCCTGGACCCATTATGTACCTCTGTAATATTGAGGTACAGTCCCTGGATCCATTATGTGCCTCTAATCTTTTGAATACCATCCACAGGATGGGTATAGGGTTCATAACAAAAATATTAAACGTAGCATCATTATTAAGAAAAGAACAGGAATTTTTTGGGTAGGTTTATAATTAATCAAAAGGGGAGAGAGACAGGAAACACCAGTAATCTCCCCAACACAAAACGTTTAACGGCCTTCTGATTTTTCACAATTGACAGGATGTTAGTATCTCTCTCAATGGTTACTATCTGCCAACTCATTACACAGATTTATAGTTTTAGTTGTGCCGCCTGAGCAGCTAGTTTGTTAATGAGTCCTTATTAAGACTCTATTAGGCATAATATTAATAATAATAATAATAATAATAAAATAACATTTAAGAAAATTGGGAGTTTCATTTCAAAACAGTAGTCTAGAACTTATAAAGGCTCAAGAGCTGTAGATCAACACTCTCAAGAGATGTGAGGAACTTAAAAAAAATAAGTATAACCGCTGTATGTCACTTACAGCAGCATTGACGTAAATAAGTAAATTTATTCAGATATACACAAATACAGTTACATAGATTATCATACATAGCAGCATATGTGTAGAGAACCTGGGATAACCCAAAAAAGTCAGAGTGATTAATTTACATTGATGTCCTTTTAAAACATTATTATACTATAAAGGAATGAGTTATTTATATTTACATGTGTGTTAACTACAAATATAAAAAATCATTCTCCTCCCTTTCTGTCGCTACAATCATTAGGTACCTTTTGGCACTCTTCTTGAACTGGGACTGGCTTTGACATGTGCAGGCAGTCTGTTTCATTCCTTTATTACTGTACAATAAAAGGTGTTTGAAGCCTGGCCACTGACTGTGGCTACTACAAAGTTGTGCTCTCTCCCCCTAGTACTATGATTGTTCTCTCTCCCTAGTACTATGATTGTTCTCTCCCCCTAGTACTATGATTGTTCTCTCCCCCTAGTACTATGATTGTTCTCTCCCCCTAGTACTATGATTGCTTTGGTTCCCAACCTTGACAAAATTAGTAGCAAGATATTCTGGACACTGTTTGTGACCAATTTTATAAACTTGATTTAACTTCTGTTTTACTCTGTCTTCAACATTCAACATATCCAATTGTTGTAATTCATCCTGGCCTACATGTTCTTCTGGATCCAGGTCCAGGATGAATCTTACCATCCTGGCCTACATGCTCTCCTGGATCCAGGTCCAGGATGAATCTTACCATCCTGGCCTACATGTTCTTCTGGATCCAGGTCCAGGATGAATCTTACCATCCTGGCCTACATGTTCTCCTGGATCCAGGTCCAGGATGAATCTTACCATCTTGGCCTACATGTTCACCTAGATCCAGGTCCAGGATGAATCTTACCATCCTGACCTACATGTTCTCCTAGATCCAGGTCCAGGATGAATCTTACCATCCTGGCCTACATGTTCTCCTAGATCCAGGTCCAGGATGAATCTTACCATCCTGGCCTACATGTTCTCCTGGATCCAGGTCCAGGATGAATCTTACCATCCTGGCCTACATGTTCTCCTAGATCCAGGTCCAGGATGAATCTTACCATCCTGGCCTACATGCTCTCCTAGATCCAGGTCCAGGATGAATCTTACCATCCTGGCCTACATGTTCTCCTGGATCCAGGTCCAGGCTGAATCTTACCATCCTGGTCTACATGTTCTCCTGGATCCAGGTCCAGGCTGAATCTTACCATCCTGGCCTACATGTTCTCCTGGATCCAGGTCCAGGATGAATCTTACCATCCTGGCCTACATGTTCTCCTAGATCCAGGTCCAGGATGAATCTTACCATCCTGGCCTACATGCTCTCCTAGATCCAGGTCCAGGATGAATCTTACCATCCTGGCCTACATGTTCTCCTGGATCCAGGTCCAGGCTGAATCTTACCATCCTGGTCTACATGTTCTCCTGGATCCAGGTCCAGGCTGAATCTTACCATCCTGGCCTACATGTTCTCCTGGATCCAGGTCCAGGCTGAATCTTACCATCCTGGCCTACATGTTCTCCTGGATCCAGGTCCAGGCTGAATCTTACCATCCTGGTCTACATGTTCTCCTGGATCCAGGTCCAGGCTGAATCTTACCATCCTGGTCTACATGTTCTCCTGGATCCAGGTCCAGGATGAATCTTACCATCTTGGCCTACATGTTCACCTAGATCCAGGTCCAGGATGAATCTTACCATCCTGGCCTACATGTTCTCCTGGATCCAGGTCCAGGCTGAATCTTACCATCCTGGCCTACATGCTCTCCTGGATCCAGGTCCAGGACGAATCTTACCATCCTAGCCTACATGCTCTCCTAGATCCAGGTCCAGGATGAATCTTACCATCCTGGCCTACATGCTCTCCTGGATCCAGGTCCAGGCTGAATCTTACCATCCTAGCCTACATGCTCTCCTGGATCCAGGTCCAGGATGAATCTTACCATCCTGGCCTACATGCTCTCCTGGATCCAGGTCCAGGCTGAATCTTACCATCCTGGCCTACATGCTCTCCTGGATCCAGGTCCAGGATGAATCTTAACATCCTGGCCTACATGCTCTCCTGGATCCAGGTCCAGGATGAATCTTACCATCCTGGCCTACATGTTCTCCTGGATCCAGGTCCAGGATGAATCTTACCATCTTGACATACATGCTCTCCTGGATCCAGGTCCAGGATGAATCTTACCATTTTGTTCAGGGTGATTTGTAGTCAATCTTTCAGTTTTTGTCAAGGCAGAGTACCATGAAGAGCAAACGTAGTCCATATGACATTGTATAAGAGCTAGACATAGGGTCCTGCGAGCCTCAGTAGTCAGTAGGTAGACACTGCTTGTCTGTAGAGGTTCGAAGCCAGTTGGTAGAGGCATTTTCCAGTTATTACATGGGTCTTACAATGTTCCCCTTACATTGTGAATCCTAATTTATGGAAAATGATCCAGCATTGAAGGGTTGAAATCGATCGGATGAAATATTCTCAAAGACCTCAAGATCAGATGAAATATTCTCAAAGACTTTTTTTTTTTTTTTTTATTCTAGATATTTTATACTATGTATGATATGTATGATTTTCTTTCTTTTTGGGTCACCCTGCCTAGGTGGTAGACGGCCAACTTGTTGAAAAGAAAAAATATGATAATTGTACTTATGTGCACCTGTGCCTAAATAAGCTTACTTACCAGTCACCAGGTACCTGGATGTTAGTCACTTTACACCTGCTATCACTTCACCAAGCAGTAAAATAAGTACATATCTGGGTGTAAGTCACCTTACACCTGCTGGCACTGTTCACTTAGCAGTAAAATAGGTGCCTGGGTGTTAGTCACCAGGTGTGGGTCACATCCTGAGACAATATTAACCTAATTTTCTCAAAATGCATTGCATAACCATGTACATACATACTTTCTATATAACTGTTTCTATATAGTATGTCACTGATGTCAGGTATGGTCTGTATACCTTGCACATGTACTTGCAGAAATAAAGATTAAGCACACCCTTCCAGCCTGAATACTTGGCAGCTGGACAAGCACCTAAAGTAAGTACCAGGCCATGGACCGGGCCGCAGGGGCGTCGACCCCCAGAACACCCTCCTGGTATACTCCAGGCATCCTGGTATATATTAACATGATAACATCGTGCAGTTGCTACAGATTTGTTGGCTGCACATTCATGTCGCAAACCTCCCATTCCACCATATCCATTCATGCAACTATTGCCTTACATGGCAATGTTGCACAAATCTTTTCCTATTTATACATGTGCTAGCATTAAAAATTTGAAACGATCAAATGAGACATTCTTAGGTAATGAACAAAAACCTTGGAAGGAAAAAATATCAAGCAACCACTATATGGCACACTTTTGGGGATATGTAATTTTTATTATATTCATAGAAAAGCACTAAACCCATAGGTGTTGTGGAATTTTTTATAATTTTCCTAAATTTAGTGTAAAAAAAATAAATACTGTCATGTAATATTTAAAATGAATTGTTGGTGTGACTCTGAAAATAAAAACAGGAATTACACATAAAATGAATCGTCACACTGGAGGAGGAGAACTGTATGACCCTTATAGGTTTAGCACTTCATTTTTTATTATTGATGGAGGAGAGAGACGAGGACAGTACAGCGATGCATCACTGGTAGTGCAATTGAGTATGATTAATCTGGTATCATCGAGGCCAAAAATGGGTTTATTGGCTGGAATCGAGGATTAGAAGTTTATTTAGCATCCTCTGAAATGGTAAATGAATTTATAACTTGTGAAGCAGCTCCAATATGACTGTATAAGCAGAAATAAGTGGACTGCAAATTTGAGCAGCCCACATTACATATATGCTTACCCTTAAGTCCCTGGACCCATTACGTACCTCTGTAATCTGTAAATACCTTTGTAACTTGTCATGATTGTGACTAGACCTACCTGGAGTTCATTACCTTTGTAAATTGTGAGTTCATTACCTTTGTAAATTGTGAATTCATTACTTCTATAACTTGCTCAGCTATCAAAACTTTGGAGTCCAGTCCCTGGACCAATTATGTACCTCTGCAACCTTTTGACTACCGCCCACAGGATGGGTATGGGGTGCATAATAAACATATTAAACTAAAAAACTAACCTTAATTAGCAGTATGTATATATTGCCTTGGCTACTGCATATATTCTGATAGGGATGCATTAGGATGTGGCCACTATAATTGTAAGTTAATGTCTATAATTTGGCATTTTTAATTATTGTGATAATATTCAAGTATTGAGAAATCTTACCCAGTCTCTGTGTTCACTAGTATTCCCATTAACCATTTCTGGAGATAAAGTCCTTAAAAATTTATACAATCTACTATCTTATAATTTACCAATATTATTGGTATTAATTTTTTATATATGTGATATTTGACAGGCCCGCCTGTGGGTGGGAGAGGCATGATGCTGCCTGATGTCTCTCAAATCCCATCTAGCTCTGAGGTACAACTAACATTGGTAAATTGATGTCAGCTAGACCTGTATACCTTGTCCATGTACAGTGGACCCCCGGTTAACGAACTTTTTTCATTCCAGTAGTATGTTCAGGTGCCAGTACTGACCGAATTTTTTCCCATAAGGAATATTGTGAAGTAGATTAGTCCATTTCAGACCCCCAAACATACACGTACAAACGCACTTACATAAATACACTTACATAATTGGTCGCATTGGGAGGTGATCGTTATGCGGGGGTCCACTGTACTTGTAGAAATTAAGATTATTATTATTATTATTAATAATATTATTATTATTCAATAAATTGTTGCTTAGTTGTGCCCCTCTTAAATTATGTGGGCAAAATATTATTTTCCATTCCCCTGGGAATGGGAAATAATCAGGTTTGATCCAAGGAAGAGAATGGTAGCCCCAATTCCTTGGATCAAACGCCCTTTTACCAGCATCAAGGCATCTCTCTGGAAGGGAGTGAGAAATATTTAGAGTCAGTCAAAATATAGATTTCCCTTTTTATTAGAGCTGCACATTATATAAATTATATAAATAAAAAGTCATAGACAAAATTCAATAAATATAGTAAATAATGTAATAAATAACTACTAAATTGGGACACCTAGATGTATCTCTTAGGCATACGTGGAACCAGAGAATTGTGCTTATTTATTTCTCTGTGTTTGACGTGGGAGATGAGTTTAGTAATATGCTGCAGCTGCTGCTGTTTCACCCATAGTGATGAAGAGGACACACATGAGGCATTGATAATGTCAACAATGTCAGGCTTGAGAGCTGAGCTTCCCACCAGGAAGCCATCGAGGTCCTTCAACTTAGCTAGTTCCTGACAGTTGTTGGAGGAGACTGAACCAGCATAGATGATGCGAGTTGTGTTGGCCACCTTGTCTGAGATGTTATGACGCAGCCAGTGACGCAGCATGGCCAGGGCCTCCTGTACCTGGGCTGGAGTGGCCAATATTCCAGTATTGCTGGCCCACAATGCCTCAAACGCTATCACTACACTTGACCAGTCACTGATGCTTCTACCTAGGTATTCCATCTGTTCAAACAATACTTCCTCTGTCCTCTGACTGTCTCTGTCTTCCTTCCTCTCACATACACATGCCACCACCTGCAACAACATCAATAATGTAAGTTAAGCTCTCTTGCAAACATCAACACCAGCAATAACGTCAGTAATGTAAGCTGTGTTGCAAACCTCAACACATATCAGAACTACTAATATCACACTTGGCAAAACTGAACAATTCTATTAAAGTTCAACTTATACTTTTCTTAGATTAAATTGAAATGTAAATTTGATATTGACTTCTACTCATTACTATAGTTTGAAAACACAAGTTTCATTTTGGGAGAATGTAAGAGTGATGAAAGTGTTACCTTAATTCCTGCTTTTTGGGCGTGAGCGACCTTTTCACTGATGAGATGATCAGGTTCATTAAATATAGTCCTGCGTTCAGGGTGACCCAGGATGACCCACTCTCCTCCACAGTCATGAATCATGGCCGGTGAGATCTCTCCACTAAAGTTACCACTTTCAACCTGTTCAAGAAAACGTGGAATTATAAATATAAGCTGTATCACCCATATGGGTTTGGCACTTTTTTAGTATACGTAATTATAACTACAGGAGAGCACAGGAGGCAATAGTTACACTACCAGTTATGTTCTTCCAAACCCTGTTGAAGCAACAGTGTACAACAGACAATACGAGTATGTTGTACCTTATAACAGTATAAAACAGAGACAATATAAGCACATTGTACTATATAACAGTATACAACAGACAATACAAGCAGGTTGTACCTTGTAACAGTTCTGAGCGGCTACAGCAATCTGGGGTGGAAGTTGGTCTCTGGCATAAGACAAGTAGCAGGATGGACATCCAACCACTGCCTCTGAAAGCAAAAAAGAATATTTTTTAAAATATAGAAAGAATCCTGGAACCTTAAAAAATATTAGAATTAAGTCATAATCAATTATGATCTAATTCTATAATGAAACAGGCTTGCGTCTTGAACCAGAGTGATTGTATAGGTTCTTAAGAGTCGTGGAGAATCATGTAATAAGGTATGAGGTACTCCAGGAATCTTTCTCTACATCATCGACACCATGCCCAGCCCTTCTAGGGTAGGGTAGGTGCCTAAGCTGGAGCTTGTAGCTCACAAGACTGTCCTTCCCATTAGCCCCCTTGGGGTGGGGATGGCACTCCAGAGAGGCCTAGGGACAGTTGGTCCCAAAGATGAGGGGTACTTGTGCCTCCTCCCATGGCAGACTTAGGTCTCAGACACTCCCTAGACAGGGAGCCAAGGCCGGGCCACCACTTGGAAAAGGCCCGGGCCGGGAGAATACCGGTGAATCTTTAATAATAATAATCTCTATACAGTGTGACAAAAACTGCTTTCATCTAATCCTTCAGGATCTATGTAACGTGTTTGTCTAGCTATCAAAACTTTGGAGCCCAGTCGTTTGCCTCTGTAATGTTGAGATACAATCCCTGGTCCTATTATACAACTAATGTTGAGGTACTACTGTGTGATTGTAATGTTGAGGCACAGTCCCTGGTCCTATTATGTGACTAGTGTTGAGGTTCAGTCCCTGGTCCTATTATGTTACTGTAATGTTGAGGTACAGTCCCTGGTCCTATTATGTGCCTTCCCCTCAAGGAAGTGTTCTTGATGCTGGTGAGGGGCTCTTGATCTAGGGAATTGGATCTGTGCTCCAGTTCCCTGAATTAAACCTGAATACCTTCCACACCCTCCCACAGGTGCTGTACAATCCTATGGGTTTAGTGCTTCCCCCTTGATTATAATATTATGTGCCTGTGTAATAGTGAGGTACAATCCCTGGCCCCCATTAAGAGCTTCTCTAATGTTAAGGTACAGTCTCTGTACCCATTATGTGCCTCTGTAATATTTTGACCACCACCCAGGCCTGGTCACAGACCGGGCCGCGGGGGCGTTGACCCCCGGAACTCTCTCCAGGTAAACCCACACCATGGATATGAGGTGCTTAATAAATTTATTCAACTGATGCTATTTAACGTAGTTATAGCTGAGTAGTTATTATGCTTAAGCAACTGAATATTGTTAAGGAGAGATTTTAAGTCGACAAATGATAAAAAATTATTCCATAAACTAATTTGGATTTTTAAAATACTGAGATTAAAGTCAAATTTGGACAGGCACCTAAAGTCAGTACTTGATCAGCCAGGCTGTGGTTCGTAAGTCAGTTTACATGCGGCCAACAGTAACAGCCTGGTTGATCAGACCCTGATCCACCGTGTGGCCTGGTCACAGACCGGGCCGCGGGGGCGTTGACCCCTGGAACCCTCTCCAGGTATACTCGAGAGATACCTCTTGGTGCATATAAGTAAGTTTATTCAGGTATACACAAATACAGTTACATAGATTATCATACATATAAATACCATACATATAAATATCATACATATAATTATCATACATATAATTATTATACATATAATTATCATACATGTATTTATCATACATATAATTATCATACATATAATTATTATACATACATATAATTATCATACATATAATTATCATACATATAATTATCATACATATAATTATTATACATATAATTATCATGCACATAATTCTTATACATACTTATAATTATCATACATATAACCATTGTACCAACTCACCTGTGTTAGGATTGTGGGGTCGTGATAGTAGACTTCGAGTCAGGTGGTCAATGTCATCTCGGGTCACCGAGGAGGACCAGTTGGCAACCACCAGAAACTTTCTAGGGCTCGACATGTTAGTTTTTGCGGTGCTGTGGTCCTGCTTCCTGGTCTCGGTACGGTGTAACCTCTCAGTAGCCCTATAAATTGCCAACAAAAAAAAATGGGTTATCATAAGTAATTTACACATACATTACCTTTTATGATAATTGTAATTACCTAATTATGTGTAATTGTACTTATGTGAGCCTGTAGCTAAATCAACTTACTTGTTGGTGCTCCTGCAGACGTGAAATCGGTGAAGAGGAGCAAGTTCCTGGGCTCGATACGGTGTAAGTTTGCAGAGGCCCTGTAAATTGCCAACAAAAAAAAAATGAGTTATCATAGGTAATATACACTTATATTACTGATAATTGTCACCACCTAATTATGTGTAAGTGTACTTATGTGCACTATACCTAAATAAACTTACTTGATACTACAGACAGTACACAGGAGCAGGTTCCAGGGATCGATACGGTGTAAGTTTTCAGAGGCCCTGTAAATTGCCAACCAAAAAAAAAAATGAGTTATCATAGGTAATATACACTTATATTACTGATAATTGTCACCAACTAATTATGTGTAAGTGTACTTATGTGCACCTATACCTAAATAAACTTACTTGATACTACGTGAAATCAGTACACAGGAGCAGGTTCCAGGGTTCGATACGGTGGAAGGTCCAAGTGGCCCTAATTACCCCAACAAGGTCAGTAACTTGAACTAGTACAAAGGTAACAATGGTGACGCCTCAGTGATGTACTAAAGATGTCAGTGTTGCTGCAGACATCACACTGTTACTCTCAACAAGACTCAGTCATATATATAATGTTTTCCTGGCCGCTGACTTCCGGTAAGTCGTTAATGTCTCTCGTTGTTCACTAAAAATATTTTATTTCTTTGTATAGGTTACAATGTGTTATTATAATGTTGTTGAGTATAAGTCCATTATCAAGGGGCATGACCTGTACCTTTGTAATGTTGTGGTATAGTTCCTGGACCCATGAGGTACCTCTAATGTTGTGGTATAGTCCCTGGACCCATTATGTGCCTTTGTAATGTTGTGGTGTAGTTCCTGAACCCATTATGTGCCTTTGTAATGTTGAGGTGTAGTTCCTGGACCCATTATGTGCCTTTGTAATGTTGTGGTGTAGTTCCTGGACCCATTATGTGCCTTTGTAATGTTGTGGTGTAGTTCCTGAACCCATTATGTGCCTTTGTAATGTTGAGGTGTAGTTCCTGGACCCATTATGTGCCTTTGTAATGTTGTGGTGTAGTTCCTGAACCCATTATGTGCCTTTGTAATGTTGTGGTGTAGTTCCTGGACCCATTATGTGCCTTTGTAATGTTGTGGTGTAGTTCCTGAACCCATTATGTGCCTTTGTAATGTTGTGGTGTAGTTCCTGGACCCATTATGTGCCTTTGTAATGTTGAGGTACAGTCCCTGGACCCATTATGTGAATGTAATGTTGAGGTATAGTCCCTGGACCCATTATGTGAATGTAATGTTGAGGTATAGTCCCTGGACCCATGAGGCACCTCTGTAATGTTGTGGTATAGTTCCTGGACCCATTATGTACCTTTGTAATGTTGAGGTATAGTTCCTGGGCCCATTATGTGTCTTTGTAATATTGAGGTATAGTTCCTGGACCCATTATGTGCCTTTGTAATGTTGTGGTGTAGTTCCTGAACCCATTATGTGCCTTTGTAATGTTGTGGTGTAGTTCCTGGATCCATTATGTGCCTTTGTAATGTTGAGGTACAGTCCCTGGACCCATTATGTGAATGTAATGTTGAGGTATAGTCCCTGGACCCATTATGTGAATGTAATGTTGAGGTATAGTCCCTGGACCCATGAGGCACCTCTGTAATGTTGTGGTATAGTTCCTGGACCCATTATGTACCTTTGTAATGTTGAGGTATAGTTCCTGGGCCCATTATGTGTCTTTGTAATATTGAGGTATAGTTCCTGGACCCATTATGTGCCTTTGTAACGTTGAGGTATAGTTCCTGGACCCATTATGTGTCTTTGTAATGTTGAGGTACAGTCCCTGGACCCATTATGTGAATGTAATGTTGAGGTATAGTCCCTGGACCCATGAAGCACCTCTGTAATTTTGTGGTATAGTCCCTGGACCCATTATGTGCCTTTGTAATGTTGAGGCATAGTCCCTGGACCCATTATGTGCCTGTAATGTTGAGTTATAGTCCCTGGACCCATTATGCGCCTTTGTAATGTTGAGGTATAGTCCCTGGACCCATTATGTGCCTGTAATGTTGAGGTATAGTCCCTGGACCCATTATGTACCTTTGTAATGTTGAGGTATAGTCCCTGGACCCATTATGTGCCTTTGTAATGTTGAGGTATAGTCCCTGGACCCATTATGTGCCTTTGTAATGTTGAGGTATAGTCCCTGGACCCATTATGTGCCTTTGTAATGTTGAGGCATAGTCCCTGGACCCATTATGTGCCTGTAATGTTGAGGTATAGTTCCTGGACCCATAATGTGCCTTTGTAATGTTGAGGTATAGTCCCTGGACCCATTATGTGCCTTTGTAATGTTGAGATATAGTCCCTGGACCCATTATGTGCCTTTGTAATATTGAGGCATAGTCCCTGGACCCATTATGTGCCTGTAATGTTGAGGTATAGTTCCTGGACCCATTATGTGCCTTTGTAATGTTGAGGTATAGTCCCTGGACCCATTATGTGCCTGTAATGTTGAGGTATAGTTCCTGGACCCATTATGTGCCTTTGTAATGTTGAGGTATAGTTCCTGGACCCATCATGTTCCTCTGTACTGTGGTACAGTCCCTGGACCCATTATGTACCTCTGTAATGTTGAGTTGCAGTTCCTGGACCCATTATGTGCCTGTGTAATATACCGCCCACAGGACGGGTTATGGGCGTGCGTAATGATATTAATTAAACTAACTTCCAAGCCCTGTATGACCCTTACGGGTTTAGCGCATGTCTGGATTATGATAATACCCCCTTAAACCGAATTTCAAAGATTTTTTCGACTTGCCAGCGACTCAGAAAGGCGATGATTTATTATGTACCCCATACCCATCCTGTGGACGGTAGTCACCCCATACCAGCAGTAACAGCCTGGTCGATCAGGCCCTGATCCACCATGAAGCCTGGTCACAGGCCGGGCCGCGGGCGCGTTGACCACCGGGACTCTCTCCAGGTATACCCATCCTGTGGACAGTAGTCATGGGATTACAATGGAAATAAGTCTCTCTGTCTAACTTTTTTGGGTTATCCCAGGTTGTCTACACATTCTGCTATGTATGATAATCTATGTAACTGTATTTGTGTATATCTGAATGATTATTACCTATGTAATATGTCAAGATATCTTATTAATGAAAATAAGATACCAGATAAACTAAGCAAATTTGCTTGTAACAGATAAGTGAACTGTAGATATGTAGATATAAATCCATATGTACACCTGTTAGCCCTTTTGGAAGGCCTAGTTCCTAGGCCTATTGTGTATCCATGTGCTGTTGTGGTACCGTCCACAGGATGGATTTGAGAGGTGCACAATAAACTAGCAACTTCTGTGGCTAAATCTAATCCTGAATAAACTTACAGACGTATATAATGGGTCCAGGTACTGGGCCCCAAAGTTTTGATACCCAGCAAACCAAACGTACATTAAAACACCCGTTTTAGATGAGGGAATGAATCAGTTAAGACAATTGTCATCCGGAAACAGTACATTAAGTGAGGGTTATCTCAGGACTTCCCCTATACACGCGTCACTATAGCGACCTACACATCCGTACATCAACCCGGTCTAAGATTTTTGTTTTATATATTGATCAGTTTCATAGCTTAGGTTATACCAGGGACAGTGCCCCTGCTGCCCGGACTGTGAATAGGCCTCATGGATCAGGGCGTCATCATCCAGGCTGTTACTGCTGGCTGGTCAGGTACTGACTTTAGGTGCCTGTCCAGTGCCTTCTTGAAGACAGCCAGGGGTCTTGAAGACAGTCAAGGGTCTTGAAGACAGTCAGGGGTCTTGAAGACAGTCAAGGGTCTTGAAGACAGTCAGGGGTCGTGAGGACAGTCAGGGATCTTGAAGATAGCCAAGGGTCTTGAAGACAGTCAGGGGTCGTGAAGACAGCCAGGGATCCTGAAGACAGTCAGGGGTCTTAAAGACAGCCAGGGGTCTTGAAGACAGTCAGGGGTCGTGAGGACAGTCAGGGATCTTGAAGATAGCCAGGGGTCTTGAAGACAGTCAGGGGTCGTGAAGACAGTCAGGGATCTTGAAGATAGCAATGGGTCTTGAAGACAGCCAGGGGTCTTGAAGACAACCAGGGGTCTATTGGTAATCCCCCTTATGTATGCTGGGAGGCAGTTGAACAGTCTTGGGCCCCTTACCTTACACCTACTGTCACTATTCACCTAGCAGTAAGTAGGTACCTGGGTGTTATTTACCTTACACCTACTGTCACAATTCACCTAGCAGTAAGTAGGTACCTGGGTGTTATTTACCTTACACCTACTGTCACTATTCACCTAGCAGTAAGTAGGTACCTGGGTGTTATTTACCTTACACCTACTGTCACTATTCACCTAGCAGTAAGTAGGTACCTGGGTGTTATTTACCTTACACCTGCTGTCACTATTCACCTAGCAGTAAGTAGGTACCCGGGTGTTATTTACCTTACACCTACTGTCACTATTCACCTAGCAGTAAGTAGGTACCTGGGTGTTATTTACCTTACACCTACTGTCACTATTCACCTAGCAGTAAGTAGGTACCTGGGTGTTATTTACCTTACAACTACTGTCACTATTCACCTAGCAGTAAGTAGGTACCTGGGTGTTATTTACCTTACAACTACTGTCACTATTCACCTAGCAGTAAGTAGGTACCTGGGTGTTATTTACCTTACACCTACTGTCACTATTCACCTAGCAGTAAGTAGGTACCTGGGTGTTATTTACCTTACACCTGCTGTCACTATTCACCTAGCAGTAAGTAGGTACCCGGGTGTTATTTACCTTACACCTACTGTCACTATTCACCTAGCAGTAAGTAGGTACCTGGGTGTTATTTACCTTACACCTACTGTCACTATTCACCTAGCAGTAAGTAGGTACCTGGGTGTTATTTACCTTACAACTACTGTCACTATTCACCTAGCAGTAAGTAGGTACCTGGGTGTTATTTACCTTACACCTACTGTCACTATTCACCTAGCAGTAAGTAGGTACCTGGGTGTTATTTACCTTACACCTACTGTCACTATTCACCTAGCAGTAAGTAGGTACCTGGGTGTTATTTACCTTACACCTACTGTCACTATTCACCTAGCATTAAGTAGGTACCTGGGTGTTATTTACCTTACACCTACTGTCACTATTCACCTAGCAGTAAGTAGGTACCAGGGTGTTATTTACCTTACACCTACTGTCACTATTCACCTAGCATTAAGTAGGTACCTGGGTGTTATTTACCTTACACCTGCTGTCACTGTTCACCTAGCAATAAGTAGGCACCTAGATGTTAGTGGACTGGTGTGGGTCACATCCTGGGGACAAAACTGACCTAATTTTCCAGAAATGCTCTACATAACAAGGGTCTTTCTATATAGTAGTATGTCATAGGTGTCAGCTATGGTCTGTATAAGTTGAATCATGTACTGGCTGTAATAAAGATTATTATCATTATTATTATTGTGAGTATTGAGTTTGTAGATAGTTAATGCGTCCTTTTGACTATTATTACTAGCAGTAGTATACACGGGAAGCATCAAACCGTAGGGGCGTAGGACTCAAAGATACGATCAGAAAGCCGTGTTATCCTCATCACAGTGAACGTTTTCAGAGGGTAACACTTGACTGTAAATACGTCATACCCAGAGCTTCCGTTGTAACCTCGTTCTGAGGCTGTGATGGCGTTTAACTACGTCAAGCTATAGAAATACGACCCCTCCTTCCGGATTTACTCCACCGCACTTCCTAACGGAAGCCACTGTACCGTGACACCTCAGGGAACATAGGCTTATTTAGGCATAGGTACACATTATTGATGGACTGATTGCATAGTATTTACGTACCTACTGCCTCTGCTGGTGCCTCTGTTCTCGACTGAAGACGCCTGCTGTGTAGGCGAAGGGTTTCGGAAAAATTTACCTAACTACTGCACATATGTCTTGCAGTATACTATCATCATATTCACAGGTACATAAGTACAGTTACCATACATAGTGTAAATTACCTAGGTACAGGTAGAAGCATTGGGCGTGTTTCCTTAAGACATCTGCTGTCTCTTCACCTAGCAGTAAGTAGGTACCTGGGTGTTAGTTACCTTACACCTGATGTCACTGTTCACCTAGCAGTAAGTAGGTACCTGGGTGTTAGTTACCTTACACCCGCTCACACTGTTCACCTAACAGTATGTAGGTACCAAGATGCTAGTGGACTGGTGTGGGTGGCATCCTGGGGATGAAATATACTATGTTACTGATGTTAGGTATTTTTTTTTTATTCGCCGGTATTCTCCCTAAGTTACAGGATCTTTATCTCTACAAGTTGGTTTGCGTGCAGCCAGCAGCAACAGCCTGGTTGATCAGGCTCTGATCCACCAGGAGGCCTGGTCTCAGACCGGGCCGCGGGGGCGTTGACCCCCGGAACTCTCTCCAGGTAAACTCCAGGTAAACAAGTACTCACTGTAACTCATCCTGTAGCCTAAGTAGGTAATTACAGTGGCGTATAAACGGGTCAGGAAATGGCTCACAGGACGGAGAAAAATTTGTCTCCATGGCATGTTACTTTTAAGACTGTATGGACAAGAAATGGACTGGAATTGGACATGTACAATACCTGTTGGGCAGCACGTGCCTATACGCGTTCATGTCTGTATAAGTATATTATTTATGCATCAAAGTTACATTTTCTCTTCTGTATATGTATATGGAAAGCTTAGACATGTACACACACACGCACACACATACACACACACACACACACACACAAGGTGGACAAGGACAGGATGTTCCAGGGAGGGGACACAGAAACAAGAGGCCACAATTGGAAGTTGAAGACACAAATGAGTCAGAGAGATAGTAGGAAGTATTTCTTCAGTCATAGAGTTGTAAGGCAGTGGAATAGCCTAGAAAATGACGTAGTGGAGGCAGGAACCATACACAGTTTTAAGACGAGGTTTGATAAAGCTCATGGAGCGGGGAGAGAGAGGGTCTAGTAGCAACCGGTGAAGAGGCGGGGCCAGGAGCTAGGACTCGACCCTTGCAACCACAAATAGGTGAGTACAAATAGGTGAGTACACACACACACACACACACACACACACACACACACACACAGGAGGCAGGATCCATACATAGCTTTAAGCAGAGGTATGATAAAGCTCACGGTTCAGGAAGAGTGTCCTAGTAGCGACCAGTGAAGAGGCGGGGCCAGGAGCTAGGACTCGACCCCTGCAACCTCAACTAGGTGAGTACTACTAGGCGAGTACACACACACACAGGAGGACAGGAGGGTGAGGGCTTAGATTTTGCCACTGACGTGGTTAGTTTATTGTGCACCCCATATCCATCCTGTGGACGGTAGCACAAGAGCATATGGATACACAAAAGGCCTAGGAACTAGGCCCCAAAGGGTTAACAGGTGTACATATGGATTTATATCTACATATCTACAGTTCACTTATCTGTTACAAGCAAATTTAGGAAATTTGCTTAGTATATCTGGTATCTTATTTTCATTAATAAGATATCTTAACATGTCACATGGGTTATTATACTGTCTGTCTCTGTATTCCTCAGTAAGTGGACAATTAAGACAGTGACCATATGCCTGATCACATAATTTGCATTTAGTTTAATTACCATCTGTGTATCTCCCAAACTGCCAGAAGTACCTGTAACCAAGCCTAAGTCTGGCCACTACAACATCAGTCAGTACTTGTAACCAAGCCTAAGCCTGGCCACTACAACATCAGTCAGTACTTGTAACCAAGCCTAAGTCTGGCCACTACAACATCAGTCAGTACTTGTAACCAAGCCTAAGCCTGGCCACTACAACATCAGTCAGTACTTGTAACCAAGCCTAAGCCTGGCCACTACAACATCAGTCAGTACTTGTAACCAAGCCTAAGTCTGGCCACTACAACATCAGTCAGTACTTGTAACCAAGCCTAAGCCTGGCCACTACAACATCAGTCAGTACTTGTAACCAAGCCTAAGCCTGGCCACTACATCAGTCAGTCTGTTCGCATTGCACGTTAGGGGAGACATGATAACGACATATAAAATACTGCGAGGAACTGACAAGGTGGACAGAGACAGGATGTTCCAGAGATGGGACACAGAAACAAGGGGTCACAATTGGAAGTTGAAGACTTAGATGAGTCAAAGGGATGTTAGGAAGTATTTCTTCAGTCATAGAGTTGTCAGGAAGTGGAATTGTCTGGCAAGTGATGTAGTGGAGGCAGGATCCATACATAGCTTTAAGACGAGGTATGATAAAGCTCATGGAGCAGGGAGAGAGGTGACCTAGTGGCGACCAGTGAAGAGGCTGGACTAGGACCTCTGACTCGACCCCTGCAACCACAAATAGGTGAGTACATACACACACACACACACACACACACACACACACACACACACACACACACACACACACACACACACACACACACACACACACATTATATGTGCGTGTGTGTGTAAGTTTGACATCAAAACAACAGATATTACGATGTTCCTGAGAAATGCGTCATCGTGGTGGTCCCACAGGAACCACTACTGTCCCTACCATTATTTCAATTGGATTACCACGGGAAAATCGTCATGTAAACATGTTTACTGGTGATGTAGAAATATTTCGTCATAACAGAGGACAAAAACTAAATCCCCACACAAAGATCTGGATAAAGTGAACGACCTAATATACAAATTACTTGGTAAAATACTTTTTTTGACTAGCCAGTTAAACAAATTAACTCATATACAATAACCCTAATGGGATTAGCACTTAATTATTATAATAATAATCTTTATTACTACAAATACAAGTACATGATTGTACTAATTGTAATAGTAACTCGTACACAAATAATAGGCCCAAAAATCTACCCTGAAAAAGGATTAAGTTTTCGCATGAAAATTCCCAGTGTATGCCATGAAAATGTTGATTTTCATAGTTGAGAGGTCTCCTAGGCCTCCTAGGCCTCCCTCCGACAGCTACATAGACGGGCGCCTCTTTGCCTCTTATACAAGTCAATTTTTTGAGATTTCAAGCTTGGTAAATTGGTTGCAGTGGCTTCAATTGGCCCTTTATGGAAAGCTATACTCGAAGCTAACAGCGCTCTATAACCCTGGTGGGTTTACCGCTTACTTATGATTGTAATAACACTCAAAGCTAAACATAGCTTCATATAAATTTAGCCAGAGATGTATACACTTAATTGACTAGACAATAGTATAGGAAGGAACCGAAACACCTGGCTATAGGCTTCCTAGTTGTGGGTTATCTGTGATTTGTTCCAGCCAGGGTATTGTGGAATTTTGGTCAACATGTCGGTATTGTATATCCCGAATAAGAGATACATTGTGACTTTTTTTATATTCACTAAATTGTGTCAGTAATGAAGATAGTCGTAATGACTTAATCTGTGGTTGTAGCTACCTGGAATATACCTGAAGAGGGTTTTGGGGGTCAACGCCCCCGTGGCCCGGTCTAGTTTATGAGAAGTGGTTGCGAAGGGGCACCCATAACAATTCAAGCTTCAGGGTCCCAATACTTACGTACCTATGGTGCTCCTTTTGCCATGAAGACTCACCATACCCTTATCATAGGGTTGTACACGGTACATCGATTGTACTAACTCCAACACTCCTTCAGGAGCCACTGCCGGGTCACCACATGGAGAAGACCAGAGCCAGGACCCATCCTGGGATACCTATCCAACCCTGAAATTCAGCTTGATGTATGTATCAAGCTGAACTGTATATACCCATTACACAGGATGGGTATGGGGTACATAATAAATATGTTAAACAAACTGTATCCATTGCCATCGGGATATGATGGTCATGACTGTGACCAGATATAACTGGAGTTCATTACCTTCGTTACTTGTTCAACTATTAAAACTTTGGGGCCAAAGTTCCTGGACCCATTATGTACCTCTGTAATCTTTTGACTACCACCCACAGGATGGGTATGGGGTACATAATAAAGACATTAAACTGCACTAAAGATCAAAATGAATTTTTTATAAGATCAAAATGAATTTTTTATGAGAGAGCCACAAAATTTGATTAACACAAGCCTATCCGATGTTATCCTGACGCCAAATGACTTCGAACAGGCGATAAATGACATGCCCATGCACTCTGCCCCAGGGCCAGACTCATGGAACTCTGTGTTCATCAAGAACTGCAAGAAGCCCCTATCACGAGCCTTTTCCATCCTATGGAGAGGGAGCATGGACATGGGGGTCGTCCCACAGTTACTAAAAACAACAGACATAGCCCCACTCCACAAAGGGGGCAGTAAAGCAACAGCAAAGAACTACAGACTGATAGCACTAACATCCCATATCATAAAAATCTTTGAAAGGGTCCTAAGAAGCAAGATCACCACCCATCTAGAAACCCATCAGTTACACAACCCAGGGCAACATGGGTTTAGAACAGGTCGCTCCTGTCTGTCTCAACTATTGGATCACTACGACAAGGTCCTAAATGCACTAGAAGACAAAAAGAATGCAGATGTAATATATACAGACTTTGCAAAAGCCTTCGACAAGTGTGACCATGGCGTAATAGCGCACAAAATGCGTGCTAAAGGAATAACAGGAAAAGTCGGTCGATGGATCTATAATTTCCTCACTAACAGAACACAGAGAGTAGTCGTCAACAGAGTAAAGTCCGAGGCAGCTACGGTGAAAAGCTCTGTTCCACAAGGCACAGTACTCGCTCCCATCTTGTTCCTCATCCTCATATCCGACATAGACAAGGATGTCAGCCACAGCACCGTGTCTTCCTTTGCAGATGACACCCGAATCTGCATGACAGTGTCTTCCATTGCAGACACTGCAAGGCTCCAGGCGGACATCAACCAAATCTTTCAGTGGGCTGCAGAAAACAATATGAAGTTCAACGATGAGAAATTTCAATTACTCAGATATGGTAAACATGAGGAAATTAAATCTTCATCAGAGTACAAAACAAATTCTGGCCACAAAATAGAGCGAAACACCAACGTCAAAGACCTGGGAGTGATTATGTCGGAGGATCTCACCTTCAAGGACCATAACATTGTATCAATCGCATCTGCTAGAAAAATGACAGGATGGATAATGAGAACCTTCAAAACTAGGGAGGCCAAGCCCATGATGACACTCTTCAGGTCACTTGTCCTATCTAGGCTGGAATATTGCTGCACTCTAACAGCACCTTTCAAGGCAGGTGAAATTGCCGACCTAGAAAATGTACAGAGAACTTTCACGGCGCGCATAACGGAGATAAAACACCTCAATTACTGGGAGCGCTTGAGGTTTCTAAACCTGTATTCCCTGGAACGCAGGAGGGAGAGATACATGATTATATACACCTGGAAAATCCTAGAGGGACTAGTACCGAACTTGCACACGAAAATCACTCACTACGAAAGCAAAAGACTTGGCAGACGATGCACCATCCCCCCAATGAAAAGCAGGGGTGTCACTAGCACGTTAAGAGACCATACAATAAGTGTCAGGGGCCCGAGACTGTTCAACTGCCTCCCAGCACACATAAGGGGGATTACCAACAGACCCCTGGCAGTCTTCAAGCTGGCACTGGACAAGCACCTAAAGTCAGTTCCTGATCAGCCGGGCTGTGGCTCGTACGTTGGTTTGCGTGCAGCCAGCAGCAACAGGCTGGTTGATCAGGCGCTGATCCACCAGGAGGCCTGGTCACAGACCGGGCCGCGGGGGCGTTGACCCCCGAAACTCTCTCCAGGTAAACTCCAGGTAAAGAACATGGTTCAAGGGACAAAGTGCGTTAGGCGTGGAGTAACAACATGTTTCAGTACAGGCTGCAATACTGAAACGAACAGAACGCGTTATAGACACGTGGAAAGGATGTGACACAGGCGGATACATTAAGATGTGTTAAATATTTGATTAAGCTGTTCACTGAAACGTTTACAACCACTGCATGATTCAGAAGCTTGATAATCATCTGTTGCACAACGACTTACTATTAAGAATTACACTTGAAGACTAATATATGGATTTTTAATATTTCCTTGTGTATGGTCTACCTTAAGACCTTTGTTATACACCCCATACCCACTGACGTGGGCACTAATCACCCTATACCCATGATCTGGGTGCTAATCACTCTATACCCTTGATACTAATGGTTGTGTGGCCTGGTGGCTAAAGCTCCCGCTTCACACACGGAGGGCCCCGGGTTCGATTCCCGGCGGGTGGAAACATTTCGACACGTTTCCTTACACCTGTTGTCCTGTTCACCTAGCAGCAAATAGGTACCTGGGTGTTAGTCGACTGGTGTGGGTGGCATCCTGGGGGACAAGATTAAGGACCCCAATGGAAATAAGTTAGACAGTCCTTGATGACGCACTGACTTTCTTGGGTTATCCTGGTTGGCTAACCTTCCAGGGTTAAAAATCCGAACGAAATCTTATCTTATCTTGTCACCCCATACCCGTTGTGTTCACGAGCACTCAATAGTGGACCTACGTTTTTGGGGCCCTGAAGCTCAGGCCTTATTAGTTTTGTAAGTTTATTCAGGTATACACAAATAGTTACATAGATTATCATACATAACAGCATATGAGTAGACAACCTGGAATAACCCCAAAAAAGTTAGACAGAGTGACTTATTTCTATTGGTGTCCTTTTAATACCTTATTATACAATGTAGGAGATAATATTTATTATTATACTATAAAGGTGGTGGCCTGGTGGTTAACGCTCTCGCTTCACACGGCGAGGGCCTGGGTTCGATTCCCAGCCAGAGTAGAAACATTGGACGTGTTTCTTTCCACCTGTTGTCTATGTTCCCCATCAGTAAAATGGGTACCTGGGTGTTAGTCGACTGGTGTGGGTCGCATCCTGGGACACTGACCTAAGGAGGCCTGGTCACAGACCGGGCCGCGGGGGCGTTGACCCCCGGAACTCTCTCCAGATAAACTCCAGATAAAGGAGGTATACTAGGAATAAGGTAAAATCAGTTATTTATATTTAAATGTGTGTTAACTAAAAAAATAAGAAATTATTCTCTTCCCTCAATAATTAATATTTGCACCAATAACTCATTCAGTTGTAATTTGTTTACGATTGTAGTCATGTATAAACGTAAGTAAATTTACGTACATGATTCATTACCTTTGCAACTTGTGATTCCATTACCTTTGTACCTTGTTCAGCAATCAAAAGTTTGGGGGCCCAGTCCCTGGACCCATTACGTACCTCTGTAATCTGTAAATACCTTTGTAACTTGTCATGGTTGTGACCAGACCTACCTGGAGTTCACTACCTCAGCTATCAAAACTTTGGGGCCCAGACCCTGGACCTCTGTAATCTTTTGACTACCACCCACAGGATGGGTATGGGGTGACTACCGCCCACAGGATGGGTATGGGGTGACTACCACCCACAGGATGGGTATGGGGTGACTACCACCCACAGGATGGGTATGGGGTGACTACCACCCACAGGATGGGTATGGGGTGACTACCACCCACAGGATGGGTGTGGGGTGACTACCACCCACAGGATGGGTGTGGGGTGACTACCACCCACAGGATGGGTGTGGGGTGACTACCACCCACAGGATGGGTGTGGGGTGACTACCACCCACAGGATGGGTATGGGGTGACTACCACCCACAGGATGGGTATGGGGCGCATAAAAATATTAAACTAACTCCCTTTCTGTTGCTATATTAGGTATCCCTGCGAGCACTACATAATTAGTACACTAGCTTAGTGGAAAATATACAGGGATTAAAGGTAACTCAGTACACACACAGAGTTGTATATATATCCCCTATAAGGCTGTGTGGGATTGGGCACGGGTGATGTGTGGAGTCCCACAAGGGTAAGTGCTTGTGTCCTTGTTTTCTTTGGTGCTGTATATGTAAATGATCTGCCTGTGATACACCGCTGTATAGCCCTGGTGGGCTTAGCGCTTAGTTCTGATTGTATTGATCTGTCTGAGGTAACTGAATTTAGCGTATCATTGAGACTGATAATAATAATAATAATAATAATAATATCTCTATTTACTACAAGTACATGTACAAGGTATACCAGTACATGTACAAGGTATACAAGTACATGTACAAGGTATACAGATCATAGCTGACATCAGTGACATACTACTATATAGAAAGTCCCTTGTTATGCTGAGCATTTCCCGCAAATTAGGTCAGTTTTGTCCCAGGATGCCACCCACACCAGTCCACTAACACCCAGGATGTGACCCACAGCAGTCGACTAACACCCAGGATGTGACCCACACCAGTCCACTAACACCCAGGATGTGACCCACACCAGTCCACTAACACCCAGGATGCCACCCACACCAGTCCACTAACACCCAGGATGCCACCCACACCAGTCCACTAACACCCAGGATGCCACCCACGCCAGTCCACTAACACCCAGGATGCCACCCACACCAGTTCACTAACACCCAGGATGCCACCCACACCAGTCCACTAACACCCAGGATGCCACCCACACCAGTTCACTAACACCCAGGATGCCACCCACACCAGTCCACTAACACCCAGGATGCCACCCACACCAGTTCACTAACACCCAGGATGCCACCCACACCAGTCCACTAACACCCAGGATGCCACCCACACCAGTCCACTAACACCCAGGATGCCACCCACACCAGTCCACTAACACCCAGGATGCCACCCACACCAGTCCACTAACACCCAGGTACCTATTTTACTGATGGGTGAACATAGACAACCGGTGTAAGGAAACACGTCCAATGTTTCTACCACTTCGCCGGGAATCGAACCCGGACCCTCACCGTGTGAAGCGAGAGCTGTAAAAGTGGATGGGGGCAAGCAAAGAGAGCTAACTAACCTAAGAAATACCTTCAGAAATCTAACAGCGATTCTCTTAGGGCCTAATACCTACCTTACATGCAGCAGGAAGTTGTACCTGACCTAGCATATACAGGAACTTAAAAACATTAAAGTTTTCCCAATATTTGTGCCGGGATTGAAGAGAACACGATACCAGGAGAGACTTAATGAACCCGGCCTAAGACTTCGACCCTCTCCCCTAGTTGTGGTTGCAGGGGTCGATTCACAGCTCCTGCCCCCTGCTAACACGGCCAGGTGAGTATAATTAGATTAGGACATAAGGCATTATTAGTCGACGGTTGTTTGAATTTCTGACTGATAGTTTGATATGTATAAAGTATTTACATAGGGTCCTTGTGGTGGTAGCTAATACCGGATTTGAAAAGGATACTATAGACCAACACCGGACCATCACGTGAATGACAGCAGACCAGCACCAGACCAACACAAGAACAATACCAGACCAACGCAAGTACAACACTAGACTAGCACAAGAACAATACCAGACCAACACAAGAACAATAAAAGACCAACACAAGAACAACACAGGAACAACAACAGACCAACACACTCCACCACCCTGAAGGGGGGGGGGGGGTCCCCCAGTAACTTTCATAAACAAATCTGATTTTCTTCCTGTGAGTGTGACCAGATGTCCATGTGACAACTTCATTACGTCACGTGTTATACGTGACGACCTACTAAGTCACGTGCTACACATGACAACCTCGCCAAGTTCATATGTAACTTGTCCAGCTATCAAAACTTCGGGCCCAGTCCCTGGACCCATTATGTACCTCTGTAATGTTGAGGTACAGTCCCTGGACCCATTATGTACCTCTGTAATGTTGAGGTACAGTCACTGGACCCATTATGTACCTCTGTAATGTTGAGGTACAGTCCCTGGACCCATTATGTACCTCTGTAATGTTGAGGTACAGTCACTGGACCCATTATGTACCTCTGTAATGTTGAGGTACAGTCACTGGACCCATTATGTACCTCTGTAATGTTGAGGTACAGTCACTGGACCCATTATGTACCTCTGTAATGTTGAGGTACAGTCACTGGACCCATTATGTACCTCTGTAATGTTGAGGTACAGTCCCTGGACCCATTATGTACCTCTGTAATGTTGAGGTACAGTCCCTGGACCCATTATGTACCTCTGTAATGTTGAGGTACAGTCCCTGGACCTATTATGTACCTCTGTAATGTTGAGGTACAGTCCCTGGACCTATTATGTACCTCTGTAATGTTGAGGTACAGTCCCTGGACCCATTATGTACCTCTGTAATGTTGAGGTACAGTCCCTGGACCCATTATGTACCTCTGTAATGTTGAGGTACAGTCCCTGGACCCATTATGTACCTCTGTAATGTTGAGGTACAGTCCCTGGACCTATTATGTACCTCTGTAATGTTGAGGTACAGTCACTGGACCCATTATGTACCTCTGTAATGTTGAGGTACAGTCCCTGGACCCATTATGTACCTCTGTAATGTTGAGGTACAGTCCCTGGACCCATTATGTACCTCTGTAATGTTGAGGTACAGTCCCTGGACCCATTATGTACCTCTGTAATGTTGAGGTACAGTCCCTGGACCTATTATGTACCTCTGTAATGTTGAGGTACAGTCCCTGGACCCATTATGTACCTCTGTAATGTTGAGGTACAGTCCCTGGACCCATTATGTACCTCTGTAATGTTGAGGTACAGTCCCTGGACCCATTATGTACCTCTGTAATGTTGAGGTACAGTCCCTGGACCCATTATGTACCTCTGTAATGTTGAGGTACAGTCCCTGGACCCATTATGTACCTCTGTAATGTTGAGGTACAGTCCCTGGACCCATTATGTACCTCTGTAATGTTGAGGTGCAGTCCCTGGACCCATTATGTACCTCTGTAATGTTGAGGTACAGTCCCTGGACCCATTATGTACCTCTGTAATGTTGAGGTACAGTCCCTGGACCCATTATGTACCTCTGTAATGTTGAGGTACAGTCCCTGGACCCATTATGTACCTCTGTAATGTTGAGGTACAGTCCCTGGACAAATTATGTACCTCTGTAATGTTGAGGTGCAGTCCCTGGACCCATTATGTACCTCTGTAATGTTGAGGTACAGTCCCTGGACCCATTATGTACCTCTGTAATGTTGAGGTACAGTCCCTGGACCCATTATGTACCTCTGTAATGTTGAGGTACAGTCCCTGGACCCATTATGTACCTCTGTAATGTTGAGGTACAGTCCCTGGACCCATTATGTACCTCTGTAATGTTGAGGTACAGTCCCTGGACCCATTATGTACCTCTGTAATGTTGAGGTACAGTCCCTGGACCCCTTTTGTACCTCTGTAATGTTGAGGTACAGCCCCTGAACCCATTATGTACCTCTGTAATGTTGAGGTACAGTCCCTGGACCCATTATGTACCTCTGTAATGTTGAGGTACAGTCCCTAAACCCATTATGTACCTCTGTAATGTTGAGGTACAGTCCCTGGACCCATTATGTACCTCTGTAATCTTATGACTACCACCCACAGGATGGGTATGAGGTAAATAATGAAGATATTAAACTAAGCCACTTACTACACTGACCAGACCCTGATCCACCATGAGGCCTGGTCACAGACCGGGCCGCGGGGGCGTCGACCCCCGAAACTCTCTCTAGGCATACTCCAGGTATAGGAGAAAGAACCTCTCTGACAGATTCACTGAACACAAAAGAAGTATTAGACTTCTTGACATCAATTCTCTTGTCATGTCAGAGATCACAATCATCCTATTGACTGGTCCTCAAAGCTGTCTATCCTTCTTTTAGCTTTCACAGTCGCCTGTTTGTTGAAGCATTCATTATACACAACTTTCCTAATACGAATCTTAATTCTGGCTTTGTTGATGCTTTCCTGTTTCATTACAGTGTTAAATTCTCCGAACTTCACAACACTGGTGACTCAACCTGATCCTTCCTTCTCTTCCTACCTGTTATTCCCAATATTTTCCTTTTTACTGCCTAGGTATATTCTGTCCACTCTTGTGAGTCATTGGCTCTCCTGCAGTGACTTAATTCCTGTGTCCCGTGGCTTGATCGCTAGCACGCGGTGGCCCGGTGGCCTGGAGTTACCTGGAGTTTACCTGGAGAGAGTTTCGGGGGTCAACGCCCCCGCGGCCCGGTCTGTGACCAGGCCTCCTGGTGGATCAGCGCCTGATCAACCAGGCTGTTGCTGCTGGCTGCACGCAAACCAACGTACGAGCCACAGCCCGGCCTGGTGGCTAAAGCTCCCGCTTCACACACGGAGGGCCCGGGTTCGATTCCCGGTGGGTGGAAACATTCGACACGTTTCCTTACACCTGTTGTCCTGTTCACCTAGCAGCAAATAGGTACCTGGGTGTTAGTCGACTGGTGTGGGTCACATCCTGGGTGTTAGTGGACTGGTTTGGGTCACATCCTGGGTGTTAGTGGACTGGTGTGGGTCACATCCTGGGTGTTAGTGGACTGGTGTGGGTCACATCCTGGGTGTTAGTGGACTGGTGTGGGTCACATCCTGGGTGTTAGTGGACTGGTGTGGGTCACATCCTGGGTGTTAGTGGACTGGTGTGGGTCACATCCTGGGTGTTAGTGGACTGGTGTGGGTCACATCCTGGGTGTTAGTGGACTGGTGTGGGTCACATCCTGGGTGTTAGTGGACTGGTGTGGGTCACATCCTGGGTGTTAGTGGACTGGTGTGGGTCACATCCTGGGTGTTAGTGGACTGGTTTGGGTCACATCCTGGGTGTTAGTGGACTGGTGTGGGTCACATCCTGGGTGTTAGTGGACTGATGTGGGTGGCATCCTGGGTGTTAGTGGACTGGTGTGGGTGGCATCCTGGGTGTTAGTGGACTGGTGTGGGTCACATCCTAAGTGTCAGTGGACTGGTGTGGGTCACATCCTGGGTGTTAGTGGACTGGTGTGGGTCACATCCTGGGTGTTAGTGGACTGGTGTGGGTCACATCCTGGGTGTTAGTGGACTGGTGTGGGTCACATCTTAGGTGTTAGTGGACTGGTGTGGGTCACATCCTGGGTGTTAGTGGACTGGTGTGGGTCACATCCTGGGTGTTAGTGGACTGGTGTGGGTCACATCCTGGGTGTTAGTGGACTGGTGTGGGTCACATCCTGGGTGTTAGTGGACTGGTGTGGGTGGCATCCTGGGTGTTAGTGGACTGATGTGGGTCACATCCTGGGTGTTAGTGGACTGGTGTGGGTCACATCCTGGGTGTTAGTGGACTGGTTTGGGTCACATCCTGGGTGTTAGTGGACTGGTTTGGGTCACATCCTGGGTGTTAGTGGACTGGTGTGGGTCACATCCTGGGTGTTAGTGGACTGGTGTGGGTCACATCCTGGGTGTTAGTGGACTGGCGTGGGTCACATCCTGGGACAAAACTGACCTAATTTGCGGGATGTCATTGATGTCAACTATGGTCTGTATACCTTGTACATGTACTGGTATACCTTGTACATGTACTTGTATACCTTGTACATGTACTTGTATACCTTGTACATGTACTTGTATACCTTGTACATGTACTTGTATACCTTGTACATGTACTTGTATACCTTGTACATGTACTGGTATACCTTGTACATGTACTTGTATACCTTGTACATGTACTTGTATACCTTGTACATGTACTTGTATACCTTGTACATGTACTTGTATACCTTGTACATGTACTGGTATACCTTGTACATGTACTTGTATACCTTGTACATGTACTGGTATACCTTGTACATGTACTTGTATACCTTGTACATGTACTTGTATACCTTGTACATGTACTGGTAGTAAATTAAGACATTACTATGTATGATAATCTTAGTCATCTAAGCTTGTGTAACTGTGTTTATATGTACCCGTACCTGAGTAATCTTAATTAACCAGGGAAGTAGGTGCAAGAAGACTTGTCCCTACGCCTCAGTAGGATTAATTAACTTTCACACCATTATGTACCCCATACCCATCCTGTGGGCTGTAGTCAAAGGATTACAGAGGTACATAATGGGTCCTGGAGAGGGTTTCGGGGGTCAGCGCCCCCACGGCCCGATCTGTGACCAGGCCTCATGTGCCTGAGGGCCTAATCAACCAGGCTGTTACTGTTGGCCGCACGTAACCCGACGTACGAACCATGGACTGGACCGCTAAGTTTTGATAGGTGAACGAGTTAGTCATAGTGAGTAGTGGATCAACTCTGAAACTAATGAACCTTAAGCTTCAGGGCTCCTAATCCCGGAGGGGCCCCAGACCTTACTGTAGTCCACATTGTTTAAAAATCTCAGGTGTACAGAATAATAGTAAAAAAAATTAGAAGATTATTAAAGTATTATGTAGGCCTAGCCGTTGCTGGTTGCAAAGGGGCCCCACTAACAGTTCAACTGTCAGGGCCCCAAAAATGTAGGCCGGCCACTGCGCCCTGGTATATAATGTATATTTATCTTAGCATAAACCAGTGAAATAATTTATTATTTTCCCTTTGGGAATTTTATATCAAGCTTCGTATTTTTATTTGGGGGGAGGAGGCCTTTCAAAAGCCTCATACATTTTAACATACAAATAAAATAATTATCTGTCCTTTGTTATATTAACCTTGAAAAAATGTTGAACTTGAAAATCGCGTTATGTAAAACACACACACACACACACACACACACACACACACACACACACACACACACACACACACACACACACACACACACACACACACACACACACACCAAAAAAACAGGAGGTGACATCATGACCAGAACGTTGACGCTTCCGGCTGATGGAGGTATATATGATGTGGAATGTCTGAGACACACACAACAGCTGTCACTCCTGAGACACAGCAGATCTCACTCCTGAGACACACAGTACCTCACTCCTGAGACATACACAGCAGCTGTCACTCCTGAGACACAGCAAATCTCACTCCTGAGACACAGCAGATCTCACTCCTGAGACACAGCAGATCTCACTCCTGAGACACAACAGATCTCACTCCTGAGACACAACAGATCTCACTCCTGAGACACAACAGATCTCACTCCTGAGACACAGCAGCTGTCACTCCTGAGACACAGCAGATCTTACTCCTGAGACACAACAGATCTCACTCCTGAGACACAACAGATCTCACTCCTGAGACACAGCAGATCTCACTCCTGAGACACAACAGATCTCACTCCTGAGACACAGCAGATCTCACTCCTGAGACACAGCAGATCTCACTCCTGAGACACAGCAGATCTCACTCCTGAGACACAGCAGATCTCACTCCTGAGACACAGTACCTCCTACTCGCTTGACTGAGAAGTACTCGCAGAATTATCACTGTTCCACAAACTGTAACTCTCACTCACTGCATTGAAAGTACTCACTAAACTAGTATCACAATAATGAAACCCAACATGTCCAGCCCAAGGAAGTTCTTCGTGATCGGTAACTGGAAGATGAATGTGACCAAATCTCGCATCGATAACATCGTGAAGTTCATGACAGCTGCCTCTCTGGACCCCAACACAGGTGAGCACCTTCCACATGTTTTAATGTCATCTTTTTATGTTGATGTATCTTGAAGATGTTAACTGTTACCACATTATGTTAAATGTCACCTTGTAGTTCACTGGTAGAGTGGTTCACACTCTCTAGAAGAGCCAGGTTCGAGTCCTGGATGGGGTGATTTGCATGAGCAAATGATGATTCTATTCCCCCATTCACCTAGCAGTTAATAGATATGGGGAATTTATTCGAATTGTGGGTTGAATCATAGGGGAGAGGAACTAGGAATTCCAGTCAAAATAAACCCTACTTTAACAACCCAAGAAATGTCTTCACACTTGAGCCACGTACAGAGAATGTTAATATGCTAAATAACACATATTTTTTGTATCAGTTTTGTGAGAACAAATATTAACATGTGTTTACCCCAACAGAGGCAGTGGTTGGATGTCCATCCTGCTACTTGTCTTATGCCAGAGACCAACTTCCACCCAAGATTGCTGTAGCCGCTCAGAACTGTTACAAGGTACAACCTGCTTGTATTGTCTGTTGTATACTGTTATATGGTACAATGTGCTTATATTGTCTCTGTTTTATACTGTTATAAGGTACAACATATTTGTATTGTCTGTTGTACACTGTTGCTTCAACAGTCTACAACAGGGTTTGGAAGAACATAACTGGTAGTGTAACTATTGCCTTCTGTGCTCTACTGTAGTTATAATTACGTGTACTAAAAAAGTGCCAAACCCATATGGGTGATACAGCTTATATTTATAATTCCATGTTTTTTTGAACAGGTTGAAAGTGGTAACTTTAGTGGAGAGATCTCACCGGCCATGATTCATGACTGTGGAGGAGAGTGGGTCATCCTGGGTCACCCTGAACGCAGGACTATATTTAATGAACCTGATCATCTCATCAGTGAAAAGGTCGCTCACGCCCAAAAAGCAGGAATTAAGGTAACACTTTCATCACTCTTACATTCTCCCAAAATGAAACTTGTGTTTTCAAACTATAGTAATGAGTTGAAGTCAATATCAAATTTACATTTCAATTTAATCTAAGAAAAGTATAAGTTGAACTTTAATAGAATTGTTCAGGTTTGCCAAGTGTGATATTAGTAGTTCTGATATGTGTTGAGGTTTGCAACACAGCTTACATTACTGATGTTATTGCTGGTGTTGATGTTTGCAAGAGAGCTTAACTTATATTATTGATGTTGTTGCAGGTGGTGGCATGTGTATGTGAGAGGAAGGAAGACAGAGACAGTCAGAGGACAGAGGAAGTATTGTTTGAACAGATGGAATACCTGGCTAGAAGCATCAGTGACTGGTCAAGTGTAGTGATAGCCTTTGAGGCATTGTGGGCCAGCAATACTGGAATATTGGCCACTCCAGCCCAGGTACAGGAGGCCCTGGCCATGCTGCGTCACTGGCTGTGTCATAACATCTCAGACAAGGTGGCCAACACAACTCGCATCATCTATGCTGGTTCAGTCTCCTCCAACAACTGTCAGGAACTAGCTAAGTTGAAGGACCTCGATGGCTTTCTGGTGGGAAGCTCAGCTCTCAAGCCTGACATTGTTGACATTATCAATGCCAGAAGTTCTCACGTCTCCAGACTTGTTGACATTTTCTCCTCATATGAACGTCTATCCAGGGCAATATAAACACGAAAAAATGCATTATGGTACCGACAAGATGTGGAAAAGGCCTGATCATGGACAGGGCCGCGGGGGCGTTGACCCCCGAAGCACCCAGATATGTACAGCTTACATCTAGTGTCCTGAAGTGTACATAAGAGTCTTTTTCCACAATATAAACATGACCAGCCTTAATTCACATTGATATTCTGTAACAACGAATCCAGATTAGCAGAAGATACGAGGGACGTGAACCATTTCCGTAACCTTGGAGAACCGCGTTGAAGACGTTATAATTAGGTCGACGTTCCGCTCTAGAGGTTTAGCATGACTTAGGGAAGGTCCTCATAGAGCGATCTAGAGCTTTATCATGACTTATGGAAGGTCCTCATAGAGCGATCTAGAGCTTTATCATGACTTATGGAAGGTCCACATAGAGCGATCTAGAGCTTTATCATTACTTATGGAATGTCCTCATAGAGCGACGTTTTCCCAGTAACTACGTAATCCACAATGCAAGTTAGTTTGTTCACTATTTCTGGTATTATGTATTACCGAGCAGCTCACCTGATCTTACTACTACTACTACTACTACTACTACTACCACTACTACCACTACTACCACTACTACTACTACTACTACTACTACTACTACCACTACTACTACTACTACCACTACTACTACCACTACTACTACTACTACTACCACTACTACCACTACTACTACTACTACCACTACTACCACTACTACTACTACTACCACTACTACTACTAACAGTAATCCTCTCGCTTCTTAAATGTCATATATTTTAATATCATAAATCATATTATTGTAAGTTATATTTAATATAATATAATTAATATTTATTGTGATGTACACAAGTTAAGAATTACGACTGTAAACCTATATATGGATTGTATTATATACCCCATACCCATAATGTGGGCGATAATCTCTCTATACCCATAATGTGGGCGATAATCTCTCTATACCCATAATGTGGGCGATAATCTCTCTATACCCATAATGTGGGCGATAATCTCTCTATACCCATAATGTGGGCGATAATCTCTCTATACCCATAATGTGGGCGATAATCTCTCTATACCCATAATGTGGGCGATAATCTCTCTATACCCATAATGTGGGCGATAATCTCTCTATACCCATAATGTGGGCGATAATCTCTCTATACCCATAGTGTGAGTGATAGTCACCCCATACCAATGGTGTGGATAGTAGTCAGAGACTACAGAGGCTCGTAATGGGTCCAGGGACTGTACCTCAACATTACAGAGGTGCATAATGGGTTCAGGGACTGTACCTCAACATTGCAGAGGTACATAATGGGTCCAGGGACTGTACCTCAACATTACTGATGTACATAATGGGTCCAGGGACTGTACCTCAACATTACAGAGGTGCATAATGGGTCCAGGGACTGTACATCAACATTACAGAGGTATATAATGGGTCCAGGGACTGTACCTCAACATTACTGATGTACATAATGGGTCCAGGGACTGTACCTCAACATTGCAGAGGTACATAATGAGTCCAGGAACTATATCTCAACATTGCAGAGGTGCACAATGGGTCCAAAGACTGTACCTCAACATTACACAAGTGCTCAATGGGTCCAGAGACTGTACCTTAAATTACAGAGGTGTACAATGGGTCCAGAGACTGTACCTCAACATCATACAGGTACATAATGGGTCCAGGGACTGTACCTCAACATTAGAGGCACATAATGGGTCCAGGAACTGTACCTCAACATTCCGGAGGTACATAATGGGTCCAGGAACTGTACCTCAACATTACAGTGGTACATAATGGGTCCAGGAACTGTACCTCAACATTACAGAGGTACATAATGGGCCCAGGAACTGTACCTTAGGTACCTACTTACTGTTAGTTGAAGTCACAACAGGTGTAAGGTAACTAACACCCAGGTACCTACTTACTGCTAGGTGAACAGGGACAGTAAGTGTAAGGTAACTAACACCCAGGTACCTACTTACTGCTAGGTGAACAGGGACAGCAGGTGTAAGGTAAATAACACCCAGGTACCTACTTACTGCTAGGTGAACAGTGACTGCAGGTGTAAGGTAAATAACACCCAGGTACCTACTTACTGTTAGGTGAACAGGGACAGTAAGTGTAAGGTAACTAACACCCAGGTACCTACTTGCTGTTAGGTGAACAGTGACAGCAGGCGTAAGGTACATAACACCCAGGTACCTACTTACTGCTAGGTGAACAGTGACAGCAGGCGTACGGTACATAACACCCAGGTACCTACTTTTAGGTGAACAGTGACAGCAAGGCGTAAGGTACATAACACCCAGGTACCTACTTACTGCTAGGTGAACAGTGACAGCAGGCGTAAGGTACATAACACCCAGGTACCTACTTACTGCTAGGTGAACAGTGACAGCAGGTGTAAGGTACATAACACCCAGGTACCTACTTACTGTTAGGTGAACAGTGACAGCAGGTGTCTTAAGGAAACACGTTCCAATGTTTCCACCCATACCGGGGATCGAACTACGTGAGTTGAGTGCGCTACTAACCCATCTACGGAACGGGTAGGGTTTGAACCCGTGGCAAGTGAGTCCTGGCCGCTGAGTAATAGGACTCACTTACCATGGGTGAGTCCTGGCCGCTGTGTAATAGGACTCACTTACCATGGGTGAGTCCTGGCCGCTGTGTAATAGGACTCACTTACCATGGGTGAGTCCTGGCCACTGTAATAGGACTCACTTACCATGGGTGAGTGCTGGCTGCTGAGTAATAGGACTCACTTACCATGGGTGAGTCCTGGCCGCTGTGTAATAGGACTCACTTACCATGGGTGAGTCCTGGCCGCTGTGTAATAGGACTCACTTACCATGGGTGAGTCCTGGCTGCTGAGTAATAGGACTCACTTACCATGGGTGAGTCCTGGCTGCTGTGTAATAGGACTCACTTACCATGGGTGAGTCCTGGCTGCTGTGTAATAGGACTCACTTACCATGGGTGAGTCCTGGCCGCTGTGTAATAGGACTCACTTACCATGGGTGAGTCCTGGCTGCTGTGTAATAGGACTCACTTACCATGGGTGAGTCCTGGCTGCTGTGTAATAGGACTCACCATGGGTGAGTCCTGGCCGCTGTGTAATAGGACTCACTTCCCATGGGTGAGTCCTGGCTGCTGAGTAATAGGACTCACTTACCATGGGTGAGTCCTGGCCACTGAGTAATAAGACTCACTTACCATGGGTGAGTCCTGGCCGCTGTGTAATAGGACTCACTTACCATGGGTGAGTCCTGGCCGCTGTGTAATAGGACTCACTTACCATGGGTGAGTCCTGGCCGCTGAGTAATAGAACTCACTTACCATGGGTGAGTCCTGGCTGCTGAGTAATAGGACTCACTTACCATGGGTGAGTCCTGGCCGCTGTGTAATAGGACTCACTTACCATGGGTGAGTCCTGGCCGCTGTGTAATAGGACTCACTTACCATGGGTGAGTCCTGGCCGCTGAGTAATAGAACTCACTTACCATGGGTGAGTCCTGGCCGCTGTGTAATAGGACTCACTTACCATGGGTGAGTCCTGGCTGCTGAGTAATAGAACTCACTTACCATGGGTGAGTCCTGGCTGCTGAGTAATAGGACTCACTTACCATGGGTGAGTCCTGGCTGCTGTGTAATAGGACTCACTTACCATGGGTGAGTCCTGGCCGCTGTGTAATAGGACTCACTTACCATGGGTGAGTCCTGGCCACTGAGTAATAGGACTCACTTACCATGGGTGAGTCCTGGCCGCTGTGTAATAGGACTCAAGCTACTCAAGTCCCAATATGACTCAGTTTTTAGCAAGCCACTAACCAGACTGAGAGTCGACGATCAAAATGAATTTTTTATGAGAGAGCCACAAAATTTGGTTAACACAAGCCTATCTGATGTTATCCTGACGCCAAATGACTTCGAACAGGCAATAATTGACATGCCCATGCACTCTGCCCCAGGGCCAGACTCATGGAACTCCGTGTTCATCAAGAACTGCAAGAAGCCCCTATCACGAGCTTTTACCATCCTATGGAGAGGGAGCATGGACACGGGGGTCGTCCCACAGTTACTAAAAACAACAGACATAGCCCCACTCCACAAAGGGGGCAGTAAAGCAACAGCAAAGAACTACAGACTGATAGCACTAACATCCCATATCATAAAAATCTTTGAAAGGGTCCTAAGAAGCAAGATCTCCACCCACCTAGATACCCATCAGTTACACAACCCAGGGCAACATGGGTTTAGAACAGGTCGCTCCTGTCTGTCCCAACTACTGGATCACTATGACAAGGTCCAAGATGCACTAGAAGACAAAAAGAATGCAGATTTAATATATACAGACTTTGCAAAAGCCTTCGACAAGTGTGACCATGGCGTAATAGCGCACAAAATGCGTGCTAAAGGAATAACAGGAAAAGTTGGTAGATGGATCTATAATTTCCTCACAAACAGAACATTAAGAGTAGGAGTCAACAGAGTAAAGTCTGAGGCGGCTACGGTGAAAAGCTCTGTTCCACAAGGCACAGTACTCGCTCCCATCTTGTTCCTCATCCTCATATCTTACATAGACAAGGATGTCAGCCACAGCACCGTGTCTTCCTTTGCGATGACACCCGAATCTGCATGACAGTGTCTTCCATTGCAGACACTGCAAGGCTCCAGGCGGATATCAACCAAATCTTTCAGTGGGCTGCAGAAAACATTATGAAGTTCAACGATGAGAAATTTCAATTACTCAGATATGGTAAACACGAGGAAATTAAAACTTCATCAGAGTACAAAACAAATTCCGACCACAAAATAGAGCGAAAAACCAACGTTAAAGACTTGGGAGTGATCATGTCGGAGGATCTCACCTTCAAGGACCCTAACATTATATCAATCGCAGCTGCTAGAAAAATGACAGGATGGATAATGAGAACCTTCAAAACTAGGGAGGCCAAGCCCATGATGACACTCTTCAGGTCGCTTGTTCTATCTAAGCTGGAATGTTGCTGCACACTAACAGCACCTTTCAAGGCAGGTGAAATTGCTGACCTAGAAAATGTACAGAGAACATTCACGGCACACATAACTGAGATAAAACACCTCAATAACTGGGAACGCTTGAAGTTCCTGAACCTGTATTCCCTGGAATGCAGGCGGGAGAGGTACATGATTACATACACCTGGAAAATCCTAGAGGGACTAGTACCGAGCTTGCACACAAAAATCATTCTCTCCGAAAGCAAAAGACTTGGCAGACGATGCAACATCCCCCAATGAAAAGCAGGGGTGTCACTAGCACGCTAAGAGACAACACAATAAGTGTCAGGGGTCCAAGACTATTCAACTGCCTCCCAGCATACTTAAGGGGGATTACCAACAGACCCCTGGCTGTCTTCAAGCTGGCACTGGACAGGCACCTAAAGTCGGTACCTGACCAGTCGGGCTGTGGCTCGTACGTTGATTTGCGTGCAGCCAGCAGCAACAGCCTGGTTGATCAGGCTCTGATCCACCATGAGGCCTGGTCACAGACCGGGCTGCGGGGGCATTGACCCCCGGAGCTCTCTCCAGGTAAACTCCAGGTAAATGACCCACATGGAGACAGAAACACAAGAGGTTCATTGATCTTTATATTTGGACCCTTTTTTGGGGGTTGAAATATACAGATCAATCAACCTCATGTATTTCTGTAAGTAATTAGGTTTATTCAGGTACAGGTACACGTAAATACAGTTACATAAATTATCATACATAGCAGCATATGTGTAAGTTACCCAAAATAACCCCCAGAAAAACTCAGTGGCTTATTTCCATTGGAGTCCTGTCTCCATGTAGATTATTGTTGAATATACAATTATTTTAACATCTGGGAAATGGGAGGTAATCAGGTTTGATACAAGGACAAGGAAGGACATAATTTAACACTATAAATTCCAATAATTCCTCGGATTTATTACGAAATAAGTGATAAATCTGTGTCACCATTTGGAACCAGAGGGTATTTCCCAGCTTCCTTAATTGAGGTCGACCCCTTGATGACCTCTCACACGGGCCAGGGATCACGTGAATGATCTCAAGACGTCAGTGTTCTCAAATGTGTTGGTAAATTCTTAGGAAAATCCATAAAACTGGACAACAACTGACAAGAGATGTTGCTACTTCCTGTCACATCCGGTGTACTTATCTCTCTCTTCCCAGGGATTATTGTCCTCTAGTAACCCACTTATTTTACAGCATGGAAGGTATGATGAGGACTAATGTAACTTAATAATATCTAACCCATCATAAAATAGTCTAACCTAACTTAACCTAACCCTATCTAACCCATCATAAAGTAATGTAATCAAACCTAACCCTATCTACCTCATTAAGTAATCTAATCTAACCTAACCCATGGATATAAATTATATAAAATAACGGCATGATGGAAAAATAGGCACAGATGTAAGATGTCCCGTAGCTCCATTGGTAGTGCACTTAGCTCACACACTGAGGTCCGTAGTTCAATCTCCGGTACAGTTCAAAACATTAAGACGTGTTTCCTTAGGACACCTGCTGTCCCTGTTCACCTAGCAGTAAAATAGGTACCTGGGTGTTAGTCGACTGGTACCAAATGTGCGGGAAACGCTCTGCATAACAAGCGGCTTTCTATATAGTAGTACGTCATTGATGTCAGCTATGGTCTGTATAAATTGTATCATTTATTCTTTCTTTCAACACACTGGCCGTATCCCACCGAGGCGGGGCGGCCCACCGAGGCAGGGCGGCCCACCGAGGCGGGGCGGCCCACCGAGGCGGGGTGGCCCAAAAGGAAAAACAAAAGTTTCTCCTTTTACATTTAGTAATATATACAGGAGAAGAGGTTACTAGCCCCTTGCTCCCAGCATTTTAGTCGCCTCTTACAACATGCATGGCTTACGGAGGAAGAATTCTGTTCCACTTCCCCATGGAGATAAGAGGAAATAAACAAGAACAAGAACTAGGAAGAAAATAAAGAAAACCCAGAGGGGTGTGTGTATATGCTTGTACATGTACGTGTAGTGTGACCTAAGTGTAAGTAGAAGTAGCAAGACATACCTGAAATCTTGCAGGTTTATGAGACAGAAAAAAGGACACCAGCAATCCTACCATCATGTTAAACAATTACAGGCTTTCATTTTACACTCACTTGGCAGGACAGTAGTACCTCCCTGGGCGGTTGCTGTCTACCAACCTACTACCACAGGACAGTAGTACCTCCCTGGGCGGTTACCTACTACCACAGGATGGTAGTACCTCCCTGGGCGGTTGCTGTCTACCAACCTACTACCTAGAAAATTGTATCATGTACCTGCAAAAATAAAGATTACTATTATAATGCAATCCTTTATTGACTATGTTTTGCCCACACAGTTGGCTTTATCAAATCACAAACATAATTACCTAAGCAGAGGGCACATGAGTATATGTGAATATCTAAAGTACTATAATGAACACTTGTCAATGATCAGTAATAACCACATGGAGACAGAAACTCAGGAGATTAACTGATCTCTATATTTTGACCCCCTTCTAGGATCTTCTACTTACTGCTAGGTGAACAGTGACAGCAGATGTGAATAATACCCAGGTACCTACTTACTGCTAGATGAACAGTGACAACAAATGTAAGGTAACTAACACCTGGGTACCTACTTACTGCTAGGTAAATAGTGACAGCAATTCAAGGTGAATAACACCCAGATGCCTACTTACTGCTAGGTGAACAGTAACCTAACCTGCTGTATTAGCAAGGTATGACCGTACAGCAGTCCCCTTTGCATCCGCGGGGATACATTCCAAGATGTACCATGGATGCTAAAAATCACAAATAGAAGCGGACCTTACATATGTCTTTTTCGTTTACATATGTACCTGTGATGAAGTTTAATTGATAAATTACGCACAATAAGTCAAGAATTACCACTTTCGATGATGGGAAGCACTTCACAGCTTCTCTTAGGCTTTGAAGAAATGTCAACATCACTACTTCTGTGCTTTGGTGTTATTATTAAGCAAAATTAAATGTTATTTTTTGGGCCACGGTAAACCTCAGATAGCTGAACCCGTGGAAACCGAATCCATTGATATGGGGGTTCTACTGTATTGCATACCAGTGCTGTAATGCCTGCCTCTCCCTCCCTCGCATCTGAGGCACCATTATAACATTATTAGGTAAATGGAGCTTTGTCAGGCTGTTAAGGCTTGACAAAGCTCCTGACAGAGTGAAATGTTGCTACAAAATGTCACATAAGTTGCACTTGCGTCCTCTTACGTAACATATTGTCGGTTACTACACCAACATTATTACACATTATCACATTCTGTCAATTATATTCATGTGAAGTACCAAACCAATATGGGTCATACAGCACCTAGGGAACGAGAATGGAGTGTAATCAGGTTTAATCTGAGAAAGTGGAGGATTATTATTATTATAATCATGGGGGAGCGCTAAACACGTAGGGATTATACAGTGCCTGTGGGGGCGGGGATGGAAGGTATTCAGACTTAATTCAGGGAACTGGAGCACAGATCCAATTCCCTAGATCAAGAGCTCCTCACCAGCATCAAGGAACCTCTCGAGGCTTGAGTAAATACATCATTACATACATAGGGGAAATGCTAAATCCATAGGGGTCACACAGCACCTGGGAATGGGAGGCACTGAAGTTTGATCCAAGGAAGAGGAGCACAGTTTCATTTCCTTGGATGAAGAGCCCTTCACTTAAGTGTAAAGCTCTACAAATAAGCAAGAAGAAATTGGTAATTAATTACACACATCCTCTAGCATGACTAATTCCGTGAATTTTTTTTAATAACTCCACTTTTTTTTTTAAAAGTTCAACTATATTTTCAATAATTCCTCAGATGTTTTTTCAATAATTCCAGATTTTTTCAGTAATGCCACAGATTTTTTTCAACAATTCCACATTTGTTCAATAATTTTACATATATTTTCATTATCACAGATTTTTTCAATAATTTTACAGATATTATCAACAATTCCACGTATTTTCAATAATTTCAGACTTTTTCAATCAAGTGAAAGCGTTAATAAACAAAATTAAAATTTTCGACATATCAAGGAGGAAATTAAAAGATTTGCTTAACAAAATAAGGAAGTATAAATACAACATCAAAACAATGTTTTACTAAACCGAACTACAATACCTGATATACTACAATATACCACCGCACAATTTCCATTATACTTGATCAACAAGTTTAAAGGTCATATTTTGTGGATCCGTCAAAATATGGAAATAAGTTTTGTAAACCGGTACATCCTCGTGCATTTCGTGATCCACATAGAAAAGTTTTATAAAACGGTGATCCCAGTTGGGATTCACTTTCTCCGTCGTCATCACAACTCGTCCATGTTCTCTGGCAAAGAGTGTTTTGTCTCTCCCTATGCCAACCTGAAATTACAGAAAATGCTGTAATAAAAGTAATAAACTTGACATGGTTCACTCACATTAGTGTAATGTAACAGTGTTGGTAGGATTACCAACAATATGTTAGGTACAGGAAGACCCCACTACTGTAGGGCCCTGCTTTTACAGCAGGTTAGGCTCCTAGCTACTGTAGGGCCCTGCATATATAGCAAGTTAGGTTCCAGGCTACTGTAGGGCCCTACTTATACAGCAGGTTAGATTCTGGGCTACTGTAGGGCCCTGCTTATACAGCAGGTTAGATTCTGGGCTACTGTAGGGCCCTGCTTATACAGCAGGTTAGGTTCCAAACTACTGTAGGGCCTGCATATATAGCAAGTTAGGTTCCAGGCTACTGTAGTGCCCTACTTATACAGCAGGTTAGGTTCTGGGCTACTGTAGGGCCCTGCTTATACAGCAGGTTAGGTTCCAGGCCGTTTCACCATAAAGTGAAACGGCCATTTTTTCATTTTCAAATGTATATAAAAGCTTGATAACAGGTTTACACAATCACATATTTAATGAACAATAGAGTCAGGCCTAAAAAATGCATATACAGTACACACATTACTTACCTTAAAATATTTTCGTCCTTAGCTTATAGCGAGTGGTGAATACATTTACTGTAGGAAGTCTGAATAAATGAAGAATGGGTAATTGAAAACCGCTGTATTAGCAAATCGCTGTAAAATAGAACACACCTATAAAAGGACGCAAGTGCAGTTAATGTGACATTTTATTGCGTCAACATTTCACTCTCCAAGAGCTTTGACGAAGGTTTTGGAGAGTGAAATGTTGACGCAATAAATATAAGTGAGGAATTTAACCTTAATCTTGTTTTTTTTACATCACCCATTTCCCACAAAGGTAGGACAGTTGTAAAGGTAACACACTCACCATCACTCATGCAATATCTCACTAAACCTCACACTTTGTATACGGACTTGAGTCCTGGAGATGGGAAGTACAGTGCCTGCACTCTGAAGGAGGGGTGTTAATGTTGCAGTTTAAAAACTGTAGTGTAAAGCACCCTTCTGGCAAGACAGTGATGGAGTGAATGATGGTGAAAGTTTTTCTTTTTCGGGCCACCCTGCCTTGGTGGGAATCGGCCAGTGTGATAATAAATAATAAAAAAATTAAACAAATGCTACATCTATCTCCCCCTCTCTCTCTCTCTTTCTCTCTCCTTCCTTTCTTACAAATTCCACCCCTACTGCTCACCCTTTTCACTCAGCCTCCACTGAGTCCTACGATTTGATAAAATGAAGAGCATTCTGTACTTTAAAGTTAACCCTTAAGCTGTCCAAACATAGATCTGCGTTCATGTCAGAATGATAACAAATTCCCACTACAGGCAGCACACTCCACCAATATTCAAAACACTAAACCTACTCACCATACAAAACATCCATACTTATTACTGCACCTATTACATACATAGAACACTTAACTCTGATATTAACCCTCCCCTCAAACATCTCCTTGCCAACCTCAACAGAACACATGACCATAACACAAGGCACAGATTACTCTTTGATGTTCCTCGTGTCCATCTCACGCTATGCAAAAACTCAATGCACATAAAAGGCCCTAAAATCTGGAATTCATTACCTGTAAATATAAAAGAAACACTACCTGTTTATAAATTCAAGTCTCTTCTCAAAGATCACTTACTCACCCAAAACCAAATAAATACTGAATAACTGAACCTTATAAATTGTATATCTTAAATGTTTCTCACAATTATATCACATAAATGTTAAACCTAAGACCCAATCTAACTTTGTTATTTTTTAAATACACTACCTAACAGAATACTCCATTCTACTGAATGTACAGCAATGCAAGCAACCATATGACCTGTCTTTGTAATACTCATTTGTGCTTTATTGTTATCTGTTTACAATAATGTTTTATCACTGATTACATCATTGCTTAGTTAATCTTAAGTTAATTTTAAGCCAGCCCGTAATGCTATGCATACAAGTGGCTTTGGCATGCTGCTCTTACCTGTATTTTTTTGTACCTCTGTATGTATGTTCAAATTATAAAATAAATGAAATAAATAAATAAATAAATAAATGTGCGTAGCGCTCCGACCTTGATTTTCCCCACCTGAAAGCACGTAAAAAAACATAGATCTACGTTTGGAGCCCCCCGCACATGGACGTAGATCTACATTTGGACAGTTTAAGGGTTAATTGTCTATTATGAACTACACAGAAAAGCCCCAACTTATATACGACTCATGCTCCTGTTTTTATAGTGTTTAGAGCTGCTGGTTCAGTAACAAAATATTTAATTGTGCTCCGTTTGTAAATGTGGATGTGTGTTATTAATATTGGTAACTTCCTTTGTGAGTTTGGGTTATCGTAGGTAATTTGAACACGTTGCAATGATAATTTATGTAACTGTATTTGTGTGTACTTGTACCTAAATACACCTACCATCCGACTTATGACCTGCTCGACTTACGACCACTCGACTTACGACCGTGTTTTTTATGCCAAATTTCTGGGAAATAAACAACTATTTAAGTTGTACACAGTGTTTATCCTAAACCTTACAGTATAAAATACAGTACTAACAGCATAAAAAGTAAAGTAAAACATGAAATACCAAAATAAAACAATAAAATAAAGTCATTACAAAAATGTTTAGTTGATATTCAGTAGTAAAGTTCGACTTACGACAATTTCGACTTACGACCGGTTTCTCGGAACCAAACTCGGTCGTAAGTCGGATGGTGGGTGTACACTTACTTAACATTATCGTATTATAACAGACCCCTCAAACTTACGGCATTGAAAAAGTCTTAAAGCTGTTGAAATCAGAAATAGCAGATCACCTGACAATTCCTCTCTGCCTTTAGATTAAAATAGTGATTGTTAAGATTAATAAGATTTGTTTGAATTTTTATCCTGGATGGTTATCCATGCATGATAACCCAATTAAGTCAGTGTGTCATCAAGGACTGTGTCTTATTTCCATTGTGGTCCTTTAATCTTGTCTCCCAGGATGCGACTCACCAGTCAACTAACATACAGGTACCTACTTACTGTTAAGTGAAGTGACAGCAGGTGTAAGGTGGCTAACACCCAGGTACCTACTTACTGCTATGTGAACGGGATAGCAGGTATAAGGAAACATGCCCAACATTTCCACCTGTGTTGGGGATCGAACCATGGATACTCAGTATGAGGCCAGAGCATTTCGACAAAATTTTTATATGCCAGTTATTTATTTTGCACCAAATCAAAATCTAGCACAGCCATGTAATCCATCAAAAATTTAATGTAATATGATATACGATATCTAGCCAATCTTACAATTTGTAAAAATATATAGTGCTGTTTACTAGAAGGAGAGTAACACTTCAGATGATCCCACGGAACTTACCAAGACTAAGACTAAACCCCTTTAACTACACTGGAGAACATTTAAAACAATAATGGCAAGTGGCAAAAAATGAAACCAATGTAACATCAATGTAACATTAGTTTGAGGTAATCAGTCCCTTAGCCTAAGGGACTGATTACCTCAAACTCACTGTACACCTTTCTCTATACTGGACTGATAAAGCCACTGGCTGGCAAAACGTTTCCAGAATAAAGATTCCAAAACATTGCACAAATGTCTCATTTATCGACTTTTTGGTTTTCTAAATCATTTATTCACACTACGTAATATCAATCATCACGGATCCAAATTATTGGCTGGAATAATTCCCCTACTGTGTATGCACTGTACTGAATATTTACAATGCCTGTATAACCATCATAAATACAACCTCTCCTCACTTAGCGATGTACTCGTTTACCGACGACTCGGACTTACAGAGGGCTCTCTGACCAGTATGCATACATACCTAAATAATGTACATTACAGCTGATTTCCTCTATTCTGTTTATTACAATATACAGTACACTACTGTACAAACATTTAAAAAATACCAGAAATGTTATAAAAGGTGCAAACCTGACATTAAAACAAAATCAAAGATGGCTGGCACAAACTCACTACCATTATACTATGCTCCTCACTTAGCGACGAATTCATTTACTGACGTGGTCTTAGGAACACAACTCCGTCATTAAGTGAGGAGAGGCTGTATTACTGTACTAACAATATAGAATAATCTAACTTTTTCATACCTTGTATATCAACATTTCTAATTAAGAAACCAAATCTAGCCTTATATATATGGTTACCTTTGTATAAAAAATTACATTTATAGATTATTACGTTTGCTGATTCTGTGTCGCAAAATTTGCTCCAGTGATAGACATGTATTATGTATAATGAATTTCAATCTAGTGCAGTAATTGCTCAATTTTACAATCTGTTTGAATGTAATTGTGATCATACCCAGTTTGCCATTCTCAATAAATAAAATGCAATGTAAAATACATAACCTAAAGGTTGATGACTAAATTAAATCTTACATTTAACCCTGGATAAAAATCCAGTCCAAGCTGTCTGACAAGTATTGTTCCTTGGGTGACATAGAGACCATCTCTTTTCTTAATGCCACGACGTTTGCCCCTAGGACGCCCAGGTTTATTTCTGCTGCTGCCACCTGACTTCTTACTGGCATTCCGTGCACTTGTCAACCATCCGACTGTATTGCCTGAAATAAAATATGAACATTATAACAAATTCCCTTGAATTATTTTTTTTAACACATCAGCCATTTCCCACCGAGGCAGGGTGACCTGAAAAAGAAAAAACACTTTAATCATCACTCACTCCATCACTGTCTTGCCAGAGGCATGCCGATACTACAGTTAAAAACCTGCAGCACATCTCCACCCTTCCTTCAGAGTGCAGACACTGTACTTCCCACCTCCAGGACTCAAGTCTAGGATACTGGTTTCCCTGAATCCCTTCATAAATGTTATCTTGCTAACACTCCAACAGCACATCAAGTCATAAAAAACATTTGCCTCCTCTTGCTCCTAACATTCTCATGCACACTTGCTGGAAGTCTAGTGCCCCGTGGCCGCGTGGCTAAAGCTCTCGCTTCACACGGGAGTGTCAGGGTTCGATTCTCAGAGAGGGTAGAAACATTGGGCATGTTTCTTTACACTGGTTGTCTATGTCCACCCATCAGTAAAATGGGTACCTGGGTGTTAGTCGACTGGTGTGGATGGCATCCTAGGTGTAAGTGGACTGGTTTGGGTCACATCCTGGGTGTTAGTGGACTGGTGTGGGTCACATCCTGGGTGTTAGTGGACTGGTGTGGGTTGCATCCTGGGTGTTAGTGGACTGGTGTGGGTTGCATCCTGGGTGTTAGTGGACTGGTGTGGGTCACATCCTGGGTGTGAGTGGACTGGTGTGGGTCAAATCCTGGGTGTTAGTGGACTGGTGTGAGTGGCATCCTGGGTGTTAGTGGACTGGCGTGGGTCGCATCCTGGGTGTTAGTGGGTGTCATTCCTTAGGAAATTTACGTACATATACACGTACTTCCGTGTGTTTTAATGTAATTATTGCAGCGCTGTATAGCCCTTGTGGCTTAGCGCTTCTTTTTTGATTATAATAATAATAATAATGTAATTATTATCATGGGGGAGCACTACATCCGTAGGGATTATACAGTGCCTGTGAAGGGGTATGGAAGGCATTCAGGCTTAATTCAGGGAATCTGAGCACAGATCCAATTCCCTAGATCAAAACTCCAGTTTTTAATGTAATTTCTTCGTATTAAGCGTGCTGTGCAATTGAGGTTTCTAAACCTGTATTCCCTGGAACGCAGGAGGGAGAGATACATGATTATATACACCTGGAAAATCCTAGAGGGACTAGTACCGAACTTGCACACGAAAATCACTCACTACGAAAGCAAAAGACTTGGCAGACGATGCACCATCCCCCCAATGAAAAGCAGGGGTGTCACTAGCACGTTAAGAGACCATACAATAAGTGTCAGGGGACCGAGACTGTTCAACTGCCTCCCAGCACACATAAGGGGGATTACCAACAGACCCCTGGCAGTCTTCAAGCTGGCACTGGACAAGCACCTAAAGGCAGTTCCTGATCAGCCGGGCTGTGGCTCGTACGTTGGTTTGCGTGCAGCCAGCAGCAACAGCCTGGTTGATCAGGCGCTGATCCACCAGGAGGCCTGGTCACAGACCGGGCCGCGGGGGCGTTGACCCCCGAAACTCTCTCCAGGTAAACTCCAGTGCCTACCAGAAAAAACTTACTTATAAAACTTAGCCTAATGTTATGTTTTCAGATTTATTTATTAACCCTTAAACTGTCTCAACGTATTATTATTATTATAATCAAAAAGATGTCTCAACGTAGATCTACGTTCACTAACATAGCATTCCAAATGTAGATCTACGTTGTTTTTACATTCTTATGGGGAAAATCAAGGTCGGAGCGCTACGTGTGCAAACACAGATCTACGTTTGGACAGTTTAAGGGTTAACATAGCTATTTTTTTTAATATAACTGTTTCCATTGCACAGTCCACTCAGTAAAAAGTAATTAGCATAAATCATTCTTAATTTATCACTTAAATAACCAATTTCCATAGAAAGTTTATTCAGGTATACACAAATACATAGATTATCATACATAGCAGCATATGTGGAGACAACCTGGGATAACCCAAAATTTTATGTATTAGTACATAGTAAGTTTATTTAGGCACAGGTATACATTTACCTGGAGAGAGTTCCGGGGGTCAACGCCCCCGCGGCCCGGTCTGTGACCAGTCTCCTGGTGGATCTGAGCCTGATCAACCAGGCTGTTACTGCTGGCTGCACGCAGTCCAACGTACGAGCCACAGCCCGGCTGGTCAGGATAACCCAAAAAAGTCAAAGCGACTTATTTCCATTGGGGTCCTATTTTGTTCATGGAATAGATTACACAGTTATTTATAATGTAAAGTATTAACAGATATCTCTCATACACAAAGAAAACTACCGAATAATTTAAAGAAATATTTCCAGTGCTAAAAAAATATCTGGAGCTCATGGGTCGGCCAACACACTCAGGGACAGGAGTTCAATCTCTTTTTGATGTACGTTAGTGGCTCGGTTGGTAGCGCACTTGGCTCACACACTGAGGTCCGGGGTTCGATCTCCGGTACGGGTGGAAACATTAGGACTTTTCCATAAGACGCCTGCTGTCCCTGTTCACCTAGCAGTAAGTAGGTACCTGGGTGTTAGCGAACTGGTGTGGGTTGCATCCTGGGGACAAAATTAACGTAATTTACAGGAAATACTCAGCATAAGCGGCTTTCTAGTATGTCATTAGTGTCAGCTATGGTCTGTACAAGAACATAAAGAAGGAACACTGCAGCAGGCCTACTGGCCCATGCGAGGCAGGTCCAAGTCTCCTACCGGCTTAAGCCAATGCCCCAACCTAGTCAGGTCACATTCACCCAAGGAACACGGCAACTGACCTACTAGTACAAACTAAACCCTTAAGGGTCATACAGCGCTGCCAGACAATGGCCCCAATGGAAATAAGTCACTTTTTTGGGTTATCCTGAGAAATTTACAAAAATGAAAGACTTGGGCAACATTTTGATATATTTATTATGTTTTCTCCAGCCAGTGACTTCTTCAGTCCTATGTAGAGAAAGGTGTATTTGATGAGTGAGGTAATCAGTCCCTCAGCCTGAATGACCTTGTGGGTTTAGCGCTTTAAGATTATGGCTCCAGAATGAGGGACTGATAACCTCAAACTCCCTGTTTTGGACTGAAGATTATTATTACAATCAAGGGGGAAGCGCTAAACCCGGAGGATTATACAGCGCCTGGGGGAGGATGTGGAAGGCATTCAGGCTTAATTCGGGGAACTGGAGCACAGATCCAATTCCCTAAATCAAGAGCCCCTCACCAACATCAAGGAACCTTCCTTGAAGGGTTTGGACTGAAGAAGACACTGGCCGGCTTAACTTTTCCTTAATAAAACCTCCCCAAATGTTGTAAAACGTCTCATTTATCATTTTTTCCGTTAAATCTTTTATTTACAAAAGTTGAGACCAAATATTTACTGGACAGGAGAGAAGAGCCGCTTGTGACGCCAGAAATGTTCAAGCTTAAAAATTTCTTCACTAAATTAATGGCCATTGTTGTGGTTGTGAAGAGTTTGTACGGCCCGAGGACCGTGTGGACCCTTTTTGTACGGCTCGAGGACCGTGTGGACCCTTTTTGTACGGCTCGAGGACCGTGTAGACCCTTTTTGTACGGCTCGAGGTCCGTGTGGACCCTTTTTGTACGGCTCGAGGACCGTGTGGACCCTTTTTGTACGGCTCGAGGACCGTGTAGACCCTTTTTGTACGGCTCGAGGACCGTGTGGACCCTTTTTGTACGGCTCGAGGTCCGTGTGGACCCTTTTTGTACGGCTCGAGGACCGTGTGGACCCTTTTTGTACGGCTCGAGGACCGTGTAGACCCTTTTTGTACGGCCCGAGGACCGTGTGGACCCTTTTTGTACGGCTCGAGGACCGTGTGGACCCTTTTTGTACGGCTCGAGGACCGTGTAGACCCTTTTTGTACGGCTCGAGGACCGTGTGGACCCTTTTTGTACGGCTCGAGGTCCGTGTGGACCCTTTTTGTACGGCTCGAGGACCGTGTGGACCCTTTTTGTACGGCTCGAGGACCGTGTGGACCCTTTTTGTACGGCTCGAGGACCGTGTGGACCCTTTTTGTACGGCCCGAGGACCGTGTAGACCCTTTTTGTACGGCCCGAGGACCGTGTGGACCCTTTTTGAACAATCTGAGGACCGAGTGAACCCTCCACATGGTCCAGTCTAAAGGAAATACAGGTCCATGGAGCAGGAACCTTTCATTGCAGTCTACCCTAAAAGCCGTTCTGCAATCCCTTGCTAATTACCTCCGACTCCAAATTATTTTTTTTTTTTAACCGTCTTTGGGAGGAGGGAACAGTATATATTTCAGCATTAAGTATACAAGGTAGGGCTTAATCAAATTTACGAATAGAAAAATCATTTTACTTTTTTACATTTTAAGAGAAATCCGTAGCATTTACTAATTCCGAGTCTTTTGTTGAAGCTGTAGAGCGGCCTTTATATCCTCTCAGTCCTTCAACAGGGGTGATAATGGTATAGATCCAGTTTATATATTGCATTATATCTGTGATAATAGTAACAGAACCTTCACCACAGACAGGAGAACCAAATGATATAATCCCACTCATGAAGTAATGGTCATTAGCACAGTGTGGCTCATGACAAGCTTGTGGACCAGCTTTGTTATCCAGGGGACACACTACACCACCACCTCCATCACCCTGTAAATTCAAGAAAAAAAAAACACCTTGCTGAATTTAGCGTAAACATGAAGGCCTTTTTGGGCATTTATGGGTTTGCGTACATTTACTTAAAATGGACTGTTAAGGAACACATGCAAATTTAACACAAGAACCTGATGAGGTCCCTACCAGACGGGCGGTGGTACATTAGAATTGACCATTACAAAATATTAAGAACACAATGAAGGAACACTGCAACAGGCCTACTGACCTATTGAAAGCAAGTTCATTTCCCCATCCCTCCCAGGATTAGCCCAATGACCCACCTAGCCAGGTCACTTCCACTTAAGGGGCAAGGCATCAGACCTAGTAGGACAAGCTAGTCAGGTCCAACTCACACCCACCCACTCTTTGTATTTATCTAACCTATTTTTAAATCTACACAACGTTTTAGCCTAACTATACTCGGGAGTTTGTTCCACTATCCACAGCTATTACCAAACCAGTGCTTTCCTATATCCTTAATCACGAAAAGTAAGACTCCTGTGTATTCAGAGGAGATACGAAGCTTTCAGGGATTGTAGTGTAGGTAATCAGGTTTACCAGAAAGTGTCGGCCTATGTACTTCACAGGAAGTACATAGGCCGTTTCAGACTTTCAAAAACTGACCAATACATACTAAGTTTTTAACCACGTCAGCAAATTTTAGCTAAATAGAGAACATCCATCATCTACCCCGGGAAGGGTGTATACCGGGAGAGGGCTTCAGGGGTCAACGCCCCCGGAGGTAGGGAAAAGTGAATTCATAAAGCTGGATTAAGGAGGCAAGCATCCAGAGTGACTGGCACTCACCCTCTGGAAATACCTAATAAACTTAAACTAGCAAAGGTAACTGGGGCAGGTTTTTAATATTTGTACCTAAATTACAATGGGAACAAAGGTAAAAAATAGGAAAAATTAAAAGATTCTCAAGAGAGAATACGAGAAGAAATGAAAGTTCACAGGATAACTATTTAAATAACTTCCCAAGTACTTACAACACAGGCATCACGTCCGTATCCTCCTATGATGCATTTTTGAGTGCGTTTGTCCAAGGCATAATTATCATCCACTTTATGTAGAGATTTATAGAGCAGTTTCTCGCATTCCTCATCTGAAGTGTAGGTCACTACAGCAGCTTTCAGTACGTTGCTTCCAAAATTAGGCTGGGGAGAAAAAAAAAATAATACTTCCCCATATTGTGGATTTTAGGCCTACCCCGGTCTAAATCAAGTCCTTCAGATATGTTTTTTACCTCGAGTAAATACATTAAATTTTAATGCGCATTATAACCAAGTCAACCTAGTATAGGAACAAGGCATTAGAAAGATTTTTAGAATATTTCTGGATACAATTTCTTACCTGATAAACATCATCTCCCCAGCCAACAATGTAACATTTCATATGATTCTCAAATCTGTAGTCCTCTTCTGGTAGACAGATGGGAGAGATGTGTGGAGTTCTGTACGTGTCGACGGGTCTGTCCAGCTGTAGAAGAGCCACGTCGTTCACGTATGTTGCTGGGTTGTATCTGTATAGAAAAATGTTTAGTCCGAGAAATGGTAAAGTGTTTTAAATTACTATAATCAAGGGGAAGCGCTAAACCCGTTGAATTATACAGGGCCTGGGGATGTGGAAGGCATTCAGGCTTAATTCGGGGAACTGGAGCACAGATCCAATTCCCTAAATCAAGAGCCCCTCACCAACATCAAGGAACCTTCCTTGAGGGGAAACTGTTTTAAAGGAAAAGATCTAGTATTCCAAGAAACTTGAGGCTGGAGAATTTTTCCCCTACAGCATTTATCTGGGGGTTCCAGGGGTCAACGCCCCTCCCGACGTACAGTACTTATTAGAACTAATCAAAACCAGTCGGCAAAACTTTTAATATGGTCAACTGTTCACATAGAACACATTTACAACTTAGTATTTAACCACAAAGTGTTGCAAGTGTTCCATCTACTAGTCTTTTGTACACCATTAATATAATAAATCTTTAGTACTCACCCACTGTGAATGATTACACTAGATATGTATCTTTCCACTGCAGGGAACAGCTCTCCTGCTGAGCTGTGAAGATTCCAGTCTCCTAGGTGAGCTTTCAATCGATGTATTTTTATACCTGGAAAAAAAAATTAAATGCTTGCTCTGGGAAGGTAAAAAAAAATGTTGGTTCCAGGCACTGGATTGACATGTTAGAATATTAGATGGTGGCAGTCCTACCTTGGGGAGGGAAGGTGCGAGTTCATGCTTAGATCCAATCTTATCCGTCACGTTTATATTAGAAGTATATGGGAGTTCTGAGTGTCTTAGTAGATCACTTCTCTGGGGGGAGGGATTAAATATAAAGCTTAAACTCTATTTGCTAGTCAATTTACTAAGTTACCCTCAGTATCATTAACAGTTCCATCTCAAGGCACTAATATTTCTGCTAGTATAAACTAGCCAAACTTTCTGAAACTGTAAAGTTCCTCACTGCACCGAACTTAAGTTTTTTAGCAGTTCAATATTTGTTAAGTTTGAAGCATCACACGAGGGTTATTAAGGTTTTAATTTCCGAAATTCTTAATTGATTAAAGTTCAATGAACATTTGCAGACATTGCAAAGGGAACAGTTAAGGGGTCCTTTAGGACAGGTGGGAAATTTTCAGCGCGCTCTCAAGAAAAAAATCGAAAAATTATGGAAATTGAGTTATTCGTATAGAAAAATAGTTTAACTCTTTGGCAACACAATGGTACAAGAATCAATGTTCTAAGACGTTTCTACAAGAAATTATAGTCATTTATATCAAGTATGGTGACGGCGATGTAGGTAGCACGTCTGTTCTCAACCCATGTATTTTTTGGAATTTTTTTTCCTTGTTTTTTATTGCTTTTTCTTTGCATTATTGTTTCTAATATAATAATTGATTATTTGGCATCATATAAGAGTAGGTGGAGCTTATCAGTAGAGTGCCAGCTAATCGGGAGCCATCTGAGAACACTCGGCAGTGCTCCCCCTCCAGATGGTGCCAGGAGAAATCACTTAATTATTACGTTTATATCAGCTTATATATCAACTATACGGCTTATTTATCTATCAGAATTGATCTAATATGATATAATAAACAATAAATAACAAACATGTTATATACTCTAGACTGAATAAAATAGGCCATAATATGGAGAGTCCACCAGCAATATTTCGATATAAATGAGTTACTCCTCGTCTCCATGTTGTATTGTTTGGTCTGCGAGTGATAGAAAACTGTTTTGAAGAGGATAACTGCACTAGAACATCAGTTTACTTAGAAAACAACAAAAACACTATTTTCGCGAAAAAAAAAAAAATTTTTGAGACTGCGAGCCGGCCGGCGTTCCAGGCCTATATCTCGGAAGTAACTTTCACTTATTTCGCTGACTTACACCATTATTAATGATTGTATCGAAATGATTTTCACAGACAATATAAAACAAAGTGTTTGACTAGTTGATGCTTCTTTTTTTTGGAATGTATCAAATATTTTTGATTTTGTGGGAGGTAAAAGGCAGATATTTTGGTGAATGCCAAAAAGTCTATCAAATGTATTTTTTTCCCATAAGATATTAGCCACCAGGCCCGGTGGCCTGGTAGCTAAAGCTCCCGCTTCACACACGGAGGGCCCGGGTTCGATTCCCGGCGGGTGGAAACATTCGACACGTTTCCTTACACCTGTTGTCCTGTTGTCCTGGGTGTTAGTGGACTGGTGTGGGTGGCATCCTGGGGGACAAGATTAAGGACCCCAATGGAAATAAGTTAGTCCTCGATGACGCACTGACTTTCTTGGGTTATCCTGGGTGGCTAACCCTCCGGGGTTAAAAATCCGAACGAAATCCTATCCTAACATGTGCATCCAAAATTCGTGTCCGACGTATTCTAACGGTTGGGATTGTCGGAAGTGCCACTCGTAGTGCCATTTTGTCATTCTTGCTGCCATATATGAAAAGTCATTAAATATTTTTTTCTCTGTCGGTCATACTGAAACTGTCACAATCTTCTACATATAAACCTCTAAACGTACACCAAAAATAAAATACAAAAATTGGTTGAAAAATAAAAAAAAAAGTTGGCCGAAATTTTGACCTCCAACCTTAGTTCAGGCCTACTTGACCACATTATGGTTCCCTGCCAGTTTTACACCCCGCTTCCTACACTCACCTTTGACACAGTGGGCAGCAGTGACCAACATCCCGGGGGTAATTAGAGTGCTTCCACAAATGTACCTTAAAATTTCTCGTGGTTTATCAGATCCAGTGCTGAAATGTCTTTCTTTCACCAGCAATGCAACCTAGAAAAGTTAAATCAAGAGCGACAAAATCTAGATTCAGGACAGCGAGTCATCCCAGGTTTTTGACATGCATGCTGCTGTGTATGATGTATATGCTGTGTATGATGTATAACTAAATAAAGTTACTATTGTACCGGCCTAGCCTAATAGGCAAGTCAATTATCTTGCCAGTTTACCTGTTACAGTTTACATTTTAATCTGTATAGTAAAATATTAGTAGAGGACGTAAGGTATAGCCATTTATGGAATCTCAAATTAAAATTCCCCTCAAAATCTACGTCCTGTAGTATAGAATTTAATCATTAAATACTTTCAAACGTATGGTAACATTTACTTACATGCCACGGAAATTCTCCAAAATTAGTGATAACTTTATCGTTTATGAAACCTGAAGATATACGAGTTAATTGTGGAGCCTCGTTTCTGACGCCACATTCCTAGGGAGAAATTCAAGACTTAATTACCTACACAACGCTAGGTCTTTCTGTATTTAATGGCTTCGTGTATGCAAGATTTAATTGCCCAACATATTGTAGCACTTACTTCCTTGTGTCTATAATTTTTCAACACAAATTTAGCGTGTTTTGATAGACTGCCAAAAAGTCTACCATATTCTTCATCATAGAAATCCAGGTACTGTGGTCCAGGCCGACGTCTGGAAAATTAGTTTCAGTAAGAGGACTAATAATGTCCCTTACCCTCTAGAGGTATACATTACTAGTTTAATTTATAGTTTAATATCTATTATGCACCCCATAGCCATCCTGTGGGGGGTGGATAGTTAAAGGATTACAGAGGTACATAATGGGTGCAGGGACTGGACCCTAAAGTTTTGATAGCCGAACAAGGTACAAAGGTAATGAACTCCAGGTAGATCTGGTCACAGTTATGACCAACTTACGAAGGTAGTGAATCGTCTACATTACTACAGCAGTAACAACCTGGTTGATCAGATCCTGATCCACCATGTGGCCTGATCTCAAGCCGAGCCGCGGGGGCGTTGACCCCCTAAGCCCTGTAGGTATACTCCAGCTTAAACTAAAGTACCTTGCTTCATGTAGCTGACCAGGTTCTATATCACGTGGTAGACAACAGATATAGCCTCGGTAGCGATCTCTACCACACGTATATGGATCAAACGCTCTCAAACCTGGGGAAGAAAGTATATCCTAAGACGTATTATAGTGAAAACTAAAATTAAACTCAAGGATCATACAACACTGCTCTGACAATATCAAATATTTTAGTTACCCCACGTACAGCTTATAGACATTAAAAATACCCAACGCGATCAAGAAAGATGGCTTGGCCTTGTGTACATAAAGCTTCCATAATAGCTGGCCAGCCTAAAAAAAATTTTGGTTAATTTTAGCCTGCGTAAGTCATAGTTTTTGGGTTAAACTGGAAAAAATGACTTACGGGAAAAGGGAGGGGGGGTTAAGCCCCCCTAAATTCTTTCCATGGCTCTGCCAGACAACCAGAGTTCTCAACAATACCCAACTTCTTGTGAAAGAGGCCCTTTTAAGGGACAGTATTACCTTCAGCATGACAGACATCACGAGGCACGCAAACCAACTCCCGTGGACACGCCACAGCTCCATGCTGTGGTACTGGCTGTGGTGGAAGCCTCTCACAGCAACACAACACCAACACAGAACCCAGTATTACAACCACCTTGATGTTCTCCATTATTAGGAGCGTTCACCCTCACCGTCGCCACCACACTGACCTCCCCTCACCTCCAGTCACCACCACGCCCCCTTCCTTACTTGTCTTATTACCTTTAAATCTTAGGAAATGGAGCCGCCATTCCTTGGATACAACGAGATTTCTATCCATTTCCCATGTGCTTTATCTTTTCTATAGAACTGATACCTCCTAATGAATATAATTAGGTTTAAAGTCTATCTACTACACAAGGGTCATTAAGGCTGCATATCACTTGTATACCACCAGTCAAGAATACTTGAATACCCAGAGTATATTCACTGGGGTATAAGCACTTTTTGGTATATTTACATGAAGATGTATAACTCGGTGCGTATATACTGAGATATACACATCCTTCGATGTATATACACTGAAAAATGCACTCCTCTCGGTGTATATACACATTTGCATCCTCTGGTGTGTATGTACTGACAAATATACGTGCATCCTTCGGTGTATGTACACTTAGAAAGGAACCTAGTGGCAACCAGTGAAGAGACCGGGCCAGGAGCTATGACTCGACCCCTTCAACCACACATAGTTTTAAGACGAGGTATGATAAAGCTCATGGAGCAGGGAGAGAGAGGACCCAGTAGCGATCAGTGAAGAGGCGGGGCCAGGAGCTATGAATCGACCCCTGCAACCACAATAAGGTGAGTACACACACACACACACACACACACACACACACACACACACACGTGTGTGTGTGTATTGAGAAATACTGTTTCCATGACAACCACACACACTGGCTATACTGAGGGTTCCTCCGTTAGGTAACGTTCATATCTACCTAACATCAATGTACCTAACTCACACCTACGTATATCACATCTCGACACTTCCCTATCTCAGTGTATATTTATAAATCCAGAGAGGTGTGTATACACTTGTTTAATACCTGTATTAAAGTATTCTTGACTGTTGGTGTACAGGTTACATGCAGCTATAATGACCCTCGTGTAGATAGACTTCAAGCCTCATGAACGACCCAATCATAATACTTATATACTGTCTCCAGAAAGGGTTTTTGTGCGAAGATGACTGGACCAGCACCCAGAATACACCTCAGTCGTGCAAGTACTACTGATTCGGACCACCATCACGACGACCACACTCACTACCAACATGACAGGTTGGTTCTCTCTCTTTAAACATTATCTTAGACCCGAGCAGGACTCGAACCTGCGGAATCATCAAAATGCTCAGTAGTATACCACAGCCACGCTCCATAAGAGCCCACTCGACACTAGGCTTAGTTTCCCATACACAGAAGCACCAGGCTTACCTGGAGTATACCTGCAGAAAGTTTCAGGGGTCAACACCCCCGCGGCCCGGTCTGTGACCTGTTTCAATCACGGTATCTCGGTATAATATGTAGTGTAATATATATGGTGTTGTTATGGTGACGTATAATGATGCAGAGGGATATGTAGTTAGGTCTCGTGATTAGTTTCTCTCGTAGCTGACAATTAAAGGCCTCGGGATCGATCCTGGAGTGAGTGGAGGCGTTGGACATATTTCTTTACACCTGGTATCACTTTTGTCCTGTTTCCTGACGAACCTTACCTAACCTAACCTGGTATCACTGTTCACCTAGTATTATGTAGGTACCTGGGTGTTAGTGGACTAGTATGGCTGGCATCCTGGGAAATAAAACCTTAGGACCTTGATGGAAGTAAGTCACACTGCTTGGTTTGCTTGCAGAAAATTTAGATTTTTCCTAAATTCAGCATGTGTAAATTTGAAGATAATAAATATGTATTAAAATGTGATGCTGATTTGACCTTTGAGAAATTTTGTGTGAAGGAGGGTGTGCAGCGTCCGCGGATTGATACGGGGGAGAGGACGCCATAGTGAAACTGAATGTGTGAACACTGATCTGTTAGTTGTGTAAGGTAATCAGGCGTCATCGAAGCTCTCTTGGTGTATTTCGGCCTCAATCCATAATTTATAAATTGCTGAAACGTTCCCGCTGAAGAATTGGGATAAATAGAGTGGAAACCCCTTACAATTCAGCAACAAGGACAGAAAAAATAGAGGACTCCAATTCTTCCCAGCAGTACACCTTAGCTAAGTGATGCTTACCCATAATGTACAGTTGTTTTGTGTTGGCCATCATAAATTCTAGCTGTTAGTGTAGTGTTAGGGTGTCTTCCTGTGACAAATGGTAAATTAATATGTATACAATTTATTGTTCTAATGATATGGTTAGGAGAAAACGTTCCCTAGTCTCTGTAAAAACATTCCCATTAACTATTTCTAAGAGTCAGGTGCTAAAATCATATACAGTCCACATTATAATTTACCAGTATTGGTATTGTTTAATATTGTAATTATTAATTTAACATTAGGTCTAGCTTTATGTGAAAGTGGTGATTTAGTGGTCATCGAGGGAGTGACAGTTCTGCGACATACTGTGACTAAGTCCCACTTACCTCGCCTAAATTACTTGCACGTAAACCTACTGCAGGTAATTTTCTCACACTTTCAATTCAAATTCAATTCAAAGTTTATTCTCTATAAGGATTACAATGCTGAGTTTACAGAATTTAGTTATTGTGTGGTTTGCATGTAGTAAAATAATAATTACAGAGTGTACCACTAGAACACCTAGCATGGCTAGGTATTACAGTGTACCACTAGAACACCTAGCATGGCTAGGTATTACAGAGTGTACCACTAGAACACCTAGCATGGCTAGGTATTACAGAGTGTACCACTAGAACACCTAGCATGGCTAGGCATTTCGGGCAGACTTAGATTAATTCTTAAATTTAAAATATTACAAATTATGAGGTAAGTTGGTATTATGGCAAAGTGACTAAATACTAGTTTGTGAGTTTAGCAATGTGAATGCTTTTGTTTTGGCACAGTACATAGTTTCAGTATTGGAATATCACAGGCCAACTTATGACTAGTTAGGATTCATTATTTTAAGATTGGGTTATTCTGGGTTACTAACCCCACGAGTTAAGAGGTACCTGAGTTTCCCTGTCTCCTAACTTCATGTTTATTTTTCCCCTATAATCTCCCTTGTCCATAATTACTACCGCATTTGCTTTGTCTGCTTTCGTAAGGTGAGGTCTAGGATATTTCCTTAATTCACGAGGACAACTGTATTGCACAGCTCTGAGCTTTGCTCAGACCTGTGGAACTGATATTCCCATCTAAATAAAGTCTTCCTTTTCTTTTTCAGCAGCGTAGGAGCGGCTACTGATGCTGACCTGTGGGCTGCTTTCACCCCAGACCATTTGCTGCTGCTGCGTCAGCATTTTACACCTCCACGGTATGTTAATCACATAGGAGCTATGAATCGACCCCTTCAACCAAATGCAGATGTAATATATACAGACTTTGCAAAAGCCTTCGACAAGTGTGACCATGGTGTAATAGCGCACAAAATGCGTGCTAAAGGAATAACAGGAAAAGTTGGTAGATGGATCTATAATTTCCTCACAAACAGAACACAGAGAGTAGTAGTCAACAGAGTAAAGTCCGAGGCAGCTACGGTGAAAAGCTCTGTTCCACAAGGCACAGTACTGGCTCCCATCTTGTTTCTCATCCTCATATCTGACATAGACAAGGATGTCAGCCACAGTACCGTGTCTTCCTTTGCAGATGACACCCGAATCTGCATGACAGTGTCTTCCATTGCAGACACTGCAAGTCTCCAGGCTGACATCAACCAAATCTTTCAGTGGGCTGCAGAAAACAATATGAAGTTCAACGATGAGAAATTTCAATTACTCAGATATGGTAAACACGAGGAAATTAAATCTTCATCAGAGTACAAAACAAATTCTTGCCACAAAATAGAGCGCAATACCAACGTCAAAGACCTGGGAGTGATCATGTCGGAGGATCTCACCTTCAAGGACCATAACATTGTATCAATCGCATCTGCTAGAAAAATGACAGGATGGATAATGAGAACCTTCAAAACTAGGGATGCCAAGCCCATGATGACACGCTTCAGGTCACTTGTTCTATCTAGGCTGGAACATTGCTGCACACTAACAGCACCTTTCAAGGCAGGTGAAATTGCTGACCTAGAAAATGTACAGAGAACCTTCACGGCGCGCATAACGGAGATAAAACACCTCAATTAATGGGAGCGATTGAGGTTCCTAAACCTGTATTCCCTGGAATGCAGGCGGGAGAGAGACATGATTATATACACCTGGAAAATCCTAGAGGGACTAGTACCGAACTTGCACACGAAAATCACTACGAAAGCAAAAGACTTGGCAGACGATGCAACGTCCCCCCAATGAAAAGCAGGGGTGTCACTAGCACGTTAAGAGACCATACAATAAGTGTCAGGGGCCCGAGACTGTTCAACTGCCTCCCAGCATACATAAGGGGGATTACCAATAGACCCCTGGCAGTCTTCAAGCTGGCACTGGACAAGCACCTAAAGTCGGTTCCTGACCAGCCTGGCTGTGGCTCGTACGTTGGTTTGCGTGCAGCCAGCAGTAACAGCCTGGTTGATCAGGCTCTGATCCACCAGGAGGCCTGGTCACAGACCGGGCCGCGGGGGCGTTGACCCCCGGAACTCTCTCCAGGTAAACTCCAGGTAAACAAATAGGTGAGTACATACACACACACACACACACACACACACATACAAATTCATACACACAAACACACACACACACATACAAATTCATACACACAAACACACACACACACACACACACACACACACACACACACACACACACACACACACACACACACAGGGGACATATCTATAAAAATTGTATAAAGTTCTTTTGTTGAATACAACACGGGTCCCAAAAATCACCAGGCGGCCAAAGAGCACCCAAAGATATTGAGAAACGGCTTTATAGGCCGAAAAGTGTTCGAAAAGACTGAGGAACAGTTTCTGGAGGCCAAAGAGCACCCAAAGATATTGAGAAACGGCTTTATAGGCCGAAAAGTGTTCGAAATGACTGAGGAACAGTTTCTGGAGGCCAGAGAGCACCCAAAGAGATGGGAACCGGACGCTAAAAAGTCCTCGAAGAGACTGGGATAAAGTTCCTAGAGGAACAGTTCCTGGGGCTAGAGAGAACCCAAAGAGATTGTGAAACAGCTTCAGCAGAACTGAAAGTAACGAAGCGACTATCATTATAACAATAAAAAATAGGAAAATAACATGAAGTTAGACGTGACTGTTTTGGAGAGGTATTAATGGTTGTATGGTGTTGAAGGAGGTTCACTGATGATTGTACTGTATTACAGAGGTTGTATTGATGGTTGGGCAGTGTTGAAGGAGGTTCACTGATGACTGTACTGTATTGCAAGGGTTGTATTGATGGCTGGACCGTGTTGAAGGGGGTTCACTAATGGCTGTACTGTATTGCAGGGGTTGTATTGATGGTTGGGCCGTGTTGAAGGGGGTTCACTAATGGTTGTACTGTATTGCAGGGGTTGTATTGATGGTTGGACCGTGTTGAAGGGGGTTCACTAATGGCTGTACTGTATTGCAGGGGTTGTATTGATGGTTGGACCGTGTTGAAGGGGGGTTCACTAATGGTTGCACTGTATTGCAGGGGTTGTATTGATGGTTGGACCGTGTTGAAGGGGGTTCACTAATGGCTGTACTGTATTGCAGGGGCTGTATTGATGGTTGGACCGTGTTGAAGGGGGTTTACTAATGGTTGTACGGTGTTGCAGAGGGTGGCCAGGAAGGGCATCACTGAGAGGTACAGACGACGAGGCAGCCATGACCAGACTCTTGACTCGATCTCAGTTCGTGGAGGCAGTCACCAGCATCCTGGGTAAGTGCCCCACGAACAATCTTTGTTTCGTTTTTATTATATGTCCTTTTGACTATATTCAAGGAGGAGTTCCTTGATGTCCATTTAAGGGGCCATTGATCCAAGTAAATGAAGGTACTTTTCCCTTTCCTTGAAGCAGGCCTAACTGCTATTTTCTGTACAGTCTGTTAAGGTACAGGTGCATTACCCACAGCCGCCAGAATAACCCAGAAAAAGTTAGACAAAGTGACTTATTTCCACTGGGGACCCTCAATATCTTAGTTACACCTTGAAAGCTAAAGCAGTTAGGCAACTCAACTGTGTGAAAAAACCATTACAATAAAAGAAATTGGAGTATACTGGGTTTATCACCCTAAGAATCACGGAGGATTCTGGGTTAATAACCCTGAGAATCATGGATTATCTTGGGTTAACGACCCTCAGAATTTTTTCTTCTTCTTAATGCAGGGAGTGACAAATTTGAGGGTGTATGTGGTGCTATCTTCGACACAGTAGTGGCTAGGAGCAGCTCTCCTAGCCTCACCTCTGGTGGGACGACTGTTCCAGCTGGTAACATCAGTAGCAGCAGCAGTAGTAACATCAGCAGTAGCAGCAGCAGTGTAGGGTGAGACATCGGCTCATCTTTTTGCAAATCAAAATGCCTTCCTCTGGTAGGATATATTATAACCATGTAAATAGTTTAGTAGTATTTAAGTTGTTTAGCTATCCTGGACCCATTGTGTACCTCTGTAATGTTGAGGTACAGTCCCTAGACCCATTGTGTACCTCTCTAATGTTGAGGTACAGTCCCTAGACCCATTGTGTACCTCTGTAATGTTGAGGTACAGTCCCTAGACCCATTGTGTACCTCTCTAATGTTGAGGTACAGTCCCTAGACCCATTGTGTACCTCTCTAATGTTGGGGTACAGTCCCTAGACCCATTGTGTACCTCTGTAATGTTGAGGTACAGTCCCTAGACCCATTGTGTACCTCTCTAATGTTGAGGTACAGTCCCTAGACCCATTGTGTACCTCTGTAATGTTGAGGTACAGTCCCTAGACCCATTGTGTACCTCTGTAATGTTGAGGTACAGTCCCTGGACCCATCATGTAACTGTAATGTTGAGGTACAGTCCTTGGACCCATTATATGCTTCTGTAATCTTTTAACTGCCGCCCACAGGATGGGTATGGGGTGCATACCTGGAGTTTACCTGGAAATGGTTTCGGGGGTCAACGCCCCCGCGGCCCGGTCTGAGGCCAGGCTTGCATAGTAAAGATATTAAACCAGACTAGGGTAAGAACTTGCCAGTGTTCACGTAACTTGGTAGAGGCGGGTACGTTGTATGATCCGTGAGGGTATGTTACAGGGGCAGTGGTATGGGCATCAGTTGGGCAGGACTGGTGTCATATCTTGGTATGTATGTGGACCTCAGGGTCAGCCAGGCTCCCTCACAACCTATCTTCTACAATCTTACAGGGGCAGTGGTAGTGGTATGGGCATCAGCTGGGCAGGACTGGTATCATATCTTGGTATGTGTGTGGACCTCAGGGGCAGCCAGGCTCCTTCACAACCCATCTTCTCTACAGCTCCTCGCTACAGACTCCTCACCCATAATAAAGTAAGATAAGATTTTCTTCGGATTTTTAACCCCGGAGGGTTAGCCATCCAGGATAACCCAAGAAAGTCAGTGCGTCATCGAGGACTGTCTGTCCATTGGTGTCCTCAATCTTGTTCCCCAGGATGCCACCCACACCAGTCGACTAACACCCGACGGGAATCAAACCCTACTACTACTACTGATAATAATAATAATAATAATAATAATAATAATAATAATTGTAGGCCTCAGCTTTTGTAATGCTGGTTATATGTAATTTTAACATTATTATGAGATGTGTCTTGGACCTCTTGTCCCTTATTTAATTTTTTATTTAAGACAGAATTCTGGTAATTAACAATTTGCAAATTTTTAAATCGGTACAATAAATAACCCAGTCATAATACGATTGTAGAAACCCTATTGGTTAGACTTTTAACATTATTATTTAAAGGGGTGGAGAGGTAAGCCAGTGGAAGGCCTCGGTCAGATGACCAAAAGCTCAAGTTGTGGGTCATAACTAAGACCAGCGTCAGGAAACACTTGTAGTGTTTCCTGACAAACCTTACCTAACTTAACCTAGCCGGGTCATCATATAAGACGCACTTCAGGAAACACTTGCACTGTTTCCTGACAAACCTTACCTAACTTAACCTAGCCGGGTCATCATATAAGACGCACTTCAGGAAACACTTGCACTGTTTCCTGACAAACCTAACTTGCCATGGCTTCAAACCCCACCCGTTCCGTGTTTAATCTCACTAATTACATCTTTGGTACACAGCGTGAAGCCATTGGTGGAGCTGTGGTGTGCAGTAGCCAGAGTGTTATGTTGGTGGGCGCTCGAGGATCACTTACCAAGGTCCAACTCAAGTTAGTACTTATGTGTACAGAAATGATTCAGACAACCGAATTTTGAGGTATTCTGTTGAAGGCCTTACTAGCCTTACTGACCTTCTCTTACTGACCTTACTGACCTTGGTGACCTTACTGACCTTGGTGACCTTACTGATCTTACTGACCTTGGTGACCTTACTGACCTTACTGACCTTGGTGACCTTACTGACCTTGGTGACCTTACTGACCTTACTGACCTTGGTGACCTTACTGACATTATTGACCTTGGTGACCTTACTGACCTTGGTAACCTTACTGACCTTGGTGACCTTACTGACCTTACTGACCTTGGTGACCTTACTGACATTATTGACCTTGGTGACCTTGGTGACCTTACTGACCTTGGTGACCTTACTGACATTATTGACCTTGGTGACCTTACTGACCTTGGTGACCTTGGTGACCTTACTGACCTTGCTGACCTTGCTGACCTTACTTACCTTACTGATTTTACTGACCTTGCTGACCTTACTGACCTTACTGACTTTACTGACCTTGGTGACCTTACTGACCTTGGTGACCTTACTGACCTTGGTGACCTTACTGACATTATTGACCTTGGTGACCTTACTGACCTTGGTGACCTTACTGACCTTACTGACTTTACTGACCTTGGTAACCTTACTGACCTTGGTGACCTTACTGACCTTGGTGACCTTACTGACATTATTGACCTTGGTGACCTTACTGACCTTGGTGACCTTACTGACCTTGGTGACCTTACTGACCTTACTGACCTTACTGACCTTGGTGACCTTACTGACCTTACTGGACTGAGGAAGCCAGTGTGTGGTGAAAGATATTCTACCTTCTCAACTTGTATATATGTATGGATATACAAAGCTAAATGTATATACTTTTCAGTGTGTATAACTTTAATACCCATTATAAGGTTTGAATTAGTCTTGATTGGGGTGAAGTACGACTTCTAGATTAGATTAGTTTATTCAATTATAAAAATAATAATGATAATAATAATAATAATAATAATAATAATAATAATAATAATAATCTTTATTTCTCTACCAGTACATGATGCAACTTATACAGACCATAGCTCACACCTATGACATACTGTATAGAAGGCCCCTTGTTATACGGACAAATTAGGTTAATTTTGTCCCCAGGATGCGACCCACACCAGTCCACTAACACCCAGGTACCTATTTTACTGCTAGGTGAACTTGGACAGCAGGTGTCTTAAGGAAACACGTCCTATTTTTTCACTCGTACCGGGAATCGAACCACGGACACCAGTGTGTGTAATAAGTGCCCCACCAACCCAGCTAGGGGACATCAATCTACACTGACACTCTTATTGTCCTTGATATCAGTTGGTGAAGAGGTGTTGATCTTAGCATATGTGTATGTTTATCTTACTATGTAATTAAAGTTCCTAATATTGGCCATTTCTTCAGTATCGTTAATTTAGTAATATAAATCTTAGCTCTATTTAGTGACTTGTGTCCTGAACATGTTTTAACGTGTATTTTGCATCCGATTCTGTGTCTGGTCTGTGGTGGTCACCGTGGGCGTGGTGTGGGCGTTTTTTGCATGGGCGTGAGACAGTAAGTGGAGGCAACAGCAACATTCTCGCCTCCTGCTGGACTCCTGCCCGGACCAGGAACCTCCAGCACACACTCTACGTAAGGTACGACCCCCAGCCACACTACGTAAGGTACGACCCAGCTACACTACGTAAGGTACGGCCCAGCTACACTAGGTAAGGTACGGCCCAGCCACACTAGGTAAGGTACGGCCCAGCTACACTACGTAAGGTACGACCCAGCTACACTAGGTAAGGTACGACCCCCAGCTACACTAGGTAAGGTACGGCCCAGCTACACCACGTAAGGTACGACCCAGCTACACTACGTAAGGTACGGCCCAGCTACACTAGGTAAGGTACGGCCCAGCTACACTACGTAAGGTACGGCCCAGCCACACTAGGTAAGGTACGGCCCAGCTACACTAGGTAAGGTACGACCCAGCCACACTAGGTAAGGTACGGCCCAGCTACACTACGTAGGGTACGACCCAGCTACACTAGGTAAGGTACGACCCAGCCACACTTGGTAAGGTACGGCCCAGCTACACTACGTAAGGTACGACCCAGCCACACTAGGTAAGGTACGACCCAGCCACACTAGGTAAGGTACGACCCAGCCACACTAGGTAAGGTACGATCCAGCCACACTAGGTAAGGTACGACCCAGCCACACTTGGTAAGGTACGGCTCAGCTACACTACGTAAGGTACGACCCAGCCACACTAGGTAAGGTACGACCCAGCCACACTAGGTAAGGTACGACCCAGCCACACTAGGTAAGGTACGACCCAGCCACACTACGTAAGGTACGGAAATATGTAAGGTGCGGAAATTTACAATTTATAGATACATACATAGATATTAAATTAAATATTTATCATGATGTGACTAGGAACAGGATTTTATCTCCAGTCAGGTGACCAGGTGAGTCTTCCAGGTGAGCCTCGGGACGTGGGTGGTGGAGGTGGCTGTGTTGGAGGAAGAGGTGGTGATGGTGGCTGGTTCATCTTCAACATTACACGTGTTGGAGGCTGCCTCGGGGGCGGCCCAAGAGCTGCTACGTGTCACACACCTGCCAGCCATGCCTGCCTGCCTGGCTGCTGGGTACGTACACACAATGATACACATGTAAGTATGTTGCAGTACAATTACAGACTATCCTAGCAATGCAGAACAAGCCACACGGGGATGGAAATCTTGAGATGTAGATCTTTCGCATTCGTGCGTCGTCAGGAGCTATGCAGTATTGCAAGACAGGAGCAGCTGTCTGTAGTTGTCTTGGGGAAATTCTCTGAGAGAAGTCAGAAGGTATCATTGGTAACCCAAGTCACTGTGACATGGGTTACCACAGTGTGTGTGTGTGTGTGTGTGTGTGTGTGTGTGTGTGTGTGTGTGTGTGTGTGCTAGAAGCATGTGTACCAACAGTGTGTGTGTACCAACAGGTGTGTAGGTGAGGAGCGGTGGGTGGCGCTAGGTGACGACAAGGGGTCGGTCCACCTAATCCGCTTCCCTCACCCGGTATCCGAACTGCTCACTCGCTCCCGTAGTGAGGGGCTCACCTCCCTCACCTGGCAGGTAGGTACCCTCTCACCTGGCAGGTAGGTACCCCCCTCACCTGTCAGGCAGGTACTAAAGTTTTCTCTCCAAACTGTTTGCAATTTGTGAATACAATTAACAATAACAGAGTTACCCTTCCCTTGCACTGAAACGAATTGCTTCCCATTCCTTGAGGCCCCGTAGAACCCCTATGGATTTAACGCTCGTATGTTAAACTGTATCCTGGTATGGCAGGAGGTGTGTGGGAGGACTCAGCTGGTGAACGGTCGTATGGTGGAGGTATGTGGCCGAGTTCGGGTAGTTAGCGGAACCGGGGTTCACGGAGCCACCGTCCGCCGGGTTCACTATCACCCGTCCACCTCTACCTTGGTCTCCTGTAGCAGCGATCCCCGGGCCAGCGTGGTCCTCTGGGGCCCAGATCATGCCACCAAGACCTACACTTTTGCCATACCTAGGGTGCGTGTATATATATGCAAATAAACTACGAGGGTAGAAACAAGCTTTTGACCTTTCGGTTCCTGAACCATGTGTGTGTTTTTAATATACCAGGCAGTCCAGGCTGAGGGACTGATTAATGGCGAGATGTCTACAAATATTGATACCCAGATATTGCACATGTCTAATTCTGCATCTTTATTATGTACCCCATACCCATCCTGTGGGTGGTAGTCAAAGGATTACAGAGGTACATAATGGATCCAGGGATGGGCTCCAAAGTTTTGATAGCTGAACAAGGTACAAAGGTAATGAACTCCAGGTAGATCTGGCTGCAATCATGACCAAGTTACAAGGAAATGAACTCAGGTAGATCTGTGTACAGGGTGTGCGGGTGTTCGCTGTGGAGTGGTCGCTACACGTGCTGGTGACGGGTAGTATGGACGGCCGCCTGCGTCTGTGGAACCCCTACGTACCTGAAGCAGCACTGACGGCGCTGCCTCCAGCCCCAGGACGAGCACCGCCAGCAGATCTTCTCATCTCTCCCCACCGTCGTGTTATCATCTCCTGCGACGCTGATGCTGTCAGTACCCACTTTGTTTCACTTGTACCACTCCGTCTTAAACGAAATATTCACTCTGAATTGAACATTCCGTGTTAAATGAATCACTTAATCTTAAATGAACAGCACCGTCCTAAATGAATCACCCCGTCCTAAACAAATCACTCAGTCTTTAACGAATCATTAAATCTGTATTCCAGTGATGCTAACACTCTGCCTTATATTATATTTAACTAACACACTGGCTTGTGTTCTGTTCCACTAAGACAAACACTACATTGTGCACTGTTCCACTGTGATTACCACACATCCCTGTTTTATATTTCACTGGCACCAATACTTTATCTTGTGCTCTGTTCCACTGATACGTCTGACATTTTTACAGAAAGGATTACATGCTCTTTACATCCCGATCTTTCCACCAAAACATGACCATTGGAAAACCAGCTTAATATATTTTGTTCATGATTTTTTTAATGTCTAATTTCTTGGTTTTCTCTTACATTTAGTAAAAAGAATAAGATATGTAACTTGTAAACATTTGGATAGTTCGGTTTTTGACATTTATAATTAATAAGGTGAGGTTCTATGCTCCTAATGGCCTGGTCACAGACCGGGCCGCGGGGGCGTTGACCCCCGGAACTCTCTCCAGGTAAACTCCAGGTAAACATCACCTGAGTAATAGATAACCAGGTTAGATTTGAGAAAGGAGAGGATAGGACCCTTCACTTCCAATTATTTAAGTCACGAACTGTTTACCAACATCCGAAGGAGTGTTGTGTCGATAGCAAATTTGGCTATAAAGGTTGAGAACATTTTTTCAGGCAAAGACTGACAGTAAGTGTCAAGCATTTAAGGTTGTGTGTGATGCGTACTGTTTGTTTTCATGGAGGCAGAGAGATGGGCTGCCTTGATGTTGGTATAGAGCTCTGGGTCGAATTTGCTCTCCAGAGGATCAAATCTGATTACCTCCCTAGGTGTTGTGTGGTCCTTATAGATCTGAGGTTTTCCAAAGAATATATTAATGCAGAAGTCGGTTTAATATGATCATTATGTACCCCATACCCATCCTGTGGGCGGTAGTCAAGAGATTACAGAGGTACATAATGGGTCCTGGGACTGGTCCCCAAAGTTTTGATAGCTGAACAAGTTACAAAGGTAATGAACTCCAGGTAGATCTGGTCACAGTCATGACAAGTTGCGAAGGTATTATGCAGGAGAGTTATGCTGCTTGTATCCCTTCTTCAGTACTTATTATGTTGCATTTCATGTGCAGGTTGTGCGTGTGTATAGTGTGGATGGAGGACAGTGCTTGCAGACGGTGACCTTATGTTTCCCAGGAGGGTCTAGTGGCCTGGCTCCACGACCCCTGACTCTCCTACCTAGTGGTAACTTATTGGTGGCTTGCAGGGATTACATAGCCACCCTCACGCCCCCGCCACGCCCACAATCTCCCTCACAATACACCTCTCCACTACTTCCTCAACTCGTGAGTGATGCTTGCTGGGAGGGCGAGAGTGAGGAAGGTGACAGCACACGTGATGATCAAGAATCTACCTACGACAAAGATGAGGAACGCCAACTCTTTGAGAATGCCACACTGATGTCATCTCGGGAAAGAAGAGAGCGAGCCCGTATGCGAAGTCTCGTACGCCAGGGTGCTGCCTTCTGCTGTCTTACACTCAATAAGATCTCCCCTCCTCTCTTGTCCCCAGACCTGCCCTTACCACCTCGTTTGGCCGCCATGGGGCTCACAGCCAGCAATCCTGCGGCTCTGCTGGCTCACTTGCCCGTCTCCAGGGTAACAACTGCTCTAACATCTGGCTCTCCGCCACCTTCTGCAACCACACGATGCCTCACACAAACCCCCCGCTCATCACGCCCACGATCTGCTTGCAGAATCCCCAGATCCAAGTCAGCGGGAGGCACCGGGCGCCTGACGGCCACTCCTGACAGTGGCAATAGTCGTCATCTCAGTCCCAGCTGGCGGCCACAACCTGCTGGCCAACACTAGTGATGTGGTTTTTATTTATTAAAAGTAGGATCAGATGTGCGGTAGAAAACCCGTGCAACACAGGTGTCCTCAAAGATTTGTTAAATTATACCATGAATTAAGGAAATAACGTATAATTAGAAGACGGGGGAAATGACGTGCCTCTTAATGAACCAGCATGAGTTACTCTCTTCAAAGTTGAATGAAAAATCACTAGATAACTTCCTTTCTTAAATGTTATAATCACTAAAACAAAATTAACGATGCAGCCATTATGTTGAAGCCAATTCAGCTTAGGTTTGGGATTCATGATGGCTGTGAGGCAGCAGTTGGGGTCCAGTCCTTGGACCCATTATGTACCTTTGTAATCTTTTGACTACCGCCCACATGATGGGTATGAGGTGCTTAATAAATATATTAAACTTACTGTGAGGCAGCAGTCCATACAGCACTGGCATTGAGTGCTCACGAAATCGTGATAACACGATTGCAAACGAACCACGAAACTGGTGGGGATTGAACCCATGGTAAGTGCGTAAGCCACTCGGCCAGCTGCCTACAATAAGAATAATTCAGAAGCCGAGTGGCTTACACGCTGTTAGTTTAAGTTAGTTTAATATGTTTATTATGCACCCCATACCCATCCTGTGGGCGGTAGTCAAAAGATTACAGAGGTACATAATTGGTCCAGGGACTGGACTCCAAAGTTTTGATAGCTGAGCAAGTTACAGAGGTAATGAACTCACAATTTACAAAGGTAATGAACTCACAATTTACAAAGGTAATGAACTCACAATTTACAAAGGTAATGAACTCCAGGTAAGTCTGGTCACAATCATGACAAGTTACAAAGGTATTTACAGCCTAGAGTTTTACGACTCGCTTGCCATGGGTTCAATCCCCACCCGTTCCGTGGTTTGTTTGCAACCTTGTTATCAGAATTTCGTGATCTCCACCAAGGCAGGGTGATCCGAAAAAGAAAACCTTTCTCCATCATTCACTCTATCACTGTCTTGCCAGAGGGGTGCTTTACACTACAGTTATAAAACTGGAACATTAACACCCCTCCTTCAGAGTGTAGACACTGTACTTCCCATCTCCAGGACTCAAGTCCTGGAGACGGGATCCCTTCAAAAAATGTTACCCTGCTGACACTCCAACAGCACGTCAAGTCTTAAAAACCATTTGTCTCCATTCGCCAAAGGACCCCAATGGAAATAAGTCACTCTGTCTGACTTTTTTGGGTTATCCTAGGTTCCCTACACATATGCTGCTATGTATGATAATTCTATGTAACTGTATTTGTGTTTACCTGAATAAACTTACTTACTTACTTACTTACTTATTCGCTCCTAACACGCTCACGCATGCTAGAAGTCCAAGCCCCTCTCACACAAAACCTTTACCCCCTTCCTCCAACCTTTTCCTAGCTCAGGGTATTGTGCTTTTTTTATTTTCTCTAACTCATGTGAGTGTGCAACAGAGTGGCTTTGTAATTTGTGAGTTCATTACCTTTGTAAATTGTGAATTCATTACCTCTGTAACTTGCTCAGCTATCAAAACTTTGGAGTCCAGTCCCTGGACCAATTATGTACCTCTGTAATCTTTTGACTACCGCCCACAGGATGGGTATGGGGTGCATAATAAACATATTAAACTAAGAGTGGCTCCCTTTCCTCTCTCCTCTACCAGCGAGTCACAGGAATATTGTCTGGTAAACTCATTAGGAATACACAAAGTCTTAGAAATGCACCGCAATGTCAGTGGTTTTCTTTGGTGCTTAACAATATTGTATTACATGCAAACTGCATTGTTTGTATACTAAAGAAAATTAAATATTTGTTTTTGTAATCTAGGGGTATCCCTTAACCCTGTACAAGGTATACAGATCATAGCCGACATCACATGCTACTGTATAGAAAGTCCCTTGTTATGCTGAGCATTTCCCGTAAATTAGGTCAGTTTTGTCCCAGGTTGCGACCCACACCAGTCCACTAACACCCAGGATGCCACCCACACCAGTCCACTAACACCCAGGATGCCATCCACACCAGTCCACTAACACCCAGGATGCCACCCACACCAGTCCACTAACACCCAGGATGCCATCCACACCAGTCCACTAACACCCAGGATACCACCCACACCAGTCCACTAACACCCAGGATACGACCCACACCAGTCCACTAACACCCAGGATGCCACCCACACCAGTCCATTAACACCCAGGATGCCACCCACACCAGTCCACTAGCACCCAGGATACGACCCACACCAGTCCACTAACACCCAGGATGCCACCCACACCAGTCCACTAACACCCAGGTACAAATTTTACTGATGGGTAAACATGGACAACAGGTGTCTTATGGAAACATACCCTAATATTTTCCAGCCGTACCGGGGAATCGATTCCTGGTAAATTAAGACACATGTGCAGCACTTGGGTATCTTTATTGAGGGATCCTCTCCAAGATACGATACTACGTGCCGCAAACTGCCCTTCTCACACTATACCATTCACTTATATATCCATACCTCACCTATGCTATCTGTGCTTGGGGTTCAACTGCAGCAACACACCTAAAGCCAATAATAACCCAACAAAAAGCTGCAGTAAGAATAATCACTAAATCCCATCCCTGGCAACACACCCCCCCACTCTTCATAGATCTAAACTTACTCCCTGTTCAGTACATCCACACTTACTACTGTGCAATCTACATCTACAGGACCTTAAATTCCAATATTAACCTTGACCTAAAACGCTTTCTTGATAGTTGTGACAGAACCCACAGGCACAATACCAGACACAAACATCTCTATGACATTCCCCGTGTCCGACTAAACCTTCACAAAAATTCAATGTATGTCAAAGGCCCTAAAATCTGAAACACCCTACCTGAGAACTCTAGAACTGCAGACACATTCATCACCTTCAAAACTACCATCAGAAAACATCTTATCTCCCTGATACACCCTGTCAACTAATAATACGAATACCACCTGGTGGTTCACACTTACACTCACTCACCCATTTGACCATAAACAGAAATATCAATCTCAATCTCAATCTCAATCTCAATCTGATTCTATGTCATCATTGAAGGCTCTTGGCTCATATAATGACTCCAACAACATGCTCATTGGGGAAGCCAGGTATAGATACTCAAAAATTAGGGACAAAGGAATTAATGTACAATTGCTATGGATACCATCACACATTGGATTAGTCCTTCATGATAAAGTTGATATGTTAGCCAAGAAGAGTATCCAGAAGGAGAATGTAGAATATAACTTTGGTATATCTGTGTCTAGCATTAGGAATAATATTAGGAGAGAAGTAAATAATGAAAATGATTGTTATAGGAATGCAGTTAGAAGCCTGAGTAGATCTATAACCCACTAGGATAACATGAACGTAGATAAGTATGTTTATGGAGCAACTTGCAATGTGAACAGACTGACTGATGTTGTAGTCCCCAGGCTTAGGCTTGGTTACAAGTACTGACTGATGTTGTAGTGGCCAGACTTAGGCTTGGTTACAAGTACTGACTGATGTTGTAGTGGCCAGGCTTAGGCTTGGTTACAGGTACTGACTGATGTTGTAGTGGCCAGGCTTAGGCTTGGTTACAGGTACTGACTGGTGTTGTAGTGGCCAGACTTAGGCTTGGTTAGAAGTACTTCTGGCAGTTTGGGAGACACACAGATGATGATCAAACTAAATGTAAATTATGTGATCAGGCATATGGTCACTCTCTTGAACACTATGTGCTTAATTGTCCACTTATTGAGGAATACAGAGACAGACAGTATAATAACCTATGTGACATGTCAAGATATCTTATTAATGAAAATAAGATACCAGATATACTAAGCAAATTTCCTAAATTTGCTTGTAACAGATAAGTGAACTATAGATATGTAGATATAAATCCATATGTATTCCTGTTAACCCTTTGGGGCCTAGTTCCTAGGCCTTTTGTGTATCCATATGCTCTCGCGCTACCGTCCACAGGATGGATATGAGGTGCACAATAAACTAGCCACTTCGGTGGCAAAATCTAATCTAATCTCAATCTCAAAATAATGAATCTTAACTAGTCATAAGTTGGCCTGTGATACTCCAATACTGAAACTATGTATTGTGCCAAAACAAAAGCATTCACGTTGCTAAACTCACAACTAGTATTTAGTCACTTAGTCATAATACCAACTTATCTCATAATTTTGTAACATTTTAAACCTAAGATTTAATGTAAGTCTGCCCGAAATGCCTAGCCATGCTAGGTGTTCTAGTGGTACATTCTGTAATACCTAGTCATGCTAGGTGTTCTAGTGGTACACTCTGTAATACCTAGCCATGCTAGGTGTTCTAGTGGTACACTCTGTAATACCTAGCCATGCTAGGTGTTCTAGTGGTACACTCTGTAATTATTATTTTACCATATGTAAACCACACAATAACCAAATTCTGTAAACTCAGCATTGTAATACTTATAGAGAATAAACTTTGAATTGAATTTGAGGTGACGTTTCACCACACAGTGGCTTCATCAGTCCATACAGAGAAGAATGGTGAAGATCAGGAGTTCGAGGCAATCAGTCCTTCAGCATGTTATTATTCCATCAATCTTGAAGGTTCTATAAGGGTTATGTAGAAGGTTCTTAAGGGTTATGTAGAAGGTTCTTAAGGGTTATGTAGAAGGTTCTTAAGGGTTATGTAGAAGGTTCTTAAGGGTTATGTAGAAGGTTCTTAAGGGTTATATAGAAGGTTCTTAAGGGTTATATAGAAGCTTCTTAAGGGTTATATAGAAGGTTCTATAAGGGTTATATAGAAGGTTCTATAAGGGTTATATAGAAGGTTCTATAAGGGTTATATAGAAGGTTCTATAAGGGTTATATAGAAGGTTCTATAAGGGTTATATAGAAGGTTCTATAAGGGTTATATAGAAGGTTCTATAAGGGTTATATAGAAGGTTCTATAAGGGTTATATAGAAGGTTCTTAAGGGTTATATAGAAGGTTCTATAAGGGTTATATAGAAGGTTCTATAAGGGTTATATAGAAGGTTCTATAAGGGTTATATAGAAGGTTCTATAAGGGTTATATAGAAGGTTCTATAAGGGTTATATAGAAGGTTCTATAAGGGTTATATAGAAGGTTCTATAAGGGTTATATAGAAGGTTCTATAAGGGTTATATAGAAGGTTCTATAAGGGTTATATAGAAGGTTCTATAAGGGTTATATAGAAGGTTCTATAAGGGTTATATAGAAGGTTCTATAAGGGTTATATAGAAGGTTCTATAAGGGTTATATAGAAGGTTCTTAAGGGTTATGTAGAAGGTTCTTAAGGGTTATATAGAAGGTTCTTAAGGGTTATATAGAAGGTTCTATAAGGGTTATATAGAAGGTTCTATAAGGGTTATATAGAAGGTTCTATAAGGGTTATATAGAAGGTTCTATAAGGGTTATATAGAAGGTTCTATAAGGGTTATATAGAAGGTTCTATAAGAGTTATATAGAAGGTTCTTAAGGGTTATATAGAAGGTTCTATAAGGGTTATATAGAAGGTTCTATAAGGGTTATATAGAAGGTTCTATAAAGGTTATATAGAAGGTTCTATAAGGGTTATATAGAAGGTTCTATAAGGGTTATATAGAAGGTTCTATAAGGGTTATATAGAAGGTTCTATAAGGGTTATATAGAAGGTTCTATAAGGGTTATATAGAAGGTTCTATCAGGGTTATATAGAAGGTTCTATAAGGGTTATATAGAAGGTTCTATAAGGGTTATATAGAAGGTTCTATAAGGGTTATATAGAAGGTTCTTAAGGGTTATATAGAAGGTTCTTAAGGGTTATATAGAAGGTTCTATAAGGGTTATATAGAAGGTTCTATAAGGGTTATATAGAAGGTTCTATAAGGGTTATATAGAAGGTTCTATCAGGGTTATATAGAAGGTTCTATAATGGTTATATAGAAGGTTCTATAAGGGTTATATAGAAGGTTCTATAAGGGTTAAATAGAAGGTTCTATAAGGGTAATATAGAAGGTTCTACAAGGATAATATAGAAGGTTCTACAAGGATAATATAGAAGGTTCTACAAGGTTAATATAGAAGGTTCTACAAGGTTAATATAGAAGGTTCTACAAGGTTAATATAGAAGGTTCTACAAGGTTAATATAGAAGGTTCTACAAGGTTAATATAGAAGGTTCTACAAGGTTAATATAGAAGGTTCTACAAGGTTAATATAGAAGGTTCTACAAGGTTAATATAGAAGGTTCTACAAGGTTAATATAGAAGGTTCTACAAGGTTAATATAGAAGGTTCTACAAGGTTAATATAGGTTCTACAAGGTTAATATAGAAGGTTCTACAAGGATAATATAGAAGGTTCTACAAGGTTAATATAGAAGGTTCTACAAGGTTAATATAGAAGGTTCTACAAGGTTAATATAGAAGGTTCTACAAGGTTAATATAGAAGGTTCTACAAGGTTAATATAGAAGGTTCTACAAGGATAATATAGAAGGTTCTACAAGGTTAATATAGAAGGTTCTACAAGGTTAATATAGAAGGTTCTACAAGGTTAATATAGAAGGTTCTACAAGGTTAATATAGAAGGTTCTACAAGGTTAATATAGAAGGTTCTACAAGGTTAATATAGAAGGTTCTACAAGGTTAATATAGAAGGTTCTACAAGGTTAATATAGAAGGTTCTACAAGGTTAATATAGGTTCTACAAGGTTAATATAGAAGGTTCTACAAGGATAATATAGAAGGTTCTACAAGGTTAATATAGAAGGTTCTACAAGGTTAATATAGAAGGTTCTACAAGGTTAATATAGAAGGTTCTACAAGGTTAATATAGAAGGTTCTACAAGGATAATATAGAAGGTTCTACAAGGTTAATATAGAAGGTTCTACAAGGTTAATATAGAAGGTTCTACAAGGTTAATATAGAAGGTTCTACAAGGTTAATATAGAAGGTTCTACAAGGTTAATATAGAAGGTTCTACAAGGTTAATATAGGTTCTACAAGGTTAATATAGAAGGTTCTACAAGGATAATATAGAAGGTTCTACAAGGTTAATATAGAAGGTTCTACAAGGTTAATATAGAAGGTTCTACAAGGTTAATATAGAAGGTTCTACAAGGTTAATATAGAAGGTTCTACAAGGATAATATAGAAGGTTCTACAAGGTTAATATAGAAGGTTCTACAAGGTTAATATAGAAGGTTCTACAAGGATAATATAGAAGGTTCTACAAGGTTAATATAGAAGGTTCTACAAGGTTAATATAGAAGGTTCTACAAGGTTAATATAGAAGGTTCTACAAGGTTAATATAGAAGGTTCTACAAGGTTAATATAGAAGGTTCTACAAGGTTAATATAGAAGGTTCTACAAGGTTAATATAGAAGGTTCTACAAGGTTAATATAGAAGGTTCTACAAGGTTAATATAGAAGGTTCTACAAGGTTAATATATAAGGTTCTACAAGGTTAATATAGAAGGTTCTACAAGGATAATATAGAAGGTTCTACAAGGTTAATATAGAAGGTTCTACAAGGTTAATATAGAAGGTTCTACAAGGATAATATAGAAGGTTCTACAAGGTTAATATAGAAGGTTCTACAAGGTTAATATAGAAGGTTCTACAAGGTTAATATAGAAGGTTCTACAAGGTTAATATAGAAGGTTCTACAAGGTTAATATAGTAGGTTCTACAAGGTTAATATAGAAGGTTCTACAAGGTTAATATAGAAGGTTCTACAAGGTTAATATAGAAGGTTCTACAAGGTTAATATAGAAGGTTCTACAAGGTTAATATAGAAGGTTCTACAAGGTTAATATAGAAGGTTCTACAAGGTTAATATAGAAGGTTCTACAAGGTTAATATAGAAGGTTCTACATGGTTAATATAGAAGGTTCTACAAGGTTAATATAGAAGGTTCTACAAGGTTAATATAGAAGGTTCTACAAGGTTAATATAGAAGGTTCTACAAGGTTCTAGCCGCTACTTCAGGTTTGGGTTGGACAAAACTCACTCACAAACACATAACTCTTCACAAAAATTAACACACACACTTTACAAGATAAAAATAACTCCTCTATACATTTCCATTTTCTGACATATACAAAACGAGATAAACATCAGGTAAAAGAGACATAATGGCTGAATATAAGGAGTAAATATAGTGAGGGAGTGAGTAATGGCGAGAATATTGGAACTTGTGGCCGGGAAGGAGACACTAGACGTTATGGCTGCTATTAAGACGTTAAATCCTAAAGCAGAGGTGGCTAGGGCTGCCCAGGCTCTGGCTATTAATATTTCCGGTGCCAGGGGCATCCAGGACGTGTTGAGGACCAACTTGGGGCCTAAAGGAACCATGAAAATGTGAGTTTAATGTTCACGTGTCTTGGTAACAGTCTTGTGTCATCTGACATGCGGGTTTATGGCTCTCTTTTCCCTCATGCAGGAACGGCTCTTGATCTGGGGAATTGGATCTGTGCTCCAGTTCCCTGGATTAAGCTTGAATACATTCCATTCCCCCACCCACCCCACGCGCTGTATAATCATACGGGTTTAGCGCTTCCCCGTGATGATAATAGCTTTGTTTTGTGGGTTTATCCTCGGTGGTGGGGTCTTGGGGCCAGGTTGACGGGTTTTTGATCCAAGGGAATTGGATCTCTTCTCCCCTTATCAATGATGACTCATTAACTAGGTGCTGCAATGACCCCTATGAGTTTAGCGCTTCACTAATAATAATTAGTACTACTACTACTACTAATAAGTAATACTACTAATTACTATTAATTACTACTATTAATTACTACTACTAATTATTAATACTAATTAATATTTCTACTATTGATAATAAGTGTTAATACTACTAATAATTAATAATATAATTAATGATATGCCATCTAAAATTCCCTAATTTTATTTTAGCCAGATAATTGTATTTAGGCAGAGATACACATAATTATAATTATTATACATAGTGTAAATTACCCTCCAGATAACCCAAAAAAATGGTCTGAGGTGACTAATTTCCATTAAGTTTCTTGTATTTGTCTTTATTATCCACCTGCGGCTCACAAGACTGGCATCCACGAGCCCCTTTGAGGCGGTGCGGAGGCCTAGCTTCTCCCTGCGGGCCCTGTGAGGGCGGGGACAGTGGCTAGGCCTGGGGACACTGGGACGGTGGCTAGGCCTGGGGACACTGGGACGGTGGCTAGGCCTGGGGACACTTGGACGGTGGCTAGGCCTGGGGACACTGGGACGGTGGCTAGGCCTGGGGACACTGGGACTGTGGCTAGGCCTGGGGACACTGGGACTGTGGCTAGGCCTGGGGACATGGGGACTGTGGCTAGGCCTGGGGACACTTGGTCCCAAAGATAAGGGGGTACTTGTACCTCCTCCCATGGGAGACTTAGGTCTCGAGATACTCCCCAGATAGGGAGCCAAGGCCGGGTCACCGCTTCTTGGAAAAGACCCGGGCCGGGAGAGTACCGGCGAATAAAAAAAAAAGAAAAATTATTCTTAAAATCTCCGCTGTCTTTTGTATAAATATTTACGTTTTCATTTTATTCACTAATGGTTATTGAGTGTGGTTCGTACATTGGATTACGTGCGGCCAGCGGTAACAGCCTGGTTAATCAGGCCCTGATCCACCATGAAGCCAGGTCACAGACCGGGCTGCGGGGGTGTCGAACCCCGGAACACATTCCAGGTACTCCAGGTTAATTCGGAAAGGAACAAGGTTCAGCGTTTATATAATTACCTTCGACCTTTCAAGAATTTCGAGAGTTTCACTACTCGCGGAGACCGGCCATGGGTCAGGCTCATCTGGTGCTAGCCTGGTCAACCAGGCTGTTGCTACTGGAGGCTCACTGCCCCACATATCCATCACAGCCTGGTTGATATAGCACCCGAAGTATACTTGGAGAGGTTTTCAGGGGTCAATACCTCCGTGGACTGGTCTGTGACAAAGCCTCATGGTGGATCAGGCCCTGATCAACCAGGCTGTTACTGTTAGCTGCACGTAACCCGAAAAGGGAACCACAGCCCGGCTGGTCAGATACTGGCTAAAGGTGCCTGTCCAGTGCCTTCTTAAAGACAGCCAGGAGTCTATTGGTAATCCCCCTTATGTATGCTAGGAGGCATACAGCAAAACGGTTCTCTCAGGGGCCCAAGATTGTTCAACTGCCAACCAGCATACATAATCTGGATTACAAATAGACCCCTGGCTGTCTTCAAGAAGGCACTGGACAGGCACCCTTCAATCAGTACCTGACCAGCCAGCCTGTGGTTCATACGTTGGTTTATGTGCAGCCAGCAGTAACAGCCTGGTTGATCAGGTCCTGATCCACCACGAGGCCTGGTCACAGTCCAGCCCATGGGGGCGTTGACCCCCAAAACCCTCTCCAGGTATACTCCAGGTATACCACAATCATTTCTGGCAACCCCTTCATCCCCCTCCATTAACCCATTAAATCAAAAGTCTACTGTAAAATCAGCGATAAGTAAGGTAATGGATTTTTATTCATTACAGGCTGGTGTCTGGTGCTGGCGATATCAAAATTACCAAAGACGGCAATATTTTACTCCATGAAATGGTATGTTTGGTTGAATGTGGATAAGTGTAACATGTGCTGCTTTAGTCTTGATTAACCCTTAAACTGTCCAAATGTAGATCTACGTTCAGAGTGCTAGTGGTGCAAACGTAGACCTACGTTCGTAGAGCTAGCGGTGCAAATGTAGATCTACGTTTGGAGCACTAGCGGTGCAAACGTAGATCTACGTTTGTAGCGCTAGCGGTGCAAATGTAGATCTACGTTTGGAGCGCTAGCGGTGTAAATGTAGATCTACGTTCGTAGTGCTAGCGGTGCAAATGTAGATCTATGTTTGAAGCGCTAGCGGTACAAATGTAGATCTACGTTCGTAGCGCTAGTGTTGCAAACGTAGATCTACGTTCGTAGTGCTAGTGTTGCAAACGTAGATCTACGTTCAGACAGCTAGTGTTGCAAACGTAGATCTACGTTCGTAGTGCTAGTGTTGCAAACGTAGATCTACGTTCGGACAGCTAGTGTTGCAAACGTAGATCTATGTTCGGACAGCTAGTGTTGCAAACGTAGATCTACGTTCGGACAGTTTAAGGGTTAATGAGCCATAAGTAAACATATTTCCATTTAAAAAATTTGATTCGTTGAAACTTCTTTTTTTTTTTTTTTAATCTTGAACCCAGGTATGTCCATATAACATTTACTGTATAGTATTTAAAAAACGATTAACGACATAGATTCATGATAAAAACAAATTTAAAATGAAAGTAAAGAAGCTCCCAAACTCAACACGATAGAAGTAATTTTTGCTAAATATTGTAATGGATTTATTAAAGTGTCTAGAGTAAATAGTGCTGTACAATAATTTTTTCATGGTTTAATTAGATTTTGTTCTGGTTTCCAGCCTCTTTTTGTGACATTTCTTTCAAAGGCATTTTCAGATATTTTAATTGTAGTACATGTATTTCAAAAACATGCCTTAAATCATATGTAATTGCATATATTGGGGATACAGGAGGGGTCAGTAGTACTCAGAGATGCTGTGGGGCTCCTATTTTAAAATTTAATAACTTATTGCCAGACAAATTGGGATATAAGACCATGGATGCCATTAGATCACTCAAACTATCTAGTTATCAAGTATGTATTGAGGTTAAATATTACCGTGTTAGGTGAAAGGACACGTGCAACTAATGTGACTTTTTATTGTGGCAACGTTTCTCTCTCCAGGAGCTTTATCGATAAAGCTCCTGGAGAGTGAAATGTTGCCACAATAAAATGTCACATTAGTTGCACTTGTGTCCTTTTACCTGACATATTCGGTAATTCTACCAACATTCATACATATATTAATGTGGTATAGATCACTGGTTAAAATTTATCAAATGGATAGTATTATTAAACATGAATTTCCTGCACAGATGTTTTTTGAGAAGAAATTAAAATTCCCATTCTTGTAACTATATGAAGCATATCTTACAGCAAATACAACACCCAACGGCCAGCATGATTGCCAAGGCTTGCACAGCACAAGATGACATAGTCGGTGATGGCACCACCTCGACCGTACTTCTAATTGGCGAGATGCTCAAACAGGCAGACATTCAAATTCAAGATGGTCTGCATCCAAGACTTATTGCAGAGGGCTTTGATTTTGCCAAGGTTTGTATAGCAACAAGTGTTGAAACAAAGGTATCCAATATAAACCTTCAGTAATACGAACAATTTGCCCAGGCCAACACCATCTCACCGTCTTTTATTAAATTTATATTATTTACAAACTATTATAAACCTCATTTCATTTATGACATGTTTACTAGTGTGTAGCATGTTTTTCCTGTGTTCACGTATACTGTACAGTGGACCCCCGCATAACGATTACCTCCGAATGCGACCAATTATGTAAGTATTTATGTAAGTGCGTTTGTACGTGTATGTTTGGGGGTCTGAAATGGGCTAATCTACTTCACAATATTTCTTATGGGAACAAATTCGGTCAGTACTGGCACCTGAACATACTTCTGGAGTGAAAAAATATCGTTAACCGGGGGTCCACTGTATATGTACATATGTCGAACTTACGTACAAATGGACTTCCGAATGACCACTCGGAACCAACCTGTTCGTAAATACAGGAGTGACTGTAATCAAATAGCAGAGCAGTGTCTGATACTATATGTCTATCCCATTGTTTTTTTCATTTGTAGGTGAAAGCTCAAGAGGTACTTGATAAGGTAAAGATCACTGAAGAGATGAGTCGTGAGCGTTTGTGTCAGGTTGCACGTACCGCCCTTCGCACAAAAGTTCACTCGGAATTGGCCGACAAGCTGACAGAGGTTTGCGTTGATGCAGTGTTAGCTATTAAGGAGGACCAAAAACCACTGGACTTGCATATGGTGGAGATTGCTGAAATGCAGGTTAGTGTTTGTTAGGGGTGAGATTGTAATAAAGTTGGTAGAATTACCGACAATATGTAAAGTAAAAGGACACAAGTGCAACTAATGTTATATTTATTGTGGCAACGTTTCGCTCTCCAGGAGCTTTATCAAGCCTTGATGGCTTGATAAAGCTCCTGGAGAGCGAAACGTTGCCACAATAAATGTCACATTAGTTGCACTTGTGTCCTTTTAATTACATAGGGGTGAGATGCCAAACAGGTTAATGCGGAATACTGTACTGTATTATGGGTTGCAGACTGTTTCCCATATTCATTATTACAGAATATAGCTAGTATTTTTGTGCTCTTTTTAATATTTAATATTGCAATGTTAGTATGGGAGCACAGTATTATCCATGAAGGTATTCAGAGCAACTGATTAGTCAGACTGTACTTCTGTAGGTAGGATGTAGGATGCCTGCACTTTGAAGGATGGTAAATAAGACTTGTGCAACATTGGGGCATCTCTTTTTTGGAAATGTTTCGCCAGCCCATGGCTTCTTTAGTCCACAGCAGAGAAAGGTGAGAGATGAGGTGGTGTTGACGTAATGGGTCCCTCAGCCTGGAGTTGGAGTGTTCAGGCCATCTGTCTTGATGGCCTTGGCCACCTCCGGGAAAATAAATAAGAGGCAGATTTTATTCCATTAATGACCTTTTCTTTTATTCTCTCTCTCAGTAGCCACTTTTCTTAGGTGCCATTAATTAAATTTTAAAAATCAGCTGATATTTTAATCCCCATGTACAGCAATAAAGTTAATGCAATTAAAAATAACGATACCTCCTTGAATCTGCATAGTGAATCGTGTGTGCATATTTTTCAAAAAAGCAGATAGTTGTCATTTGTGTTCCATGTTCATCTGATTTCCTACCTCAGATTTTGTCTTGTATTGGTAATTGAGAATAAACTTTTGGTCCATACTGTGGCTTGAGATGCAATTGCATTTTGTGGGAAAATGTAAGCCACATTATATTTGTTTTTACATTGATTTATATTAGCTAAAAATTGAGGTATGTCAGAATATCCTTGAAGCCACACTGATCCTTAAAACAATTGCAGCACAAGACAGAATTGGACACCCAGTTAGTAAAAGGTCTAGTGCTAGACCATGGTGGACGTCATCCAGATATGCCGAAACGTGCCACAAATGCTTACATTCTCACCTGCAATGTTTCCATGGAATATGAAAAGACTGAGGTCACTTCTGGTTTCTTCTACAAGTCTGCAGCTGAAAGAGAAAAACTTGTAACAGCAGAAAGAGAATTCATTGAAAACAGGTAGTGTGTGTGTGTGTGTGTGTGTGTGTGTGTGTGTGTGTGTGTGTGTGTGCACGTGCGCGCATGTGTGCGCACGCCTGTGTGTGCGCATGCGTGCGTGTGTGCGTGCGCATACGTACATACGTATGTACTCGTATATATGTAGTTGCCAGGGTTGATTCTTAGATCCTTGCCCTGCCTCTCAACTTACCATTCTTCATATTCGTTCCCTATTAGCCTCATGGGCCCTATCATACTTGGTCTTAAAACTGTGTAAGGGGCCTGCCTCCACTGCTTCATCACCAAGGTCATTTTACTTCCTGGTCACCCTGATACTGAAGAAATATTTCCTGACATCTCTGTGGCTTGTCTGTGCCTTTAACTTCGACTGTGTCCCAGATTTCCCATTTCTCACCTCAAACAGTTCCATTAAGTATATTGTATGTCACTTAGTAATTGTTAGGGTACACAGGAACAGGCTGTTTGAGAGGCTAGAAATAGGCTGAATTTGTGAAAAAAATAGACCTTCAACTAATGCCATCAATAGGATCCTTAAATATGGATTCAGATGTTCTTTCAAGATTTTATTTCTCTTTTGTCATTTTTTGTATTATTGTATTATGTATTATCACACTGGCCGATTCCCACCAAGGCAGGGTGGCCCGAAAAAGAAAAACTTTCACCATCATTCACTCCATCACTGTCTTGCCAGAAGGGTGCTTTACACTACAGTTTTTAAACTGCAACATTAACACCCCTCCTTCAGAGTGCAGGCACTGTACTTCCCATCTCCAGGACTCAAGTCCGGCCTGCCAGTTTCCCTGAATCCCTTCATAAATGTTACTTTGCTCACACTCCAACAGCATGTCAAGTATTAAAAACCATTTGTCTCCATTCACTTCTATCAAACACGCTCACTCATGCCTGCTGGAAGTCCAAGCCCCTCGTGAATTTTCTTTTGAGCAGAATGCAAAAACTGGAAAATGTTTTTAACTTGAATTTGTGAAAAAAGTATTTTGGACTTTAACAAATTTCTTATATAGATATTCACCTCTGGCAAGACAGTGATAGTGTGAGTGATGGTTTAAGCATTTCTTTTTTTTGGGGGGATTGCCCTGCCTCGGTAGGAGACAGCCAGTGTTTTCTTTTTTTTTTTAATTATAAATGTTATAGCCATCTTAATTAAGATGATGTAATTAATATTATATTTTTCAGGGTGAAGAAAGTAATTGAGTTGAAGAAGAAGGTTTGTGCTGGCAATAACAACATGTTCGTTTTAATAAATCAAAAAGGAATTGATCCCATGTCCCTGGACATGCTGGCGAAAGAAAACATATTAGGTTTAAGACGAGCCAAGCGCCGCAATATGGAGAGACTTGCATTGGCATGTGGCGGAATGGCTGTGAACAGCTTCGATGATATGACAGAAGAGGTCTTGGGTTTTGCTGGCAGTGTTTACGAGCATGTATTGGTGAGTTAAAATGCAGGTGTGTTGGATTTACAAAAAAATAGTTTGCGTTTTACGAGCATATTTTAGTGAGTAAACGCAGATTTGTTGATTTTATAAAAAAATACTTTAGTTTGTGTTAATTGCTGCAAAGTAAACATTTCTGTGAATTAAATAAATTACAGTAGTAGGCTGGTTCGTTAAAAAAAATTATATGGTGTCTTTATGGAATTTGTAATTATCTAAATATGATGTGCTAGTTAAGTATTCACATGAAGACACAAATATAAATCCCAGTAAGGCATAGGTGATTTTACCGTAAGGTAGATTTAACTGTCATGACATTGCTGATTTTATAAGCTCATTCCAGTACTGAAATGCATCATTCCGGTACCAAAATACATCACACTTTTTGTTTTTTATTTCAGGGAGAAACTAAGTATACATTTGTTGAGGAGCTGAAAAATCCTCACAGTGTAACTATACTTATTAAGGGAGCCTACAAACACACCCTCCAGCAGACCAAAGATGCTATTCGGGATGGTCTTAGGGCAATCAAGAATGCCCTTGATGATAGTGCATTAGTACCTGGTGCAGGAGCCTTTGAGGTAAGCTAGCACTTGAGACTAGTTTAATATTTGTATGTTTGTTCATATCTGAATTTGGCATTTGTAATGCTTTGGGAAGAAATGGCTGTAAAGTGCTTCCATAGAATTATGAAAAGTTGCCACAGTAAAAATCTTAAACAAAAAAGTGTGAGAGTTATCTTTCATTTTTGATGGATTTGAGAAAGTTGGTAACTATACATTGTTTTGAGTGAAGGTAATTTGTCCAGTTTCATGCCTCTTAACTTTTGAGGTAACATTAGGTACAAACTACTTAAAATGTAGTGAGATTTAGAAATATTTTTCTGTACTATATATCAAAATTTTGCCTGCACTTTAAGAAAGGGTTTGGGATATTGGCTGTTTGGAGTGAGATCAAAACTATCGTATCTGAGCGCCTCTGCAAAGCCGGTGATTACTCATGAATGATGGTAAAAGTGTTGAACGATGATGGATGTTTTTTTCTTTTGGTTTTTTTTTTCTTTTTGGATCGCCGTGCCTTAGTGGGGAAATGGCCGACATGTTAAAAAAAAAAATTTAAATGACTTGGTTTGATTTGCATAGGCTGTGTACCACAGGTTCCTCTCCCACCTCCTAACAAATCAGCCGTATCCCACTGAGGCAGTGACCTAAAGAGAAAAACGAAAGTTTTTCCATTTTAAATTTAGTAATTTATACAGGAGATGGGGTTAATATACTAGCCCCTTGCTCCCAGCATTTGTCACCTCTTATGACTCGCATGGCTTTCGGAGGAAGAATTCTTTTCCACTTCTTCATGGAGCTGTACTGTATATGTTTTGTAAATAATACTTCTTTATTCCAGATTGCAGCATACGATGCTTTAATGAAATACGAGAGTGATGTTAAAGGCCGTGCTCGCTATGGTGTACGGGCGTTCGCTGATGCTCTTCTAGTTATTCCAAAGACACTTGGTAAAGATGAGTTGTAATATACTTAACCTTTTTATTGACTGTCTATACAGAATTAGGTAGCTAGATTGTATTTAATCTCTAAGCAGATAGATGGTGATAAGTAAAAGTATGTACACTTTCTATTGTGTGTTGAGGTATCACTGCATGGTGTCAAAGTTCCATATCCTAATGATGGTTCCTTTTCACTGTTTTCTGGCTTTTCTGCCATGTGAAAATATTAAAAGTAACAGCTGAGATTTATATTATGGACAGTGTCATTGAACATTTTCAACAGGAGAATGTAATACAGTAATAACCAAAAAAGAAAAAAATCCCGGGCCTCTGGTTTTCATTTTCTTTGTTAATATTCTGTTTACAGTAGATGAAATTAATGAACTGTCCTTACACATTTTAAATATAACAGTAATAATATTTTCTCTTCAGCTAGTAACAGTGGATATGATCCAATGGACAGCCTGGTAAAGCTGCGAGAAGAGTATAAGAACAGTGGAGGACTACCAGTGGGTCTAGATATTAGCACAGGAGAGGCTGTCAACCCAAGTGATGCTGGCATATTTGATAACTATTGTGTTAAAAGGCACATGCTTGATGCATGGTAAGTAGGAAGATTAGCAAGACTGCAGAATGAGAGATAAAAGGCTTCCTTCAATATAATTAGCATTTATTTTATACCTGTAGTTTTATGCCTCAGTTTTTTATATCAAGGACAGTGCATTACATTACTGTGGTGTGATCAAATAAACCAAATGGATAGCAACACAGTTGAAGACATTGTATATTAGTGACTTTCACCATCACTCATTCCAATGTCTGTCTTGTAACAGTTCACCTACCAAAGACTATTGGTAGAGGGTAACATTTATGAAGGGATTCAAGGAAACCGGCAGGAGGACTTGAGTCCTGGAGATGGGAAGTACAGTGCCTGCACTCTGAAGGAGGGGTGTTAATGTTGCAGTTTTATAACTGTAGTGTAAGCATGCCTCTGGCAAGATAGTGATAGAGTGAATGATGGTGAAAATATTTTTTTCATGCGACCCTACCTTGGTGGGAAACAGCCAATGGGTTAATAAAAATACAAAATGTAGATATACAGTGGAACCTTGGCACTTGAACTTAATTGGTTCCAGAAGGCTGTTCGAGTACAGAACAAATTTTTTCCAACCAATTTTCTTTTTGGTGGGCTGTTATCACTAACCCTTTTAGGACCCATGATGACTTATTTATACAAACAGTATAAAAAAAATGCAAAGAAACAAAACAGCTAACAATGAAGTTCTGGTAGGTCGTATTTGTTTGGCCGAGTGCCGAACAAATGGTTGACTTGAGTAATTTGTTTACCGAGCAAAGCATTCAAATACCGAATTGTTCAAGTACGGAGCTGTTCGAGTACCGAGGTTCCACTGTATAGTACTGAAAGGCACTCGTCAGGTGCTGGACTGAGGTGCGGTGTCCAGCTGTGGTGGTCGGACAACATTGGGCAAAATCTAATACAATGGTTTAGGTCTTGGTAATCTGTGCTTCCTGTGTTCCAGAAAAGTTCTTGTAAAAACCTGTTGGTTAAAAAAAAGAATGGAACATAAGGGGCACAGATTACCAGGACCCAACTCCTAAACCCAGACCTTCCCTGCCTTTACCCAATCACCATGGGTGTATACCTCACACCTAGCAAGACATGCCCTGCACCTGACATTGCCTTCGCCCATCATCCAATGTAACCACTTTTCAACATTGTACATAGTATATTAGCTTATAGGTAAAAAAAACATAAAAAGGTCTCCTTATACTATACATGTCTTTTAGGCGAATAAGACACATACAACACTTTTGTATCTATTGTGGAGACATTTTGGCAACCAGTAGCTTTATCAATCCAATACAGAGAATAAGAGATAGAAGACTTATAGTAGTAGTGAGGTGATCAGTCCCTTGGCCTAGAATGGTGGTGGTCAGTCCAACAGTCTGGATAATCCATGAAGACTGTTGGTCTGAACACTTCCTTTCTAGGCTGAGGGACTGATGGCTCCAAACTCCTTGTGCTTATCTTCATTTCATTATTCTTTGTACTGGATGACTATAAAGCGACAAATGGGTAAAACTTTTCCACGATCAAAATACCCAAGTGTTGCACATGCCTTATTAATGTACATGTCTTTTTAATCTGAAATTCACTTTTTCAGTTGGAAATTCTAAAAAGTGTACCAGACATTCGTACCATTATTTTTTGATGTAGCTGAAAAGTAAAGGAAGTGAAACAGCAGAACTTTTCAATAACTGTTTAACCCGTAAACGGTCCAAGCAGATCTACGTTCACATGCGTAGTGCTACAAAAGTAGATCTACGTTTTTTTTTTACATATTTTCAAATATAACAAAAAAATAGATCAAAGTTTTTTACACATTTTCAAATGTAAAAAAACAAAAAGATCTACTTTTTTTACATTTAAATGTTGAAAAAACGTATGTGTATACATTTGGACCGTTTACGGGTTAAAAATGTTTCCATAGTTAGTGCTCAAATTTTGCATAAGTAATTAATCTTCGAATTGTTGATCATTAAATTTATTGTTTTGTACTTGGAGACTTAAATATATTAGTGACTTTCACCATCACTTTCTTCACAAAACTGTATAAAAAAAATATCCTTCAATGTACATTATTAAAATCCCACAGATCTGTAATCAAAATTGATAACTCAAAATATTTTTCAACTTATTTCATTACAGCTCGGTCATTGCACGCAATCTCCTCATTGTTGATGAAATCATGAGAGCTGGACTATCACAGCTGAAGTAGAGAACTACTGCATTATTCTTTGGTAAGACAAGATAATATTTTTAGGTATTGCCTTTTTGAATTAGCATGCAGGTACATTTAGTGCTGTGCAGATGTTTTGGGTAATTATCTCTCCATTGGGAAGTGGAAAAGAACTCTTCCTCCGTAAGCCATGCATGCCGTAAGAGGCTACTAAAATGCCAGGAGCAAGAGGGTAGTAACCCCTTCTCCTGTATACATTATTAAATTTAGAAAGACAAACTTTTGTTATGGTTTTTAGGTCCCCCTTGCCTTGGTGCAATACAGCTGGCTTGTTGAAAAAAAAATTAAGTCTAGCTGTTTGTAGCTTAAACCCCATGAGAGTCGGAGCAAAGTTATTTGGAGGCTCGATCCTCCGTCCACTAATCTTGAGTGTGTTGATGTTCTGTAAATATAATAATTGGTCAGTGTAGTTCTTGTTGCAAAATAACTCAAAAAAAAAAATTATTACTTTTAGAGCTTATAATTGCACTGTGGAGTCATAAATTTAACCAATTTTGAGTAACAACTTTTTTTTTTTTTTTTTTTTTTTTTTTTTTTTTTTTTTTTTTTTTTTTTTTTTCATATTTTTAGTTATACAATGGACCCCGCATAACGATATTATTTCAATCCAGAAGTCTGTTTGGGTGCCGTTATAGACCGAATTTGTTCCCATAAAAGATATTGTGAATTAGATTAAGTCTGTTTCAGACCCCCAAAAATACGCCTACAAAAGCACTTATAAAAATACACTTACATAATTGGTCGAGTTGGGAGCTGATCGTTATGCGGGGTCCACTGTATTTTTTACCATGTAGAAGCTGGTTCATGGACTTGAGTTTCACTGCTCATGGTTAGTTGGATAGGCATTGTATCATCATATAGACTGTCATGACTGTTCAGACTTGTAGACTAACCCTTCCTTTAATTAATGTCATTCAAATTTACATCGTTGAAAACTTAACGCTAGGATTATTAGAATAGCCACATCAGTTTCTGAAAAATTTGAAAGACTGGATGTATTGTATTGTCAAATATAGAAATTATCCTCAAAAAAATTTAGTACTGTACAAATAGTTTGGTGATACTCATTATAGTTATTGTACGTTCATAACACAGTGGATCCTCGAATTTAGTCGTGCCGTTTCTGTATGCAAAACTATTTTTATTATCTATAAAATGTATATTTTGTTAATGTTTCGCATAGGAAATAATGTAAATCCAATTAAACCATTCCAGACACCCAAAAATATTAACAAAAAATACATTTTATAGATAAAAATAGTTTTGCATACAGAAACGGCACTAGTAAATTCGAGGGTCCACTGTATATTCATTTATAATGCTCTTATACAGTACAGTGATTTTTTTTTTTCTTTTGCCACTGTTTCTATATTAAATTATTGTGGAATAAACTAAATCTTGCCATTGTGGAACTCAAGGATCTTGGATGAACTTTTATATATGGAACAGACTGTTCTAGACTAATTCAATTCAATTTTCCTTTTCTGTTCTGGAAATCTTATTGCTTGTTGAAAAATAAGAACTTACAGTAACAAAGAAAATTGCTGCTAATTCTTAAATTTACATAGAAAGGCAAGCCATATTTTTCTCCATTTAAGTTTCAGTAAACGGTATAAAATTAGTGGTAATCGTTAAGCACAGTGTTGAACACTGTATTAAAAGATGCCTTTCTCCTTTACAGCACCGTCTTACCAAGGATCTTCTCGCAGCTGGAATGATCCCATTTACACCAGACTCCAGCTTAAACAAAATTCACATAATGATATTGCTTGGCTATGCCTCTTTTTTTTTACTAATAAAGTTCCATAATGCAATTTATCAAAAATTTCATTTAACCTTTACTGTTTTTTCATTCCTAAAACAGTGTGTAAATTACTGTACTGTACCGAGCTACAATTCCTTATGCAATTAATAAGGGAATTTTTGTTCTTATTGTTGAGATTTGTGGCTTAATCCAAAATTCCAAGTGATGTACAGTACAAATCATTCCCATAATTGGTGGGAATTTTTAGAGCTGATGTGAATTTTGAAATCACAGAAAACAATATTTCATATATTTTACAAAATCATTAGAACAGCACAATAAAATCTAAAATGATTTTTAGTCAGTATTTTTCATTTTAGTGGTAAACAGGAAATTATATTGAAAAATCTAAGGATTTTTTGTCCCTTTTTTAGGCATATTTAAATATTGATTTAATCGTCTCATTGGTATTCATGAAGAATGAGCCTAGTATGAAAGAACTCGTTTTTAATTTAGGGTTCGTGCGCCAAGCAAATAAGACGGCAAAAAACGAAAACTTGTGAATAATCAGAATTATCAACAAAATGGTCTTCAGTTGAAGGTGTTATCAACTCTCCCTGATTGTTGAAATCCTTTTAATCTGAGGTCTTTTCTGGTAACTGTTGACCCCTCGAGGGAGGTTCCTTGATTCTGGTGAGGGGCTCTTGGTCTAAGGAATTGGAGCTGTGCTCCAGGCACCTGAATTGAGTCTAAATACCTTCCATTGCTACAAGTTTAGCACTCCCCATAATAATAGAAACCCTGGTGGGAAAGTTTTAATGTGAGGAGATAAACTTGACCCCTCTCCTTATATGAACTTGATTTCCTCAAATACCCGTTATTCTATACGTGACCCTTATGAGTTCAACGCTTTCCCGTATTAAATAACCATATTTTGGAAAGAGAGGGGGTAAAGGAGGTTTTGTGGGTAAGGGGCTTGGACTTCCAGCAAGCGTGCGTGAGCGTGTTAGATAGGAGTGAATGGAGACGAATGGTACTTGGGACCTGACGATCTGTTGGAGTGTGAGCAGGGTAATATTTAGTGAAGGGATTCAGGGAAACCGGTTGTTTTCATATAGTCGGACTTGAGTCCTGGAAATGGGAAGTACAATGCCTGCACTTTAAAGGAGGGGTTTGGGATATTGGCAGTTTGGAGGGATATGTTGTTTATCTTTATATGTGTATGCTTCTAGACTGTTGTATTCTGAGCACCTCTGCAAAAACAGTGATAATGTGCGAGTGTGGTGAAAGTGTTGAATGATGATGAAAGTATTTTCTTTTTGGGGATTTTCTTTCTTTTTTGGGTCACCCTGCCTCGGTGGGAGACGGCCGACTTGTTGAAAAAAAAAAAAAAAATTTGGAAAGAAGTAGAGTAATATCAAACTCCAAATGGGGTGCTCTGTTACTTGTGAAAGAAGGCTCCAGTTGTTGCCGGGTAAGTACGAGTTGGAATTGGGTGCTTGATCCAAGGAATTGGCGTCACTTTAGGTCAGACCTAATCGCCTCCCGTTCCCCAGGCACTATGACTTAGTTTAGTACTTTTTTTTTTTTTTTTTTTTTTTTTTTTTTTTTTTTTTTTTTTTTTTTTTTTTTTTTTTACATGGCCATTTCCCACCAAGGCAAGGTGACCTGAAAAAGAAGAAACACCTTCATCATCATTCACTCCATCATTGTCTTGCCAGAGGTGTGTCACTGCTGCTACCTAAATATAATAGTAATTTGCTGCCCTTTGGAAGTGAATGGCTCTTATTCCCCTAGGCACTATATGACCCCTGCAGCCTTACCTCTCCCCCATGAATATAATTCATCACATCTGAGACTACCACTGTGATGATAAAGTTCCTGCCAAATACTGTGTGCACAGACCCAGGTGGTTTTCCGTTTTGGATAAAGTGTGCTATTGGTAGCTGCTCTTCAACACAGTTTACCAAGAAAAGTGCATGTCTTTAGGAAGGCTAGCATATGAAGATGAATTTTGCACTTAGTTACGATTATAACTAAGCTCTCTCGGGCCTCCCAGAGTTTTTTAGCGACAATCTGTACTTGTGTGGAATGGCTTGTCCTGCGTGAAAATTTGCTACAGGACTTGTGGTAAACATAACTTTTGACAAGTGACCAGCAAGCAGACCCACCTCTCAATCTTTTTTCCAGTTGTAAATGATGCAACCACAATGATGCAGCTTTCATGTTTCTGAACTGATAGCAGTGCAGCAAGTATGTGCAATGATCAGTGAACTTTCCTCTTTTTTTTTTTTTTTTTTTTTTTTTTTAATACGGCCTCCTCTCAGCGAGGTTGATGACTAAAGAAAGAAGAAACACTCACCACTCCCTCCACTCTTGCCAGAGTTCAGATGCCCCTCCAAACTGCAGTATCCCCATCCCTTGCTATTTATTTGGCTTGCATCAGATAGGCTGTTAAAACCCTACATCATATGCTGGCAGTTTATAGACAACAAATGAGACATTCAGTGCCTATAGGTACTTACCAGCATAAACTGTAATGTGTTTATTTAGTGGAGGATCAAGCCACCACTGCCACATCTCTGCACTGAATGACCAGGACTGAAAAAATTTCTTACCACTGCTTGAGCTGAATGACTCACGAATTTAGCTCTTCACAAACTAAATTGCATTATAATCTACTTATTTAACATTAATCCAGCTAGTTCAGTGAGGCAGGATCTAAGTTTTCCAATTTTCTCCCTTTCCGGCTGTCTGTAAAAAGGGCAGTTGGGCAAATCAGCGAACACTGCAACTTTCCGGTACTACAATATTTAGCAGGTTGGAGAGTGTTGTGTTAGAGAGGGCTATGCTGGCCCAGTGAGTAGAAAAGTGTACCGTCATTTTCATCGACCCATGTTTGAATATCCCAAAAACCTGTCAATTGTTGTAAGCTCTTTAATGTTTTCATAGTTCATATATACGGGAAGGCTTCGCTGATGCAACAGGTTAGATTCCAGGATACTGCTGTAAAGTGAAAATAACTGCAAAGTGAAATAGCGTTTTTCATTTTGTGACCAGACCTACTTGGATTTCATTACCTTGTAACTTGGTCATGATTGTGGCCACATCTACCTGGAGTTCATTATTTTTGTACCTTGTTCAGCTATCAAAACTTTGGAGCCCAGTCCCTGGACCCATTATGTACCTCTGTAATCCTTTGACTACCACCCACAGGATGGTTATAGGGTGCATAATAAAGAGAATGGATGAAGACTCAGCCTGCAAATACAGTACAGTGCTGGACCTGCTACAAATCATGACCACAGTTCGAGTTAGTCCATTCTTTTATTTATATATAAAAGTACAGGCAAGCCCTGCTTATAGCATTTCACTAATACAGTAGTTTTCAATTATTCTGTATTTGTGTACACATTCTTCATTTATTCAGACTTCATACAATAAATATACAGTGGACCCCCGCGTTACGATCAGCTCCCAATGCGACCAATTATGTAAGTGTATTTATGTAAGTGCGTTTGTACGTGTATGTTTGAGGGTCTGAAATGGACTAATCTAATTCACAATATTCCTTATGGGAACAAATTCGTTCAGTACTGGCACCTGAACATACTTCTGGAATGAAATAATATCGTAAACCGGGGTCCACTGTATTCACCACTCTAAGCTAAAGATGAAAATATTTGAAGGAGAGTAATGTGTGTACTGTACAGTGGACCCCCGGTTAACGATATTTTTTCACTCCAGAAGTATGTTCAGGTGCCAGTACTGACCGAATTTGTTCCCATAAGGAATATTGTGAAGTAGATTAGTCCATTTCAGACCCCCAAACATACACGTACAAACGCACTTACATAAATACACTTACATAATTGGTCGCATTCGGAGGTAATCGTTATGCGGGGGTCCACTGTATATGCATTTTTTAAGCCAAACCATATTGCTCATTTAATGATAGTGTAAGCATGTTATCAGGCTTTTATATGCATACTTTAGTTATAAGATGCATGGAAGAGATATAGTATTTGTAGGTTGAGTCGTCTTCCATTCTCTTTGTTCATTGGGAATCATTCATTATGACTTGATGTTTGTGTGTGTGCTCACCTAGTTGTGGTTACAGAGGTTAAGTCTCAGATCCTGGCCCCTGCCTCTTAGTACCCCAGATTGTCTTGGTCTCTTGAGCCTTGTCATACCTGCTCTTAAAACTACATAAGGGGTCAGCTTCCACCACTTCCTCTCTAAGATCATTCCATTCTGAGACGAGAAGTACTTCCTAACATCTCTGTGGCTCATCTGTAACTTAAACTTTTTGGCTGTCTCTCCCTAGTTCCCATTTCTCACCTCTCAAACAGCCTATTCCTGTCTACCTTTTCAATTTCCCTAAATATTTTGTATGCTAATATGTCCCCTCCCCCTGGTTCTAATTGGCTCCAATATAATAATAATACCTAATCTTTATTTCATCGATGCAACTTATAGAGACCATAGCTGGCATACTATGGGCAAATTAAAGTTAATTTTGTCCCTAGGATGCCATCCACACCAGTTGGCTAACACCCAGATACCTACTTCCTGCTAAGTGAACAGGGACAGCAGGTGTCTTAAGGAAACACGTCCTAATGTTATCACCCGTACCAGGGATCGAGCCACGGACCTCAGTGTGAGAGTTGAGCGTGCTACCAACTGAGCTACATTAGATCTAATTCTCTTAGCATCTCCTCATAGCTCACAGGAACATACTTCTGCACTATCTTCAGTATCACCTTAGCATGCCCTTTAATGTGTGGGTTCCATACTCGTGCTGCATACTTTAAGATGGGCCTAACATGTATAAAAACTAGGAACGACTTAAGCTGAGATTCCTGAAGGCTACCCATAGTTTTGCCTGATAAGTTTTGCTGCAGAGGTTATTTGGGTGATGTGAGCCTCTGGCAATATACTGGGCACTATGCTCACCTCTGGATCTCTCTCTGCAAGTGAAGTCTGCAGTCTCTGCCCACTTAGTCCTTACTCGGACTTCTTGCTCCTTCCCCCCATGTTCATAACCCTATATTCACTGGGTTGAATTCGGTTATTAGTTAGTTTAGCTTTTATTATGCACCCCGTACCCATCCTGTGGTTGGTAGCCAAAGGATTACAGAGGTACATAATGGGGTCCAGGGACTCGGCTGCAGAGTTTTGATATCTGAAGAAGTTACGAAGATAATGAACTATTTACATTTTTTTTTTTTTTTCAACAAGTCGGTCGTCTCCCACCGAGGCAGGGTGACCCAAAAAAGAAAGAAAATCCCCAAAAAGAAAATACTTTCATCATCATTCAACACTTTCACCACACTCACACATAATCACTGCTTTTGCAGAGATGCTCAGAATACAACAGTTTAGAAGCATATACGTATAAAGATACACAACATATCCCTGAATTCAAGAACCACTTGACTACTATTGTAGATTGTCCAAATGCCTTTGAAGCCTTTCCTTGTTCTTATCTGTTTTGATTCTCATTAGTATTACATCAGGAAACAGGAATATATCTGAGTCAGTCCCATCTGCAATGTCATTTACATAAAACAAACTACTGTACATGTGAAAATAAATGGTATAAAATACCGACACACTGGAAACATAAACACATATGCAGTTTAATGTGATCCTTTATTGACAACGTTTCGCCCACACAGTGGGCTTTTTCAAGTCATACACAGATCTACCTGGGGTGGAAGGTACGGGAGTATTTATATTATTTATATTTATAGACTATACGTAAATACTCCCGTACCTTCCACCCCAGGTAGATCTGTGTATGACTTGAAAAAGCCCACTGTGTGGGCAAAACGTTGTCAATAAAGAATCACATTAAATTGCATATGTGTTTATGTTTCTACTGTACATGTACATGTAGAAATAAAGATTATTAATATTATATTATTATTAATACTGACCCTTGTGGAACTTTGCTGGTAAGTAAGTTTATTCAGGTATACACAAATATAGTTATACATAGATTATCATACATAGCAGCATGTGTGTAGACAACCTGGGGTAACCCAAAAAAGTTTATGTATAGTAAGCTTATTTAGACACAGGTACACATAAGTACAATTATCATACATAGTATAAATTACCGTCCAGGATAGCCCAAAAAAGTCAGATACAGTGACACTTATTAAAAATAAATTGCTTTTATGTTCCCATAATACACATGAAGGTAAGGAATGTGGTAATTTTATCCAGGCTGAAATAACATTTAGATGTATATTTAGTTCATTTTAAATGAAGGAATAAATTGCTTATATATATCCATAATACACATGAAGGTAAGGAATGTGGTAATTTTATCCATATTAAAAGTGACGCTATTTTCGAAAATCCCGCCTCGCGGCCATAGTCAAGTAACGTCTATAATTTAACCCAACTAATTTTTCTAACACTCTTACACTAAACATTACCAAGAAAAGTTAATGCTAAAAAATACATTTACCACGAAATAATTTTTAAAGCTGTCACAGAGGAGATATTAACGATTTTAACGGGGAATAATTTTAGGTTTGTTTTGTCTGTTTTCATCGAGCGGCGGGTGGAAAGGGACGCCATTTGCACCCATCAACATGGAGAGTAATGCTAGCGACGAGTAAGATCTATATTAGTGTGTTTGTTGGTGATAGTGTGCTGTTGAGTGGTGGGGGAGTGGTGGTGAGAGGGAGAGGGAGGTGTATTGAGGGAGAGGTGGTGGAGGGAGGAGGCTGGACAACACTGCCTTGCCGGGATTTATCTAGGGGGGGAGGGGGTGCATAGGCTTGGGTTTCCTGGGTTATAATTAATAATTTAGTGTATATGGTTTGTTTTGTTTAATGGTGGTGAGAGGGAGATGTGTTGAGGGAGATGGAGGGAGGGAAGAGGCTTAGGCGCCCTGGGATTTATCAAGGGGGGGAGGGGGGGCTCTGGCTTGGGCAGAGTTGTAATGGTTTATAATACGGTTTATAATATTATGGTTTATGATATAATTTAGTGTATATAGTTTGTTGGTGGTGGAGAGGGAGGTGTATTGAGGGAGGAGTGTGCTTGTAGGGATTTATCCAGGGGGGTGAGGGGGGGCAGGGATTTATCCAGGGGGGAGGGGGGCAGGGATTTATCCAGGGGGGAAGGGGGGCAGGGATTTATCCAGGGGTGATGGGGGCAGGGATTTATCCAGGGGGGGAAGGGGGGCAGGGATTTATCCAGGGGGGTGAGGGGGGCAGGGATTTATCCAGGGGGGGTGAGGGGGGCAGGGATTTATCCAGGGGGGGAGGGGCATAGGCTCGGGTTTCCAGTTAGTGTCTTCAAATAAACAGTTACGTAGATTATCGTACGTGGCAGCGTATGTGTAAATTACCTGGGATAACTTATTTCCATTGGGGTCCTAATTTAATACCCCTAGTGTTTTTGGTGCTCTGGAAGGGTTCTTGGTTCAGGGAATTGGAGCTACCTAGGCTCGAATCTGCCTTCCGTTCCCGTAGCGTTGCATGACCGCTGTGGGTTTAGTGCTCGTCCTTCAATACAATATTGACTGGGTCTCCGTGGCTATAATTTCAATCTAAATGTCTTTGTTTACCATATCAGTTATAATAGCTTAAACCCTTGTAGGTTTAGTGCTTTCTTTTTTATGTTAATAATAATACCTGTGTGCAGAATTTTTTTTTTTCTCTAAATTATATAATATACAACGTTTCTAACACTTGTCACCTTAACTACATTGTAGAAAGTTTAATTATTAGGTTTAAACTTTCTCGTAGACTATTTTCCGGTAGGTTTGTTTCCACACCTAATAATTTTTGTTTCAGATTTAAAAAAACACTAATTTGAAAGCCTGTCGTATGAATAGTGTTTTGGGTAATCATCAATTAGAACTAAGACTGTCCGGTGCATAGTTTTAATTTGAGGCTTTAAATAATAAGATATTACAAGGACCCCAATAGAAATGTCACTGACTTTTTTTTTGGTTATCCTGGTGGGTAATTTATACCTCTTACTACGTATAATAATTGTACTTGCATGTACCTGTACATAAATTTAATACATTTATTGCCAGAATGGTCGTGGGTAGAGGTATGGGGGTACCTGAGTCGACTCCCCCCACACGTGGACATAATTATTACTGTGATGTAAATGGGTTTGGAAAACTGTTAAGGTAAAGAATAAGTGATTTGTGCAACATTTGAGAATTTTTATTGGCCGATGAAATCTTTCCACAACAAAGATTCCCAGTCGTTGCCGAAGCATCACATTCTTTATAATTATTACTACCAGGCAGCCAGTTTAATGCTTCTTTGGTTAAATGTCGAACTTGCATATAGCCACCCCTTCATATCTCGACCTGGAGGGAGTTCTGGTTTTGAATTGCCCTGTGACCCAGTCCATGAAAAGGCCTGATCAACCAGGCTATTACTGCTGGCCACGTTCAATCCAAGGTACGACCCACAGCCCGGCTGGTTAGGCACTTACTCTAGGTATCAGTACCATTCCCTCTTGAAGACGGATAAGGGTCTATTGTTTATCCCCCATATGTATGGGAGGCTGCTGAACAGCCTTGGACCCCTAACACTTGTTTCTTTAATTGTACTCATAGCACCCCTGCTTTTCATTTGGGGGATGTTACACCATCTGCCGAGTCTTTTGCTTTCATAGGAAGCGATTTGGTGTGAAGATTTGGGACCAGTCCCTCAAGGATTTTCCAGGGGGTAAATTACAATGTACCCTTCTCGCCTGTACTCCAGGGAGTACAGGCCAAGGGACTTCAAACATTCCCAGTAACTGAGGTGCTTTACCAAACTCTTATACATAGAGTGAAGGTCCTCTACATTCTCCAGATCCGTGAAGTTGAGGTGAAAGTAAATTGGAGGTTCCCTGATGCTAGTGAGGGGCTCTTGATCTAAGGAATTGAACCTGTGCCCCAATTTGTTGAGTAGTCCAAATGCCTTCCATGCTGTTAAATGCTGTATGACCCCTAAGGGTTAGTGCTTCCCCATGAATGTAATAATAATAACAGAAGTACATCTCTTGAGTACCCTTCAAGGCAGTCTTGATGTTGATGAAGGGCTTTTGATCTAAGGAACTTGAAACTTCCCTATTCATCTAAATTCTCCAGGCACTGCATTACCCCTATGGATTTAGTGCTTCCCAGTTAATTTAATTACCTCATTGCATACATAAAAAAATAAAGGTGAAAGAGAGAGAAAACAAAAGGGGGACTTAATTAATACATTTCAGTTACTCCTACATAAGAAAGAGGTAGTACTGGTATAAATTATTCCTTATTCTTTGGTATTCGTTTTATTAGTTTATTTTAATAAACATTCGTTATTTATTCACAATTAGACCCGGGTGATTTAGAGCTTAGTTTGATGATAATATTCACAATTAGACCCGGGTGATTTAGAGCTTAGTTTGATGATGATAATATTCACAATTAGACGCTAATTCCTCCTTACGAAGTGTATTATTTTTACGATCAAATGAATGTGATAGTTTTTTGAAAATCATATGCATATTTAAAATTGAAGCCATTTCATAATTTTTTTAGTTTTCATCATTTTTACTAAAAATATGATAAGGAACAATGTTAGTCAACAGCATTTGAAGAGGAAGAGGAAATTCAAATCAGTGAGTGATGTCTGTATCATTGTGCCCCCTCAAGGGAGGTTCCTTGATGCTGGCGAGGGGCTCTTGATCTAGGGAATTGGATCTGTGCCGTTTTCCTGAATTGAGCCTGAATACCTTCCATCCCCTTCCCACGTGCACTGTATAATCCTACGGGTTTAGCGCTCCCCCATGATTATTATAATGTGTCGTGATGCTACTGCATTGATCACAGACAAGGTAGGTAAAGTTATGCTAACCAAATTCTGTAAATCATTTTTCCATTTATGGTATTTTAATTTTATACCTGTATCATAAGCTTCTATTTGTTGGGAATAATTGGCCGAGAAATGTAGATTTATTAATTTTATGCTTCAGATTTTTATAGGATTTTTTCAAATACGGTATTTGTGTGCGCCATATATGCATATGGTGGACTTGTATTTGTTTGGTGGAAATTAATCAGTAAAAGTGCATTTCTTGGAGTTCGTAATGAAATTATTTTTTTCAGTTTTATTAATCTCGTAAAGATGTTTTGTAGAAGAAAAATAATCACAAATAATTATTCTAGGAACTAGTTAATGTAACAAAATTTATATTAAAATGTAATTTACTCGTCAAACATTGCTACACGTATTTCATTTTTTACCGAATGCGTAAAATAATTTTGTTCTCATTGAGTCCTGTTCATTTGATGTGGAATGACATATTGATATTGGTCATAGGTTGTTAGGTGGGAGACGGCCGACTTGTTTAAAAAAAAAAAGTGAAATGATTACATTTAAACTATGGTATTTAAGATAAATAATGCATGTGTGTGTTAGGAGTGAGTCGAGATGAATAGTGTATGGGACTTGATGAGCTGTTAAGAGTGTAAGCAGGGTAATATTTTGTGAAGTAATTTGGGGACACCAGTTAGCCAGATTTGAGTCCTGGAGGTGGGAAGTACAATACCTGCGTTCTATAAAAAAAAAAGTGTTTTGGGATATTTGCTGTTTAGAGTGACATCTAAGCTATCATAGCTGCACGCCTCTGGAAAGACAGTGATAGTGTGAGTTGGGCAAATGTTTTGTTAGTGGGATGAATTGTAAAGGACCTGCCTAGTATGGGCCAGCAGGCCTCCTGCAGTGTTCCTCCTTTCTTATGTTCTTATGGTGAAATTTTTTTTTTCACCCTGCCTCTGTGGGAGGTGGCCAGCATGTTAAAAAAAAAAATTATGTAGATGGATAGATAAAACTACAACTGCAGAATTTTTAAATTATGGTGGAGTGATGATTTTGATACCAATCTAATATTAGCCATTATGTATCATACAGCATTGATCTACCACTAGGGACCTTGTTTGTTTCTGAAATGTTCGTGTATACATTTTTTTTTTAAAGTTTATATTTCAGTCTTGAATTTCTAAAAAAATTTGCTGCAGTCAGAATATAAAATTGAATAGCACTAATACACCTAGGATGCTTTCAACAAAACTGGTCATTATAAGTGAGTACATAGTACCTAAATATCCAGCTCCCTCAGCTGTAAAATCTTGCTGCGCAAGACTAAACATGGAGCCATCTTCTGTGCTATATTTTATGGTAGCCTTTTATTATATATTTTTTTTAATGGTCATGCATGCCTCCTTGTATTAATCCATATACAGTGGTACCTCAGGATACGAACAGCTCAAAACTCGAACAATTATGGAAGTGTATTTATGTAAGTGCTTTTGTCTGAAACGGAATAATCTAATTCACATCTTCGTGGGAACAAGTTCGTTCAGTATCGGCACTCGAACATCTTTCTGGATCGAATTAAGTTCATATCCTGAGGTACCACTGTAGCATTAGTGTTATATTAAGTCACGTTATAACAACAGTCATGCTAACCATTATTAAATTATAGCTATAGTCATGTTATATTGATATGAGTATTCATGTATTGTATCATTCAATTACAGTACTGCCATATCCCAGTGTACAAGTTTTTGGTGATAGTGATTTATGGTACAGCACTTTTTATGGGATAGTCAAATACTTTAACCCTTAAACTGTCCAAACGTAGATCTACATTTGCGCGTGTAGCGCTCCAACCTTAATTTTCTCCATAAGAAAGAATGTAAAAAAACGTAGATCTACGCTCAGAGCGCTACGCGAGTGAACATAGATCAATGTTTGGAAACATTGGACGTTTCCTTACCCCTTTGTTCCCATTCACCTAGCAAGCACGTAGTTGCTTGGGTGTGGGTCACTTCCTTAGGGACAAGATTGAAGGACCCCAGTGGAAATGAGACAGCCCTCAGTGATGCACTGACTTTCGTGGGTTATCGTGGATGTCTAACCCTCTGGGGTTAAAAATCAACAAAATCTTACCATAGTCCTGGGTATATATTATTATCTGAGGCATAGGGTAAGTCTTCGATTTTTTGTGATGAATTTTAACTGGAGGCCTGGGGACATAATGAACGGAAGAAATGTTTTAGTGCCAGGAATATTTTTTGTGTAAAATTAGCCAAATTACTGACTTGTGCTCTTCATACAGTAGTTACTCGAATGGGCATTGTCTTCTGTTCGGTGAATATAATAGGAGGCATACTAGCGAAATAGCTAATATTGGAGCATTGGAATTGCCTTAAAATATTTGTACAACATTAAGTAAATTATAGTGGACCCCCGGCTTACGATATTATTTCATACCAGAAGTATGTTCAGGTGCCATTACTGAACGAATTTGTTCCCATAAGGAATATTGTGAATTAGATTAGTCCATTTCAGACCCCCAAACATACACGTACAAACGCACTTACATAATTGGTCACATTGAGCAAAATCGCTGATGCATAAATTGTACCCAGACCGCCAGCTTTTCATTTGCGTAATTCTGTAAATGTTTAACTAAATTTTGTACTTTTGGTGTCATTACCTTCAGAAAGAGTATGTATAAAACTTTGGAAACTGATAGCAATATTTGTTTTGGGGATCTGGACAGTGAAAGGGTTAATGTTATTAATACATATTGTTTTTATTTTGTGATAATCAAGTACCTGTACTTGTATTGATAGCATGTATTTTATTTTGATATTTGTGTTTTTTGGTTGGTAGGTTTGCAACATGTTCATAGGTTCATTCCCCTTTTGTTAACAAGTCTTCATTCCCCTCGTTCTCTTTTTTTTTCTCTCTACCTTCTCCCCCCTCCCCTCTCTCTCTCTCTCTCTCTCTCTCTCTCTCTTACCCATATACACTTCACTTCCTTCCCCCTCTTACATTCCTGCTAACTCTCTCTCTCTCTCCTTTTTTCCTGCTTTCCCATTCCCCTTGTTCCCTAGTTCCACTTATTTTCCATCTTCATTTTACCTGTTGATTTTTTCCTCTTGACCTGCTTTCCTCTTCCCCCTCTCCCTTCTACCATTCTTTTCATCTCCTCCCTTACTTTCCTCTCCCCTTGCTCTTCTCCCCTTTATTCTCTACTCCCCCTAAATAAGTCCACCTTCCTTATTCTCACTTCCCCCTAACTCTTCCCTTTTCTTCCCTTATCTCTTCTGTCCTTGTTTCTCTTCTCTCCCTGTTCCATTTTCCCCTCTTACCCCCTTTAATACCTATTTCTTGTCTCCTTCCTTTTCCCTTCCATATTTTTCACTTTTATAACCTCGCTTTTCTTGCTGTCCTTTTCTTGTCTCCTCTACCTTCCTTTCTCATTATGCTACCCCCTCTAACCCATTTTTCCCTACTTCCCTACTCCTGTTTCTCCCTATCCACTTATTCCTTTTCTCCTGACCCTTTATTTTGTCCCCTCCTTCCCTATCCTTTCTCCTCTTTCCCCTCTTCTTCTTGTCTTCTCTTATTCCTCACTTTCCCTATTCATCTTTCATTGTCTTTTTTCATTTTCTCATCACCTGAGTAGCATTCATAGGGTCTCTTCTAAACAAGTAATAATCCCCATAAAATTATTAATGTTTGTTTTTCTTTTTTTTTTCAGTAAAAGCCATAACACCAGAGTGTTTTTGGAAAGTCTTCCAAAAGACATTCGAAAGGACCAAGTGGATAAAACTTTTTCTCGTTTTGGCAAGATAGCAAAGGTGTATCTTATCTACGATCCACCGGGTTCGGGCTTTGTGGAATACTTCGATGCCCGTGATGCTGAATATGCAGCTAACCAGATGGATGGAGCCGATTTTATGGGGTCTCGGGTATCAGCCCGAGTTACAAGAGGAGGGGTAGCCCGTGGTCGCGGCCGTGGCTTTGGTCGAGGTGGTGGTGGCTATGACAGAGGTGGTAGAGGGGGTGGGGGCTATTACTCGAGCAGCTACAGCAGCGGCGGCCAGGGCTACTATCCAAGGGGAAGTGGGGGATATAGGGGTGGATTCTCCAGAGGAGGGGGCTATAGGGGTTCTGATAGGGGTGGGGGCTACAATAGTCGTGGAGGATATTCACGTGGAGGAGGTTACTCCAGAGGTGGTGGAGGCTTCTCACGTGGTGGCAACTATAACCGTGGAGGTGGCTATTCACGTGGTGGCAGCTACTCCAGAGGGTTCTCTCGTGGAGGCTACAGTGGAGGCTCCAGCAACTACGACAACTACAGTTATGACAAGTATGAAAAGTCGTATGACAAGCCAGCTGAGAACGGCTACTCTCGCTACCCCTCTGGTGACAAGTACAAGTCCCACTATTCAGATGACAAGTATGACAAGTATGTGAACTACAGCGGGTCGCGCCGGGAGGAGTACCAGCGCAGCCGTTCACCAGTCAGCCATTCACCTGATCGATATCGTTCTGCCTCTCCGGGCTACCAGCGCACCAGGTACCCTGCTCTCGCCACTCCAGGAGCTGTCACTTGATGATGTTGGCCAAACACCGAGTAACTAGTAATGATATTAGATAAATAAACGACAGTACTATCTGCCCTGGCTACTGCAGGATCTGTCGATAAGTATTCATGGCCAGTAACTGATAAAAGCACTTTTAAATAGTAATGAAAACAAATAAGATAATGGTTGCGTGAGTAGCTCAACAGTTTAGGATTGTCAAAATCAGATAAATAGTGAAAAGTAAGCCATAAAATCATCTTGATGGAAACTGATCCTATGTCAGTTCCTGGATCGTAACACATAATGTAGCAATAGAAAACTTCCTGCCAAAATATTCATTATGATGAAAATTTCTCTTTCAGATTCTTCGTCGATATTTCCAGTCTTATGTTTTAAACACTCCTCAATTACAGGGAAAGAGATCAATGAGAAACCAGAAAGAAAGCAGGTTTAAGATGAAATTACCTTTCAGAAAAAAGTAGCAGTTGTGGATTGGATGTCTAAGATTGGAGTGCCGTCGAGTGTGTCTTAGTTTGACACTCGTGTCTTAAGACAGTTTTTCTTTGGAAGTTTTCTTGTTTGATATTGTGTTTCTTGTGCTTTATTTAGTTTGCATGCTTTTAAGAGCAACCCAACAAGTTGACAAGGAAAGGAAGTAAGGAATATGGAAATCAGTAACTGGTGCCCAGAAAAGTTCTTATAAGGTGTCTTAAAAGTTCAAAAAAGTCTATGGAAAATATCTCTTTGAATGGAGTTATTTAAAGATTTTGAGTTTACTTTGTTTCAACTAAAGAAAAGGTCATTTTTTCAAAGGTGGCTGTTAGAATGCATATTTAGTAATAAAAAAGTTGAGAGGCAGACGATATGAGAAATTGGTGTTGGCTTTTATGGCAGTTTAAAGTAAGATAATGGCAATTAGCAGTAAATAAGCTATTCCAATAGTATAGAATTTAGGGTATGTGGAGCAATTATATGTTGTCAGTACTGTGTCTTTTTTTATATTGTCAGATAATGACTTATCAGAAACCAGTTTCATAATGTGTGAATAGCTGATAAATCAATTTGCAAAGAAGTTGATTGTCAAGTGCCTTTTTTATTTTCTTCTATTTTTTATACATATAGCATATATTTTTTTAAGAAAACTAGAAAAAGCATGTTAACTGGAAATAATGTGTCCCCATTGAAAAATAGATGTTTCCAATAGACAACATTTTTCTGTGGGGAGTTAGTTGAAACTTGTATGGCTTAGAAGATACAGATGAAGACCTAAGAATTTTGAAACGGTAACTTAGAAATGTTGAAAGTTTGAGAACAAATCCATGTGTTGAGAAAGCGGTCGAGCACGATTAGTTGAAAAATATTTCTTTTAAAGGAAAAACGATGCTAAGATAGTGAAAACGTATTAGTTTCAAGAAAGGCGTAGAATAATATGATGAAAATATTTCTGGAAGCATAGTTTAGTTTTGCACAGATAAAACTAATGTGTGAACGAAAGGTTGAAATGTTGAGTGCAGATATCAATGGACATTGCTGACAGGAAATGAGAAAATGACGAAAGAAATAGTGAAGATTTGCAACTGGGAATGGAGGTAGAAAGGAAAGATGTACGAATCCTGCAGTCATTGAAATATCAGGAATTTGAAACCAAGAATACTAAGTTCATACCAGAGTAAGGCATAGACTCAGTTTATAAAGCTAGTGATTTAAGTAAAAGTTGTAAGTGTGGCTTCACTTAGTGGAAATAGCAAGATCAGAAAGCTATGTGAAAATAGATTGAAGAAATATTTTGAAAATGCTAGTATGGAAAAAAAATGATACTGCTGTATTTGTTCCAGTGTTAGAAGAAATGTATTCTCTGTGCATTGTACACCTCAATACAGGCTTCATTTGACAAGTATGTTGAAAATTTTAATCAAAAGGGGAAGAAGATGTACTGTACTGCCTTTGATCATGCACAAGTTAGCCAACCAGCTACTGAAAAAGCTCTTGAAAATGAAGTGGGTGGATGAGTCAGTTAACAAGCACAAAGATTGTGTGCCAGCTTCAACAGTATATCCCATCTAAAAGTCATCTTAATGGACTCCTTGCCTACTTGTGTTAGCTTCTTGGGTTGCCTGATAAAACGTTTTATTTCATGTTTATTTTTGTTTATAAGAAGAAGAAAGTGTGTGGAGAGCTGAGAAGTGTCCGCCGAACAAATGAGCGGAGTTTCAGTATTGCGGTTACATAAATAGCGTGGTTACAGGTCGCGGTCGCCAATTGGTGGTGGGTATGGCAGCTCTTCTCGCTACTACCCTGCCTCCTCTCCCCCATCCAGGGAGGTCATCCGAACCTCACGCTCTCGTGACTCACGTGGCTATAGCCCAGACCGGGCTTACTCTCGCAAGGAATACTCCAGGTAGAATGATGTATGGCATCATTCAGATATCAACTTGAATTGATAACAAATATGGCAAGTATTTTGTGACTGGAAAACTACTTGACTTGAAAACAAGTGTTACAAAGTGAATATAACATAGCAAATGTCAGTGTAGGTATGAAATAGCAGTTGTAATAATAATTATCAGAAATGTTTTTGAAGCAGTTCCACAAATGTACGACGGTTTTTTAGTAAGAACAAGGGAAACTTGCTTTGAAAATGGGGGAAGTCGTTTTTTATTGAAACTGGTTATGGTACTTCACTAATATACATAAGATGAAAATTTTTCATTTTCAGGAAAGTTCTTGCGATAATTGTTGTTGACATAGTTTTATCTCTTCTTTGTCTAGTTCATCTTATGGAGGACGCCGGAGCCCAGTTGATGGCCACTACTAGAAAACATTGCAAGTGGGTTTACTTGCAACAGCTAAATGATGCTGAGAAAGAGAAGAGGACCTGTATAACATACCAGAAAATTAATGACTAATAGGATTTTAAAGGTTTATCTCTGTTGTAAAAGTTTTGGAAAATAATGTGTAGTGAGTAGCACTTTGGGAATCTATGTTAACTCAATCGGGTTTCACTGAACATGAGCGTATTGTTGATTTATTTGAAAAAAATGTAATGATGAAAAGTTTTACAGCCTTATTGTACATTATGTGAAAATTAAATAATTAAAGAAAGTAGACGCTAGCAAGAAACTTTCCCGCCCCTGAACGCACAACCTGTACCTAGTAAAATTTTATAATGGATAATTAGGAATAATTTACAAGTGTTAAGCGCAGACAAGCAAAGACTGCCAAGTATTATAAAGTAATGAACAATATGAAGCAGAACATAAACAAGTTTGGTGTTTCAGGTGAGACAGGGCTGTTCTGGGTAAGTTGTCAGCTGTGGAACTTTTCTCACCGCAGGCTTGAACCATTCTCTTGTTAACTTGGTTGGATCTTAAGAAATGTAAGGTTGTCTGTAGAGAATAATTATTGCTGAACACAAGATTTACAAGGGCATGGAATCTGCTCTAGGACATGAGAATGGTTTATAGGCTTTTGGATCCATTGAAAATTTTTAAGTAGATTAACAATGTGCATTTTACAGTAAGTTAGTGGTTGAGCAATGTTGCATTAAGTTCTAACTGGATAAGATATAGTTTTACATGTGCTTCTGTAACCTGTTTGCATTGGAAAGAAAGTCATGTTGTATCTGTAAAATGAAATTGCAATGCTCTAAAGTTGAAATATTTGCATTATCAGTCGAAGCATAACTTTATATACGAAACTTGTTTTACTTTTCTCATTGTATCTTTGTGTAGAAAAGGGGAGTTGTGTGGAAGTGAAGCATTCTCTGTGTAAGAAAAAATAAATGCATAGGCAAGTGTGTGAGTTAAAAGTGTAACCACTTTGTAATTATGGAAAGAAAGTGCAACTCGCATCTGGGTGTTAGTGCCAATGTATGGGACACTAGTACAATATGGTGACCGTCGGTGCCTAAGATAATTGGTTGAAAAGCGGAGTCAAGAAAGAGACTGATGCAGTACAAGGAAAATATAATCACAAAAAGAAAGAATAGCTCAGTTTTCACACGTCATGGCATCTTAAAATTGCAAGTTGGTCACGTAATGGAAAAACATGGACTGTATGAAAGGATCCTGGTGGTGTACACCGAATTTTGTATCCAGGTTTACAGTGTATCTAGCTGGCAATTTCTACTTTGTACCCTTTACCATTTTTTAATGGTAGTGCAGTACAGGTCACAAAGAGAACAAGAAAGAAAAATTTAAATTCTATATTTAATTTTTAGACTGTGACAAGCTGTGTGTGCTTCTTTAAGGAGGCACACTTTGATAATAAACTACTGGTCATGTTTTGACTGTTTATATTTCCACTTTGAAATTGTACACCTTTAATAAATGGTTTAAAAGTCCTGTCTGTCTGTCTTTTGAAAGTTATGCCAATTTTTCTTTGATGTTAGGGAATGGACTTTGGTTTATAATTCGTAAAACAATTTTTAGAAGAGGATACTGGACGACCTGCTTTTAGTGCCAGGATTCTTGGAGGAGTCTTGCAGCAAAGCGGCAAGGAATTTGACTTCACTACGTCGGGTCAAATCTAAATGCCCCTCTGCGCTGTACGACCCTTGTAGGTTTAGCGCTTCTTTATTATAATAAACGCCCTGCAACCCTCCCCATTTAGTCTAGGGAAATTTCTTCCTTTTTGGAAATTCAGCTCTAGACAAAAATGGGAGAATTCCCTGTAGAAATATAGCTTTCGTTGATTGTGCATCTTGGGATGTAACAGGTGACCTGGTGAGACATTGGTAGCCATCTGGCAGAACCTCCAATAATGGGAAACTTACCAGAGGCTACCTGTGGAACAAGGATTAACTGCTTGTGTATGACTGCATTTATTCTGACTCGCCATAACCATTATTAGCTGAAAGATGATTGCACAGTGATGTTGCTGTATGTAGAGATTTTGATAATCTTGGCTTAGTCAATACTGGTGGTGTGCAACTCAGAGGTAGGTGGTTTTTTTGGGGCATAAAAACCGTTAACTGTTACAGTGAAGATTACTTGATTCTAATCTAATTGCCTTCCATTACCCCAGGTGCTGTCAAGGGAGGTTCCTTGATGCTGAAGGGCTCTGGGCCTGGGGAATTGGATCTGCGCCACTTCCTGAATTAACCTTGAATGCCTTTCATCTACCCTTCCCACGTGCTTTATAATGCCTACGAGTTTATCACTCCATAATAACCCTAGACACTAGAACACTGGATCAAGTCCTAGTGATGTGTTGGGATGAGCAGTGTCAGCTGGTGAGTTACTAGTGTTACCTTAGCCCTTGTGGCTCAGCGCTTCTTTTTGATTATAATAATACAGTGGACCCCCGGTTAACGATATTTTTTCACTCCAGAAGTATGTTCAGGTGCCAGTACTGACCGAATTTGTTCCCATAAGGAATATTGTGAAGTAGATTAGTCCATTTCAGATCCCCAAACATACACTTACAAACGCACTTACATAAATACGCTTACATAATTGGTCGCATTCGGAGGTGATCGTTATGCGGGGGTCCACTGTACTAGTGTTACCTTCCCTCCTTGATGACGAACCTGACCCTGACTCCCTCGTTGACTTTTTGACAGCAACTAATTTACTGCACAAACTTGGATCATACTTCCTCTAGCACCCCTCATAGCCTTTTCTAACTCTCTCTCTTGTCCACTCCACCATTGCTAACTCTAATACTGCATTAACCCCTGCCTCACTGGGTTGTATGACCCTTTTAAGTTTAGCGCTTTGTTATTATGTGTTAACATAGGTTTCAGTAATAATAATCTTTATTTATACGTGTGCAGCGTATACAGACCATAGCTGACATCAGTGACATACTATTATACAGAAAGCCCCTTCTTCTGCAGAGCATTTCCTGCAAATTAGGTCAGTTTTGTCCCAGGATGTGACCCACACCAGTCCATTAGCACCCAGGTACCTATTTTACTGCTAGGTGAACATGGTCAGCAGGTGTCTCAATGAAACTATTCCTAATGTTTCTCTCCATACCGGGAATCGAACTATGAACCTCAGTGTGAGCTGAGTGCACTACCAGCCCAGCTACGAGTTAGTGTGAGGCTGCAGGATAAGGTATGACTACAAGAAAGTGTAAGATTGCAGGTTAATGTGTAACAGATTTTCAAATCAGGTGCCATATTTCAAAAACTGCAAAGTGGAGAACAGTGTGACATATTCTGAGAGCATCCCATCAGAAGTGTGGTGCCTTGATGCCTGAGAGGAGCTTATGATCTGAGGAACTGGTGCCTTGATGCCTGAGAGGAGCTTATGATCTGAGGAACTGGAGCCTTGATGTCTGAGAGGAGCTTATGATCTGAGGAACTGGTGCCTTAATGCCTGAGAGGAGCTTATGATCTGAGGAACTGGAGCCTTAATGCCTGAGAGGAGCTTATGATCTGAGGAACTGGAGCCTTAATGCCTGAGAGGAGCTTATGATCTGAGGAACTGGAGCCTTAATGCCTGAGAGGAGCTTATGATCTGAGGAACTGGTGCCTTGATGCCTGAGAGGAGCTTATGATCTGAGGAACTGGTGCCTTAATGCCTGAGAGGAGCTTATGATCTGAGGAACTGGTGCCTTAATGCCTGAGAGGAGCTTATGATCTGAGGAACTGGAGCCTTAATGCCTGAGAGGAGCTTATGATCTGAGGAACTGGTGAATTATTGCCTGAGAGGAGCTTATGATCTGAGGAACTGGAGCCTTGATGCCTGAGAGGAGCTTATGATCTGAGGAACTAGTGCCTTAATGCCTGAGAGGAGCTTATGATCTGAGGAACTGGTGCCTTGATGTCTGAGAGGAGCTCATGATCCGAGGAACTGGTGCCTTGATGCCTGAGAGGAGCTTATGATCTGAGGAACTGGTGCCTTGATGCCTGAGAGGAGCTTATGATCTGAGGAACTGGTGCCTTAATGCCCGAGAGGAGCTCATGATCCGAGGAACTGGTGCCTTGATGCCTGAGAGGAGCTTATGATCAGAGGAACTGGTGCCTTGATGCCTGAGAGGAGCTTATGATCTGAGGAACTGGTGCCTTGATGCCTGAGAGGAGCTTATGATCTGAGGAACTGGTGCCTTGATGCCTGAGAGGAGCTTATGATCTGAGGAACTGGTGCCTTGATGCCTGAGAGGAGCTTATGATGAGGAACTGGTGCCTTAATGCCCGAGAGGAGCTTATGATCCGAGGAACTGGTGCCTTGATGCCTGAGAGAAGCTCATCTGAGGAACTGGTGCCTTGATGCCCAAGGGGAGCTCATGATCCGAGGAACTGAACCTAACTAAACAAATGCTTCCCATTACCCCAAGGGACTATATAACCCATACAGTTTTAGCGCTCCTCGTATACAATTGATGGGTGCATTTCTGCCCTGAGAAAAGTACCAATGATTACACTTTAGTCCGACCTTGAGAACAAGGCTATATCAAGTACCACTTGACAGATATCTTGATAACAAGTGTTTATGACTGTTTAGATCTTGTGATTAATGAACAATAGGAATGAGTACAGCAATAATCTATGTAAATAGGTGTTGGTAAGTCACACATACGACAGCTGGAGTATACCTGGAGAGGATTTTGGGGGTCAACGCCCCCACGGTCTTTCCGAAACGCTTCGCCTACGCAGTAGGCTTTTTTAGTAGAGTTCAGAGGTGACATTAAATAATTATAGATAATTTTTTTAAACCAGTTCTAATCAATACATTGATTTATATATATATTTATGCTGATTTGATTTTTTTTTAAGAATATTGCTACGTATATGAGACTAATCTGGACTTGTTGCCATGACAGTTTTCACTGAAAAGCGCTAAATCCGTATGACCCTGGTGGGTCTGTTGCCTACCTATGATTATAATAATCATATATCAAATGTAATTGAAAAAAATTGGGAATAAGATACCAAACTTGTACATGTCTTCTCGTTGGTATTGAATACCATTATTCAGAAGCATATTATTGTATTCATGGGGAAGCGCTAAACCTGTAAGCTTCACAGCACTGGGGTATGCCAGGTAAATAGGTTTGTTCAAGGACTCGAATGGAAATAAGTCACCTCGACTTCACATTCGTTACTATGGATAATGTATTTACGTGTACCTGTACCTAAATAAGCTTACTTAATCCAAGGAAGAGGGTATAACCCTGGTTCTTTGGATCAAGAACCATTCAGCACTGTTACTGTGACATGGATTACCCTTGATTCTTTCTGCCTCGCCTCAGAGAATTTTCCTTCCTATCTATTACTGCATTGCAAACATTGCATAGCTCCTGACGACACACAAGAATGTGAAAGATCCTGAGCTGAAGATTTCCACCTTGTCCTGCACTGCTAAGATACTTTATTTGTGATTGTTTTCCAAAATATATGCAAACTTTTCCTTGTGAAAGGTTATTAAACACGCTTGTAAAAGATTAATTATTATTTTTTGCCCTGATCGGAATTAGTTTTTTATAGACCACAACGTAAATATTTTTATAAGTTTCTCCTGATATGATATTTTTTATACTCTATAAGATCTAAGGAAGCTGATTCCTTAATTTTTTTATAATTAGAGGGATTTTTTCAGCCGTGGCCACAGGAATTGCATTAACTATTTTGTGCTGGGCAGGAGGATGAGGAACAGTCTTGACAGGCTGGTGGGCAGCTGGCTTCACAGGCTGGTGAGCAACTGGCTTCACAGGCTGGTGAGCAACTGGCTTCACAGGCTGGTGAGCAACTGGCTTCACAGGCTGGTGAGCAGCTGGCTTCACAGGTGGTTGAACATGATTTTGTCTAGAGTGAGTCTTGCCTGCTGGCATGTTACAGTCAGAGGTGTCCACATTCTGTGGCCAGTCACATATCTTATTAGCCTGGCTCCAGTAGGTACCTTCAGGACACTCCTCCAGGTGTGGCACTCCGTCGAAACACCAGTAATACTGCAACACATTTAGGTAAGTTTATTTAGGTACAGGTATACCTAAGTACAATTATCATAGTTTAACATGCAGAAATCGTAAACAAGCCATACAAGACGCTAAACTTAACCATAGGGGGAGTTGGATGATAGCTCTAGGCCTTTCATGTTGCTATCAACACACCAGGAGCTTCTGGTGTTGCAGAAATGAGTATTAGGTCTCAGCAGAATCTGCTGGGACATTATTTCTGCAACACTGCAAGCTCCTGATGATGACTGAAATACGAAAGGCCCAGAACTATCATTCAACTCCTCCTGTGGTTGTTTTGCATAGTTTAACATCTGTGTAAATTACTTAGGATAACCTAAGAAGTCAAAGTGACTTAATTCCCTTGGTATCCTTGTAATAAATTAGTATTTAAAGCCTAGCAGTAAGTTACAGTAGAAATCAGTCATTATTAGACCTGTACTAATGAAGGCTTAAGGAAGTATTAATTATATAATTCGTGATGAGAATTTACGAGGTCACTACTGTGGGAAGAAATTAATGTGAAACTGCTAAGAGTCAGCCATATATGAGAAGCTACTCACTTTATCACAGTCAGGGTGAGGCCAGTAGTCCTGGACAGAACAGTCTATTGGGCCCATAGTGGTTGTTGGGGCATTGGGGTCCCTGGTTGTGGTAGTCGTGGGGATTGTGGTGGGTGCACTGGGATCTCTGGTTGTGGTAGTGGTTGTTGGTGGTGTCCACCAAGGACTCTGCAACAGTAACAACCATTTAAGATTAGATAAACTTAGTCAAGAACGCTACAAATTATATTTAGTATTATAGACCCCTGGCTGTCTTCAAGAAGGCACTGGACAGGCACCTAGAGTCAGTATCTGACCAGCCGGGCTGTGGTTCCTACGTTGGGTTACGTGAGGCCAACAGTAGCAGCCTGGTTGATCAGGGCTTGATCCTCCATGAGGCCTGGTCACAGACCGGGCCACGGGGGCGTTGCCTCCCGAAACCTTCGCCGGGTATACTCCAGGTATACACTTGTAGTGGTTCATGACTTCTACTGACACACAGTTACATAGTGGCAACACATTCCATCAGGCAGGGCGGGGCTCATACAGTTTAGAAATCAGCCAGAGATAGGAGAGTATCAAGGGAGGTTCCTTGATGCTGATGATGGGCTCTTGTTCTAGGGAGTTGGAGCTGTGCTCCCCCCAGGTACTGTTGTAACTCAGTGGTGGTGGATCTGGGTACTTACCGTGGTTGTAGTAATCTGAGGGTACTTCCCGTGGTAGTATTAATCTGAGGGTACCTACCGTGGTAGTAGGTGTGGTGGTTGGTGACACAGGTACGATGTAGTCCTTCATACCTTCGTAGATCACTCTGCAACACAGGACATCTCAGTATTATTGCCAATTCTACATCATTGCTTTGTATCTCAGCCTTCTGTCTTTATACAAGTGTGTGATGTTCGTAGTGTGTGTGTGGTTGTAGGGGGTCAAGTCTCAGCTCCTGGACCTGTTTCTTACTGTATCATTTGCTGGGTTTACTCCCTCCTAGTTTCGTGGGTTCTGTTATACCTATTCTTCAACCTATGTATGTAATCTACATCCATTACTTCACCTACTTTATTCCACTGCTATCTTGAAACTGAAGAAATACTTCCTGACATCCCTATGACTTCTTTGTCTTTAACTTTCAAATGTGCCCCTATGTACCTGTTTTTCACCTCTAGAACAGTATATGTCCACCCTGGTTAGGTTAGGTAAGGTAAGGTTAGATTAGGTAAGGTTAGGTTAGGTAAGGTAGATTAGGTAAGGTTAGGTTAGGTTAGGCTAGGCTAGGTAAGGTTTGTCAGGAAACAAGAAGTCTCCTGATGCGGGTCTTAGATGAAAGTTTTGGTCGTCTGACCGAGGCCTTCCGCTGGCTTACCCCTCCACCTCTTTAAAAAATATGGTCACATTTATAGCTATTTGTTAACTGGTAGAACAAAATACTGATAACTAACCAGTCCCTCTGAAGACATTGTTGCTAGACGCTAAAGTCAGTCACTTTATAACCCTTAGCTTCCTGTTCCTGTTGTGTTACAACGGTAACAGGGAAGTGGTAGAATAACAGGGTAATGAAATATAGTCTAAGCCTATCTAAAATTAAGCCTACTTTGGCTTAAACACCAGATTTATTAACTAAAATTGAATTTACAAGTGAGGTCAGAAAGGATTTGCTGTCCCTGCCCCTGCAGCGCTGTATAGCCCTTGTGGTTTAGCGCTTCTTTTTGATTATAATAATAATGTCCCTGCCCCTCAAGGGAGGTTCATTGATGCAGGTGAGGGGCTCTTGATCTAGGAAATTGGATCTGATTTGAGCCTGAGTACCTTCCATCCCCCCCATATGCGCCGTATAATCCTACGGGTTTAGCCCTTCCCCCGCAGTATAGCCCTTGTGGCTTAGCGCTTCCTTTTGATTATAATAATAATTAGCCCTTCCCCATAATTATATAACGTTATCCCTGACTTAAAACTTATGAACTCACGTCATCATGGGATTCTTGCCTCTGTTACACCATCCCAAATAATCATCCTGGTCTATGGCCCAGGTCATGGCACCCAGCAGATGCATGTCCTTGATATAATCCATCTTAATCTTGAGACTGTCTGGGTCCTCGTATCCAACCCACTGGTCATCTGGTGACATAAATGCTTATTACCATCATTAATGTCTGGTTTATTTTTGATAATGTCTAAATGCAATATAATTTGATTTTTGTGCGAAGAATAGAAATTGGGACAGTGCAGCAGGCCTACTGGCCCATGCGAGGCAGGTCCAAGCCTCCTACCGGTTTAAGACAATGCCCCAACATAGTCAGGTCAGGTCACATTCACTTAAAGAAAGTCAGAATGTGTAATTTACTTTTCATAAAGTGTTAAGTACATGCCGGGGAATTTCAGAATAATACTAATTCTTATTATTTAAAACTAGACATAGATTATAAAATAGTCAATTTTAATTACTCATTATTTTACCTATTACTCCCCTCAAGGAAGGTTCCTTGATGTTGGTGAGGGGCTCTTGATTTAGGGAATTGGATCTGTGCTCCAGTTCCCCGAATTAAGCCTGAATGCCTTCCACATCCCCCCCCCAGGCGCTGTATAATCCTCCGGGTTTAGCGCTTCCCCCTTGGTTATAATAATAATTTAAATTAAGTGATCGTATTTTTTTTGTACGGTTTCAGACTAATTGAATGATTTAGCATAGGGCTAATATGGTTAATTTTGGGAGAGGAGATAATTTTTAAGTCTGTCCTAAATTGATTTCAGGCAGGGTATGGAAAATAATGATAAATTTTCCTGGGATTTATGTAGGAATTCGACGCTGTATAGCCCTTGTGGCTTAGCGCTTCTTTCCCCTCAAGGAAGGTTCCTTGATGTTGGTGAAGGGCTCTTGATTTAGGGAATTGGATCTGCTCCAGTTCCCCGAATTAAGCCTGAATGCCTTCCACATTCCCCCCCCCCCAGGCGCTGTATAATCCTCCGGGTTTAGCGCTTCCCCCTTGATTATAATAATAATAATTAGCGCTTCTTTTTTATTATAATAATAATAATTGTAGGAATTAATGGGGATTATGTTAGGTAAGACACACATGCAACAGTTAGGTATTTTTATTTCGAAACGTTTCGCCTACACAGTAGGCTTCCTCAGTGTAGTCCCCTCAAGAAAGGCTCCTTGACGCTGGTGAGGGGCTCTTGATCTAGGGAATTTGATCTGTGCTCCAGTTCCCTGAATTAAGCCTGAATGCCTTCCATCCCCCCATAGGCGCTGTATAATCCTACGGGTTTAGTGCTTCCCCCTTGATTATAATAATAATAATCCTCAGTCGAGTACAGAAAAGTTGATAGAAGCAGAAGAGACTTGAAGACGATGTAATCAGTCCATCACCCTTAAAGTTTTGAGGTGGTCAGTCCCTCAGTCTGGAGAAGAGCATTGTTCCATAGTCTGAAACAATATGGAGTTGAAGTGACAGGATGGAGCCTTATATAGCGCCAGGAGGTTAGACATAGGTCACTAGTAGAACGCAGATGTTGGAAGGTCAGGTCCCTCTCAAATCCAGCCGTTCTCACTAGGCGCTATATAAGGCTCCATCCTGTCACTTCAACTCCATATTGTTTCAGACTATGGACCCCTCAAGGAAGGTTCCTTGATGTTGGTGAGGGGCTCTTGATTTAAGGAATTGGATCTGTGCTCCAGTTCCCCGAATTAAGCCTGAATGCCTTCCACATCCCCCCCCCAGGCGCTGTATAATCCTCCGGGTTTAGCGCTTCCCCCTTGATTATAATAATAATAATAATAATTCAGACTATGGAACAATGCTCTTCTCCAGACTGAGGGACTGACCACCTCAAAACTTTAAGGGTGATGAACTGATTACATCGTCTTCAAGTATCTTCTGCTTCTATCAACTTTTCTGTACTCGACTGAGGAAGCCTACTGTGTAGGCGAAACGTTTCGAAATAAAGATACCTAACTGTTGCATGTGTGTCTTACCTAACAACCTGTCGGTATTTTATACCATTTTAATGTTCAATGGGGATTATATTGTTTATCTAAAATTGTGACTTAAAAGATGTTCTGCGACACGAGAACAAATATTCTCTATTATTTCCTTATATTCTGTAAGGAAAATTTTGTAATTTAGAGGAAATTAATATTTCAATAATGAAAATATAGTACATACCTGGAAGTGTTATTAAATTAATTAAAAAGATGTACTGGGAGAAAAAAGAAAACGCTTACGGAGCAACAAAAATGGCGGAGTAACACAAATCAGACCCGGAATTTGTGGAGAATTAATCTCATTCAATCTACGCCGATAGAAACAGTATCGTTAAATACAGTGTCCTATATCGTAAGTGAATTTAACGGGCATCTGGGAGGCTGCAGATATAAAGTGAAACTATCAAAATAAGGATGGTATGAATGAAAAACTTGAGCCCTTGCTGGAGAATCTACATTGCCCGCCACACGTATCATTAAATATATAATTACGCCTCCCACTGTCAATTAAATGTCATTACAGGTAATGTACCATTATTTTCATTGTGAAAGTTAACGGTGACTTAATTCTTGGGTATAATTACGTATAATTTAGATATAATTTATTAGACTCCTGAACGAGACTCAATAAAATACCACAGGTTAAATACTTTTTGGGTTATGTTATTGTCAGGGAATGTGAATAATTTATATTTTAAACCAAATACTTTGACAGGTTATTAATTTAGGTAAGATTTGCGTTTCCTGACGCCGCTGGAGCTTTTGGTCATCTGACCGAGACCTTCCACCGGCTTACCCCTTTCAACATTACATTTATTATAACAATTTAACATATAAAAAGGTTATATTACCCTTGGTTGTGTAGGGAACGAGTCCAATATCATCGTAACGGTCTTCCCAAGCTGGATCATCCACCATCATTTTGCAGATCTGGGCGTAAGATCAGATTATCTGAGGATTTTTAACCTTGGAGGGTTAGCCACTCAGGATGACCCAAGAAAGTGAGTCATCGAGGACTGTCTTGTCTTATTTCCATTGTGGTTCTCAATCTTGACCCCCAGGATGCCACCCACACCTGTCTAGTAGCATCCAGGATGCCACCCACACCAGTCCACTAACACCCAGGATGCCACCCACACCAGTCCACTAACACCCAGGATGCCACCCACACCAGTCCACTAACACCCAGGATGCCACCCACACCAGTCCACTAACACCCAGGATGCCACCCACACCAGTCCACTAACACCCAGGAGGCCACCCACACCAGTCCACTAATGCCCAGGATGCCACCCACACCAGTTCACTAACACCCAGGATGCCACCCACACCAGTCCACTAACACCCAGCATACCACCCACACCAGTCCACTAACACCCAGGATGCCACCCACACCAGTCCACTAACACCCAGGTACCTATTTGCTGCTAGGTGAACAGGACAACAGGTGTAAGGAAACACGTCGAAATGTTTCCACCCCGCCGGGAATCGAACCTGGGCCCTCCGTGTGTGAAGCGAGAGCTTTAGCCACCAGGCCATCGGGGCACTAAAGGCACAAAGGAGATTTTTTTTTTATCGGTTATAAGATATTGAAGTTGAATCTAGTTCCCAAAAACTGGCTTAACTATCGGTTGAAAAGGAGTTTATACTCAACAAGGACAGGATTCATAGGTAAAGGACCCCAATGGTAATATAAGGGACCCCAGTGGTGATATGAAGGACCCCAATGGTAATATAAGGGACCCCAGTGGTAATATAAAGGACCCTAATGGTATACAGGTATACACAAATACAGTTACATAATTATCATACATAGCAGCATATATGTAAAGAACCTGGGATAACCCAAAAAAGTCAGACACTGACTTATTTCCATTGGGGTCCTTTATATTTTCATTGGGGTCCTTTATATTTTCATTGGGGTCCTTTATATTTTCATTGGGGTCCTTTATATTTTCATTGGGGTCCTTTATATTTCCACTGGGGTCCTTCATATTTCCATTGGGGTCCTAAGGTTAGTGATGCAGCGCCTGAGGAATGGTTGGTTGTCAGGTTTGAAACTAGGAATGGGAAGGGTAGCTAGAATTCTTTAGATCAATAGCCTTTAACTAGAAAGACAAGTTAACAAACACGAAGACATATTAGAAAACCATGATTATTTCTGAAAGATAATCTGATTATTTCTGAAAGATAATCAAGGTTCCAAGACCAAACGTTTTCTTACAATTATGTCCTAGTGTTTGTTCTAAGTCAATTTGTCAGTATCTATTATCAAGGTTTATACCACAGTCTTTCACTAATATCAAGGTATCCCCCTTAAAACGGCTGAAAAACCTTTACCTCAAAGTATGCCAGTGTACCGGTAGCGTTGGTATACGGTCCGGGCTTGCCACCTCCCTCCCACTTCTTGACCGGGGCATGAAGACCATTATTATCTGCACTGCCGAGGGTATATGTACGGCCGTAGAACGGTGTACCCAGTACTAGCTTGTCTCGGTAACAGCCGAATTGTTCCCACAGAAGAACTCCATCGTTCTGCAGAGTAATGCCAAGGCATGATAGTGGTTCTCTTTGTACTACTAATCACTGTAAACTACCTATGCAAATACGTATACTTCCTAAAATATGTCAACCACATTCTAAACTTGCAAGGAAATAAAGGAATCTGAATCAGGGAGACTATTGGAAATAGGAAATGAGTTTCTCTTGTCTTAACATACTGGCCGTCTCCTACCAAAATAGGGTGACCCATGAAAAGAAACACATTCACCATCATTCATTCAGTGGCATATCGAAGTTCCCACTGAGAAATGTCGAAGCTGTGTTCACATATCTATTTATTCTCAAATAAGGTATAACGTAAACATACTATTTACAATAGCTTGATGCACAACCATAACGATTGACCTCACCTATTCGCTTTTAAATAAGGCATAACTAATACATATTTCCAACAGCTTGATACTCATTACCATAACTGGTATCACCCATTCATTTATCTTGAAATTAAATACCCCTCAAGGAAGGTTCCTTGATGGTGAGGGGCTCTTGATTTAGGGAATTGGATCTGTGCTCCAGTTCCCCGAATTAAGCCTGAATACCTTCCACATCCCCCCCCCCCCCAGGCGCTGTATAATCCTCCGGGTTTAGCGCTTCCCCCTTGATTATAATAATAATAATAATAATTGAAATTAAATATCATTAATATAGTTTCCCATCATCGTGTTTATCTTAAACATAACGACTGGTCATTCAGTTATTTAGAAATAAGGTATAACTAAAAAATAATTCACATCAATTTGCTGCTCATAAACAAGTGATATGAACGACTTACGTCATTAAGCTTCTCATACGACCACTCATCAAGTTCAGGTCGTTGGTAGAGCATAGAATGTACATCAGCAAAGCCACACCAGTTCCCTCGAAGATCATATGTCATCATGTGGATGGCGTCCAGCAAGCTGTAATACACACACGTGAATTTGTATCCTATGTGCGGGTTAATTTTTTTTATTAATACACCGACCGTTTCCCACCGAAGCAGGGTGACCCGAAAAAGAAGAAACACTTTCGTCATCATTCACTCCATCAGTCCCCTCAAGGAAGGTTCCTTGATGTTGGTGAGGGGCTCTTGATTTAGGGAATTGGATCTGTGCTCCAGTTCCCCGAATTAAGCCTGAATGCCTTCCACATCCCCCTCAGGCGCTGTATAATCCTCTGGGTTTAGCGCTTTCCCTTGATTATAATAATAAAAATAGTTCAACAGCTGCAACATATCAACACCCGTCCTGAGTGCAGGCATTGTACTTCCCACATCCAGGACTCGAGGCCGGCTAACTGGGTTATTTGTGTATTATATATTTATGGGGAAGTGATAAACCAATAGAAGTCTTACAGTGCCTGGGAAGAAATCAGGTTTAATCTAAGGAAGGAAAAGGTATCGTACGAAAACTTCCAGGTTTTTGTTTATTTAGCTTTATAAGTAAAGTGTTAGTAACAAGGAATTCCTCCCCTCCCCCTTGAAAGGTATATCGATTATATAGATTAAAGAGAAGAAATGAAGTATACTCGCGTGAACAAGTCCCAACCCACAGAGTTTAAACAAACTAAGCAATATCTAGGTCCGAAACGTTTAGTTTCCATTCCAGTTTTCGGGCAATTTTGTGAAAGAAGTAACTAGTCATGTGAGGAAGGTGTAAAGATTTGGGCTACTGACCTGCACAGCTCTGGTACATGATAACCCTCATCCAGTCTGAACTTGGCAATAGGTACGGCCGCTGTCAGGTCCCACCCAGCTCCCACTGAGTCGAATGCTGCTCTCAGTTCTTGAACCTAGATAGAAAAAGGATTTCGGTGTCTCACGAAATCGTAATGACACGATTGCAAATAAACCATACCACGGGTGGGGATAGAACCCGCCATCCTAGTCATAAAACCAGTGACTATCGCGTCGGTCTGGAGTTTTTTGACTGATCGCGGGTTCTATTCCCACCCGTGGTATTGTTTGATTTCTATGTATTTATGTCATGAAGGATACAGTGTGTGGTAACTGTAAACACACTTACTAATTTCAGATAATTGTCTTTGTCAGCCATAGTACCACCACGGTCCATCGCTCCGGGGTACTCCCAATCCAAGTCGAATCCATCAAAGCCATAGTCTGTCAGCAACTCTACGGAAATATTGCTTGTTTTAGTTCATGCTTTTGATTTTAAATGATACATAACGTAATGATTATTTTTATTGAAAATTGAGCATTGATAATTACTAGGCTCCTACGGGGCATTTATAGTTGTTTTCTTAAGGATGATGAATTATACACATGTTCAATATATGGGTATCTACTTGTATTGATAAAGCCACTGGATAGATGTTTCTAATTCATCATGTCGGTATCGCATATCGTTGGTATAGTTACATTAATGCACAGTACTTACGAACAACACTCCTGACGAAAGTTTGTCTTCGCTCGTCAACGCCGACCATCTGAGAGTACTTTTTACCTCCCTCAGCCCAGCCACCAACCGCAATCATTGTCTTCAGGTCAGGATACTTTTCCTTCAGTGCCACGAAGCGCCGGTACCCATTGGCATTGATGTCCAGCTGTGACAATGCAAGATTTTCTCATTAGTTACCAGTGGTCCACGCAAACCACTGAATCCAGCAGAGGTGAGTTGGAACACTACTGCTGTGACCCACTATTGTAGGACCATAGACCACCCTAGTTTCACAAGTGCTTAGACACACCATCTTCCTGCATCACCCACGATAATACCAACGCCAGTTTACCTGGAGTTTACCTGGAGAGGGTTTCGGGGGTCAACGCCCCCGCGGCCCGGTCTGAGACCAGGCCTATATATATTTGTTTTTTAACAAAGCAGCCATATCCCACCAAGGCAGGGTGACCTTATCAGGGAAAGATACGAGGAGCGAGAAGTGTAGCGGAGCGCTGCAGTGTGAACGGATTAACTTAATAATAATCTTTATTTCTATAAGTACACGATACAACTTATACAGACCATAGCTGACATCAGTGACATACTATATATAAAGCCTCTTGTCGGACAAATTAGGTTAATTTTGTCCCCCAGGAAGCGACCCACATGAAATAATGATAAAAGTTATCCCATATATCAGACACTTTCCCTAAAAAATCAGATTGAAAACATTGAAATTGCAGTATATGGAAAGACTTAGAATTAGGGGGGTATGATTGAAGTGTATAAATGGAAAACACGAATAAATAAAGATATAAATAACGTGCTAAAAGTATCTAACCAAGACAGGATTCGCAGCAATAAATTTAAGCTGAGCAGATTTAGATTTAGAAAAGATATAGCGTTATACTAGAATATCAGCAGAGCTGTTGATCAGTGGACCCCCTCAAGGCAGGTTCCTTGACGCTGGTGAGGAGCTCTTGATCTGAGGAATTGGATCTGTGCTCCAGTTCCCTGAATTAAGCCTGAATACCTCCATCTCCCTTCCCCCACATACGCTGTATAATCATACGGGGTTAGCGCTCGCCCATTATAATAGTATAGATGAGTGGAACAAACTCTCAGGCATCATCACTAAGGCCAAAACTGTGGGTAACTTTACTTATAGATTGGAAGGCGATGAGTGGGTTTGTTTGGGTGAGTTGGACCTGCCGAAAATGGGCCTGTAGGCCTACTGTAGTAATTTCGGACAGAAATAAGACAGAAATCAAACTACGTAAATAATATAGACTAACAAAATTTTAGCAATACGCAAAGATCTAGGAGTTGCTTATAATTTTTTTCACTATTTCTGACAACTGAAATTGAGAAATATACATTGAAGTTTGGTTAACTAGAAAATAACTTAAATATATGGAAGAAGAGGTGCTGTTTACATCACGTGTTAACTTTGGATGACAGACTGAAAACACTAAAGATGTCCATGTTGGTGAGGGGCTCTTGATTTAGGGAATTGGATCTGTGCTTCAGTTCCCCGAATTAAGCCTGAATGCCTTCCACATCCCCCCCCCAGGCGCTGTATAATCCTCCGGGTTTAGCGCTTCCCCCTTGATTATAATAATAATAATAATAATGTCCATGTTGGCTGATAGGAAGAAAGTTGATATAATGATACATAAGATTATAAAGGGTTATGAAAGAATAAGGGAGTTAAGTACCTTCGGTAGAGCTAGCTAGACGCCACAGATATAAATTAAGAAATATGGCAGAACGGCTACTGGGAAATGGGTCTTGACAAAGAGAATAGTAGAAATAAATAAGTGCTATGACCAATGAATATATATATATATATATATATATATATATATATATATATATATATATATATATATATATATATATATATATATATATATATATATATATATATATAGATATATATAGATAATGAAGGGACACTACAAACATCTCACCTCAGGATCCAGGACCATGACCTCCCAAGTGACGTTGGACACACCACAGAAGGAGTAGATAAGGTGAGTACAGAGGTCAGCAGGGATGTCTTCGATGTCATAATGGACTTCCTCTGGTCTATAGCGGGCCCAGGTCTCATAGTAACATACACGACGAGCTAGCCTGTCTGGCACAGCTCTGGCTCCACCAGCTGGCTCGTGATCTGATACCAAAAGTGCACTCAGTGTTTACCATGGAAATCCAACTCTGGTAATTGATAAGATACATGTGCAACAGTTAGGTATCTAGTGTTGAAACGTTTTACCTGCACAGTAGGCTTTTTCAGTCATATACAGAAGAAACAGCAGACATAAAAAGACGATATAATCATTCCAGCATCCTCAAGAAGCCTAATATAGACGATATTTCTCAACATTACTGATACCTGACTCGCACATGTATCTTAACCACCAATTTGTCTATTTTATCAAATTTTCACCCCTCAAGGAAGGTTCCTTGATGTTGGTGAGGGGCTCTTGATTTAGGGAATTGGATCTGTGCTCCAGTTCCCCGAATTAAGCCTGAATGCCTTCCACATCCCCCCCCCCCAGGCGCTGTATAATCCTCTGGGTTTAGCGCTTCCCCTTGATTATTATAATAATAATAATCAAATTTTCAATGTATCTCTCGTAATTATTATATTAACGGAAAAGCTCTAAAACCTTAAGGGGTCATACATCGAATGGGTCATGGGAGGTAATCACACATGTTCTCATAAAGGGTAAAATATTAACAATTATTTAGATCAAGCTGTGTATATTATCTGTGTATATTAGCTGTGTATATTAGTGAAATTTTTTTCGAATTTACCTCCAGGTCTGGCGTAGCGAGGTTCAGCGGTCACCACAGCCAACACTGCCAACACCCCGACCAACACAGCCTGCAACCATACATGTTTCAGACTCGTAGGTATGTATTTGTATGTATGTATAAATATATATCTCATACAACACAGGGAGTCTTCCATCATGGAACGGTGACTCAAAAAAAATGAGGAAGCATTTACAGTCATTTATTCAGAAAGTCTCTTGTGAGAAATGCACCGATATAATGCTTCACATGGTTCTCTGAATTGTAACATCCTCCATCCTTCCTTCAGAGTGCACACACTGTACTTCCCACCTCCATCCTTCAGAGTGCACACACTGTACTTCCCACCTCCATCCTTCCTTCAGAGTGCACACACTGTACTTCCCACCTCCATCCTTCCTTCAGAGTGCACACACTGTACTTCCCACCTCCATCCTTCCTTCAGAGTGCACACACTGTACTTCCCACCTCCATCCTTCCTTCAGAGTGCACACCCTGTACTTCCCACCTCCATCCTTCCTTCAGAGTGCACACACTGTACTTCCCACCTCCATCCTTCCTTCAGAGTGCACACACTGTACTTCCCACCTCCATCCTTCTTTCAGAGTGCACACACTGTACTTCCCACCTCCATCCTTCCTTCAGAGTGCACACACTGTACTTCCCACCTCCATCCTTCCTTCAGAGTGCACACACTGTACTTCCCACCTCCATCCTTCCTTCAGAGTGCACACCCTGTACTTCCCACCTCCATCCTTCCTTCAGAGTGCACACACTGTACTTCCCACCTCCATCCTTCCTTCAGAGTGCACACCCTGTATTCCCACCTCCATCCTTCCTTCAGAGTGCACACCCTGTACTTCCCACCTCCATCCTTCCTTCAGAGTGCACACACTGTACTTCCCACCTCCATCCTTCCTTCAGAGTGCACACACTGTACTTCCCACCTCTATCCTTCCTTCAGAGTGCACACACTGTACTTCCCACCTCCATCCTTCCTTCAGAGTGCACACACTGTACTTCCCACCTCCATCCTTCCTTCAGAGTGCACACACTGTACTTCCCACCTCCATCCTTCCTTCAGAGTGCACACACTGTACTTCCCACCTCCATCCTTCCTTCAGAGTGCACACACTGTACTTCCCACCTCCATCCTTCCTTCAGAGTGCACACACTGTACTTCCCACCTCCATCCTTCCTTCAGAGTGCACACACTGTACTTCCCACCTCCATCCTTCCTTCAGAGTGCACACACTGTACTTCCCACCTCCATCCTTCCTTCAGAGTGCACACACTGTACTTCCCACCTCCATCCTTCCTTCAGAGTGCACACACTGTACTTCCCACTTCCATCCTTCCTTCAGAGTGCACACACTGTACTTCCCACCTCCATCCTTCCTTCAGAGTGCACACACTGTACTTCCCACCTCCATCCTTCCTTCAGAGTGCACACACTGTACTTCCCACCTCCATCCTTCCTTCAGAGTGCACACACTGTACTTCCCACCTCCATCTTTCCTTCAGAGTGCACACACTGTACTTCCCACCTCCATCCTTCCTTCAGAGTGCACACACTGTACTTCCCACCTCCATCCTTCCTTCAGAGTGCACACACTGTACTTTCCACCTCCATCCTTCCTTCAGAGTGCACACACTGTACTTCCCACCTCCTTCCTTCAGAGTGCACACACTGTACTTCCCACCTTTGACCCTCCTTCAGAGTTCACACACTGTACTTCCCACCTCCATCCTTCCTTCAGAGTGCACACACTGTACTTTCCACCTCCATCCTTCCTTCAGAGTGCACACACTGTACTTCCCACCTCCGACCCTCCTTCAGAGTGCACACACTGTACTTCCCACCTCCATCCTTCCTTCAGAGTGCACACACTGTACTTCCCACCTCCGACCCTCCTTCAGAGTGCACACACTGTACTTCCCACCTCTATCCTTCCTTCAGAGTGCACACACTGTACTTCCCACCTCCATCTTTCCTTCAGAGTGCACACACTGTACTTCCCACCTCCATCCTTCCTTCAGAGTGCACACACTGTACTTCCCACCTCCATCTTTCCTTCAGAGTGCACACACTGTACTTCCCACCTCCGACCCTCCTTCAGAGTGCACACACTGTACTTCCCACCTCCATCCTTCCTTCAGAGTGCACACACTGTACTTCCCACCTCCGACCCTCCTTCAGAGTGCACACACTGTACTTCCCACCTCCATCCTTCCTTCAGAGTGCACACACTGTACTTCCCACCTCCATCTTTCCTTCAGAGTGCACACACTGTACTTCCCACCTCCATCCTTCCTTCAGAGTGCACACACTGTACTTCCCACCTCCGACCCTCCTTCAGAGTGCACACACTGTACTTCCCACCTCCATCCTTCCTTCAGAGTGCACACACTGTACTTTCCACCTCCATCCTTCCTTCAGAGTGCACACACTGTACTTCCCACCTCCATCCTTCCTTCAGAGTGCACACACTGTACTTCCCACCTCCGACCCTCCTTCAGAGTGCACACACTGTACTTCCCACCTGAATCCTTCCTTCAGAGTGCACACACTGTACTTTCCACCTCCATCCTTCCTTCAGAGTGCACACACTGTACTTCCCACCTCCGACCCTCCTTCAGAGTGCACACACTGTACTTCCCACCTCCATCCTTCCTTCAGAGTGCACACACTGTACTTCCCACCTCCGACCCTCCTTCAGAGTGCACACACTGTACTTCCCACCTCCATCCTTCCTTCAGAGTGCACACACTGTACTTCCCACCTCCATCCTTCCTTCAGAGTGCACACACTGTACTTCCCACCTCCATCCTTCCTTCAGAGTACACACACTGTACTTCCCACCTCCGACCCTCCTTCAGAGTGCACACACTGTACTTCCCACCTCCATCCTTCCTTCAGAGTGCACACACTGTACTTCCCACCTCCATCCTTCCTTCAGAGTGCACACACTGTACTTCCCACCTCCGACCCTCCTTCAGAGTGCACACTGTACTTCCCACCTCCGCCCCTCCTTCAGAGTGCACACACTGTACTTCCCACCTCCGACCCTCCTTCAGAGTGCACACACTGTACTTCCCACCTCCGACCCTCCTTCAGAGTGCACACACTGTACTTCCGACCTCTACCCCTCCAGAGTGCACACACTGTACTTCCCACCTCCATCCCTCCTTCAGAGTGCACACACTGTACTTCCCACCTCCGACCCTCCTTCAGAGTGCACACACTGTACTTCCCACCTCCGACCCTCCTTCAGAGTGCACACACTGTACTTCCCACCTCCACCCCTCCAGAGTGCACACACTGTACTTCCCACCTCCTTCCCTCCTTCAGAGTGCACACACTGTACTTCCCACCTCCGACCCTCCTTCAGAGTGCACACACTGTACTTCCCGCCTCCACCCCTCCAGAGTGCACACTGTACTTCCCACCTCCATCCCTCCTTCAGAGTGGACACACTGTACTTCCCACCTCCATCCCTCCTTCAGAGTGCACACACTGTACTTCCCACCTCCGACCCTCCTTCAGTGCACACACTGTACTTCCCACCTCCGCCCCTCCTTCAGAGTGCACACACTGTACTTCCCACCTCCATCCCTCCTTCATAGTGCACACACTGTACTTCCCACCTCCATCCCTCCTTCAGTGCACACACTGTACTTCCCACCTCCATCCCTCCTTCAGAGTGCACACACTACTTCCCACCTCCGACCCTCCTTCAGAGTGCACACACTGTACTTCCCACCTCCACCCCTCTAGAGTGCACACACTGTACTTCCCACCTCCATCCCTCCTTCAGAGTGCACACACTGTACTTCCCACCTCCATCCCTCCTTCAGAGTGCACACACTGTACTTCCCACCTCCACCCCTCCTTCAGTGCACACACTGTACTTCCCACCTCCGCCCCTCCAGAGTGCACACACTGTACTTCCCACCTCCGACCCTCCTTCAGAGTGCACACACTGTACTTCCCACCTCCGCCCTTCCTTCAGAGTGCACACACTGTACTTCCCACCTCCGCCCCTCCTTTAGAGTGCACACACTGTACTTCCCACCTCCGACCCTCCTTCAGAGTGCACACACTGTACTTCCCACCTCCGACCCTCCTTCAGAGTGCACACACTGTACTTCCCACCTCCGACCCTCCTTCAGAGTGCACACACTGTACTTCCCACCTCCGCCCCTCCTTCAGAGTGCACACACTGTACTTCCCACCTCCACCCCTCCTTCAGAGTGCACACACTGTACTTCCCACCTCCACCCCTCCTTCAGAGTGCACACACTGTACTTCCCACCTCCGACCCTCCTTCAGAGTGCACACACTGTACTTCCCACCTCCGACCCTCCTTCAGAGTGCACACACTGTACTTCCCACCTCCGACCCTCCTTCAGAGTGCACACACTGTACTTCCCACCTCCGACCCTCCTTCAGAGTGCACACACTGTACTTCCCACCTCCGACCCTCCTTCAGAGTGCACACACTGTACTTCCCACCTCCATCCCTCCTTCAGAGTGCACACACTGTACTTCCCACCTCCACCCCTCCAGAGTGCACACACTGTACTTCCCACTTCAAAACTCAAGTCCGGCTAACCGGTTTTCCCTGAATTCCTTCATAAATGTTACCATAAATCTTACGTATAGTTAACAGAATTTAAAGCCCATCGACTACAAGAAGGGTGATTATGGCTACATATAACCTGTTCACCACCAGACAAGAATTAATTCATAACAAATCTGATTCTACAGATGATGATGATGATCATAATTATTATTATTATTATTATTATTAGTATTATTATTATTTTATTAACTATCATTTCACCTGTCACTGTTCACCTGCTTACTGCTAGAACAGTGACAGCAGGTGTGAGGTGGCTAACACCCAGGTACCTACTTAAGTTCTAAGTGAACAGTGATAGCATGTGTAAGGTGACTAACACCCAGGTACCTACTTATTGCTAGGTGAACAGTGACGGTAGGTGTAAGTTGACTAGCACCCAGATGCCTACTTCCAACTAGGTGAACAATGACAGCAGGTGTAAGGTAACTAACACCCAGATATCTACTTACTGCTAGGTGAACAGTGACAGCAGGTGTAAGGTAACTAACACCCAGATACCTACTTACTGCTAGGTGAACAGTGACAGTAGGTGTAAGGTGACTAACACCTAGGTACCTATTTACTGCTATGTGACCAGGGACAACAGGTATAAGGAAACATGGCCAATATATAACCCGTGCCGGGATAGATCCCGGACTCTCAGTGTGTGAACTAAGTGCTGTACCAACCGAGCCACGAGCAGCCTTAATGATCATTTCGCTAGGCAAAAAAACAGTCTCCCACCTTGAGAATCATTGATGACTGTAACAGATAGCGAGACACTGTGGGTAAAGCCTACAATATATGGCTGGTCACTGGGTATGTGAGCAGCCTACTGGGACGCCATGTATCTTACCTCTCTAATATATAGTCGGTATATCTCGCCCTGCTGCCATTTTATCGACTCTCACTTGTTTTTCATTATATCTGAGGCAATTGAAGTATACCTGGTTTTACCGATAACCAGATAGTGGGTATTTTTCTAGTATTTGACGGCTAGGTTGACCCGCGTATCTGGAGGCTATCAGGTCCTTGATGCCGGTGGAGGACTCTTGATCTAAGGAAATTGACGCATCCCTTTTCCTTCCTTGGATCGAACCTGATTGCCTTTCATTCTCTGCTCAGTGTTACCCCTACGGGTAGAGTGCTTCCCGGGTAATGATAATAATAATAATACCAGTTTTTTACTCTAGATTCCTTCTGGTTAGTTATGCTTATTATTATGTTAATTAGGAGGTAGCGTTAAACCCGTAGGGTTCCTACAGCACCTGGGGAATGGGAAGCAATCAGATTTGGTTTAAGAAAGGGGGTTTACCTGGAGATGGTTTCGGGGGTCAACGCCCCTGCGGTCCGGTCTGAGACCAGGCCTCATGGTGGATCAGGGTCTGATCAACCAGGCTGTTACTGCTGGCCACACGCAAGCTGACGTACCTTGGTAATAAACACCGACAAGTTGGTTCAGAAAAACACGTGAGAAACACGAAGTGATCATGGTCCCAGGACCGAAACGTTTCCTAACAAATATGTCAGTGTTTGCTTACGTGTTTGTAAACCAAGAAATGTGGGGACAAACCTAGTTCCTTAAAAAAAAAACCATACCGCGGGAGGGATTGAACCCGCGGTCAGAGAGTCTCAAAACTCCAGACCGTCGCGTTAGTCACTAGTGGCTAACGCGACGGGCTGGAGTTTTGAGACTCTGACCGCAGGTTCAATCCCGCCCGTGGTATGGTTTGTTTGCAATCGTGTCATTACGATTTCGTGAGTCTAGTTCCTTAGATGGAGATGCAGGAGGCTGAGGCATCACATGTTAGGTAGTGAACAGGAGAAAGATTTTATTTTAGCAGCATGGTGAGACTGTAGGCTGAGGGACTGATCACCTAGGCTTCTCTTTTATCTTCCACCTTTCTCTGTATTGGATTGAGGAAGCCACTGGCTGGCGAAACGTTTTCAGAATAAAGATACCCAAATGTTGCTCAAGGATTTTATTTATTAACTTATTCTATAAATTAGTTATCCAGCGGGAACAAAAGCTAATTGTGTTTATCTGTTGTGATAGGTTACGTACGTAGTGTTTTGAAGTCTGTCTGAGCTGGGGGACTTCAGTAGGACACTTGAGGATATCGTCAGGTGCCCCGTGGCCTGGTGGCAAAAGCTCTCGCTTCACACGGTGAGGGTCCGGGTTCGATTCCCTGCGAAGGACTGGAAACATCAGACGTGTTTCATTACACCGGTTGTCTGTGTTCACCCATCAGTAAAATAGGTACCTGGGTGTTAGTGGACTGGTGTGGGTCGCATCCTGGTAACAAAACTGACCTAATTTGCGGGAAATGCTCAGCATAACAAGGGACTTTCTGTATAGTAGTATGTCACTGATGTCAGCTATGGTCTGTATACCTTGTACATGTACTTGTATACCTTGTACATGTACTTGTATACCTTGTACATGTACGATTTGTAAATATAAAGGTTGATCAGCTACGGCAGCTTCAAGGAGAAGAAAAGCCTTGAAGGGTTAGTAAAGGGCCCAGGACATGATCTAAGTATGTCTTCCCTGTTATGGTAGGTTACATGACTCACGAAATCGTAATGACACGATTGCAAACAAACTATACCACGGACGGGGATAGAACCCGCGATCAGAGAGCGGGTTCTATCCCCGCCCGTGGTATTTTTTTTTATGGTAGGTTACGTACGTAACCTACCATATATACCTCACTACAGTATATAAGCCACGTCTACGGCCCTATGCTGTACATTCTACAAGATTGATGGACTGAACACATCGACTCCAGGCTGAGGGACTGATTACCTCATACTCCTCCTCTCCTTACGCCTTCCTCTTTGTATTGGACTGATGAAGCCACTGTGTGGCGAAACGTTTCCTGAATAAAGATTCCCATATGCTGCATAAGTGTCTCAATCTTCAACTTGTCGGTTTTTCAAACCATTCATTACTACGTACGTAGTGGAAATATAAACACATATGCAGTATAATGTGATCCTTTATTGACAACGTTTCACCCACACAGTGGGCTTTTTCAAGTCACACAGATCTACCTGGGGTGTATGTATGTATAATGTTCGCCAAGACCATAGTCCTGGCACGGGTCCCAATCTTGCGATGACCCGTCTCTGGCTCCCGATGGAGAAAGGTTTCCACAATGATGCGACGCATGCCGCATGTCAGTTCAACTGGTGCATCTCATAAGCGACACCATATGTAACTATGGACACTAGCGAGGAGGAGGATATGTCATTATCACAGGTAACAGTTTGTCTGGTTCGCTGACCCCATGGTACACTAGTGTGGCCGCAGTCATCTCTGGGTCCTCTTCGGGAGGGAATATCACCCCTAGTTGCCTGCGGAGTGTCTCAGTAGCTTCGCACTCTAGAAGATAGTGTGTTAGGGGCCGCTGGACAACGTGCTGACAGTACTGGCACATCTCCTCCTCAGCCTTGTCTACCATCATCTTGGCTGTGGGAAAGCCCAAACGAAGGCGATGGATGGCGGTACACTGCGCTCTGGACCAGCTTCTATCATATGGAGGGGGTTCTCCCTGAGTCGCTGCTCGGTACCACTGTTGAGATGGGGTATCACCTAAGACCTCCCCCATAAGTTTCGTGGCTCTGGCAGCCACCAGTTTGGTCTGTCGTAGGCTGATTGGGACAGTAATCCCAACATGTGGATAGTCTGTTGCTGCCTTGGCTGCATCATCTGCCGCCTCATTTACCCGGATGCCAGCATGGCTGGGGATCCAGTTCAATGTCGATCTATTACCCTGAACTTCTAAGGCTGTCATTATGCTCAGGATCGATGTGATGAGGTGAACATTATCCTGTGGTTGAGGATGGGAGAGGGCAGTGACAGATTGTGTGATAGGGAAGTAAGTGCGGGTGTCAGCTGTTCTGAGTTCGACAGGTAATGGAGGATCACGTTTCCTGTAGTTAAAATACGTAATGCTGGATTTTGCTGCATTGGTTTTGATCCTCCATTTTTGTTCCCAGATGGCTATCGTGTCAACCTCATTTTGTGTTTTGTGTGTGAGTGTATCTATATTGGCATGAGTGATAAGTTGTGTAATGTCGTCTGCATAGGCTAGTGTGATGGAGTTGTGGTATACAGGTGTTGGAATGTCGTTAGTGTATAAAATGTAGAGGGTAGGGGAAAGGACAGATCCCTGGGGTACTCCAGCATTTAGTGTGAAGTAGTCAGAGTAACAGCCTTGGAATTTGATTCTCATGGTACGGCCGTCTAGGAAGTTGCAGAGGAGTTTACGAGTATTGAGAGGCAGGTTGAAGTTAGTGCAGAGTTTGTACTTGAGCCCCTCGTGCCACACAGTGTCAAAAGCTTTTTCAACGTCTTTTGCAACCAGGGCTGTCCTGTTTCTTTGTTTTGTGTTTATGTGGATGTAGTTGAGAATGATGTTAATGGCATCCTGTGTGGATCTGTGCGTTCTGAAGCCAAACTGGCCATCTGAAAGTAGAGAATTATGTTCCAGGTATCTGCGAAGGCGATGATTAATGAGTTTTTCAAAGAGTTTTCCTAAAGTTTCGAGGAGGCTGATAGGGCGATAGTTTCTAGGGTCAGAGTGGTCTTTATTGGGTTTAGGAAGGAGGATAGCAGTAGCAGCTTTGAAGAGGGAAGGGAAGTATCCAGAGGCAAGGGAGGCATTGAGGAGGTTTGTGTAGGCAGTAATGATAGAGTCAGGAAGGTGTTTCAGGATAATATGGTTTAGGCCAGAGGCACCAGGAGCCTTTGGAGGAAGGTGTCTGAGGAGAGTTTTAATGTCTGTGTTGGTGAAAGGAGTGTCGAGTTCTTGGGAGGAGGTAAGAGTGTCTAGATGTATGTGGCTGTCTGGTGTTGTTTCTTGTGTGTGTGCAGTGTTCCAGTGTTCTATGTTCTGAATGTGTTGAATAACGTTAGGGTGAGGTGGGTGAGCGTGGAAGATGTTCTCCCAGATGTGTTTGAAGATGTTGGTAGCAGCCTGTGGGTCTGAGATGTGTGTGTTGTTGTGGGTGATGTGTTTGAATTTGTTGGTGGGAGTAGTGCCTCTGATTTTTTTGATAAAGTTCCAGAAGGCTTTAGTGTTTTTAACACGCTGCCTGTCTGCTTGTTGTATTAGTCGTGACCAGTGATTGTTGTGGTCTTGGTCTAGGCTGTGTAAAATGTTGTTTCTAAGGTAAGTGAGATCTAATCGGACTTGATTAAATCTATGTGTGTTGTAGAGGAAGCGGTTGTGGTAGCAGATAATTAGTCTTCTTGTTCTGAGTGACGGTTTGAAGGAATAACGAGTGGTGTGAGTTTTCTTTGGTATTGCGATGTTGGCTGCTTGTGTAATGGTGTCCTGGATGAGATCAAGTTGAGTATCGATGTCAGAGATAGGTTTGTTGTTGTAGTCATAGGTGAGGTTAATATTGTCTATGTGTTGTTTGAAAGCATCCCAGTCAGCGTTCTTGTAGGAGAATGAAGGTGTGGTTGGAATGAGGATAGGGTTGGAGGAGATGTGTAAGATGACTGGGATGTGATCAGAGCCTGTAATAGGGCCAGGTGAGATGTAATGTTGAAATAGAGAGCTGGCTCGGTTTGCCAGAATGATGTCTGGTTTGCCTTGGCCCGTGTGGTTGAAGAAGGTATTGAAGTCTGGGCCAAGATGAATTAGGTGTTTATGGTTTGTGAAGTTGAGTAATTGGTGACCAAGTTGGTTGTTACTGGTGTGATGAAAGGCAGTGTGTTTGGCATTCATGTCAGCTAGTAGGTAAGTTGGTGTGTTGGTGTAGTTGAAGACTAAGGAGAGGTCGTGTATGTTGAGAGTAGTGTTTGGGCGAGCATAGGTGGTGAAAAAGATAAAGGGGCCAAGGTGGGTGTGTATTCTGACCGCAAGACAGTGTTGGTGAATAAAAGGGATTGGGAGAAATTCATGTTTTATGTTGGAATTGACAAGGATGGCAACCCCATCGTGGGGATCATAGGGGGACTGTAGTGCAGTATAACCATAATGACGGATACATTGAGGGGCTTTGAGGCAGGTACTGTTTAGCAAAACAATATCTGGCCTCTCTGCTTCAAGGAGCTCGGCCAGTAGGTGTCTAATTGTAAAGTAAGAACGTACGTTGAACTGAATCGCCTTAAACGTGATTTAATGGTTTCGTCTTAGCAAAGTTAATGTCGGGGGAGGAGTTTGGATTAAAGCCCGTGATAGTGGTGCCATCAGTGGATGTGTGTTTGTAGGTGCTACGGACCCGTTTCCTGGAGGGGGAGGAAGAGATGGATCTGTTTTTATGTTCTTTGGTCTGTCCGTTAGAAGTTGGGGTAGGTTTAGGTTTGAGTGGATTTTGTCTGGAGGAGGTGGAGTTGGACCTGGATGAGGTTTTGGTTGTGGTGGAGTGGGCGAAGGTGGATGCAGAGGAAGTGGAAGTTTTGGTAAGCTGTGAGGAAGTGGAAGCTTTGGAAGGGGAGGAAGTGGGTAAGGATGTGGGGGGAGGGGTGGTCGTAGCAGTAGCAGTAGGGGTGTTGGTGGGAGGTGTAGAAGTAGTGAAGAGAGGTAGTGGAGGAGGAGAGCTGGTGGGAGTAGGAAGTGGGGGGGTGGGAGAGAGGAAGGAGGGAGAGGTTGTAGGAGGCTTGGAAGAGAAGCAGGAAGGAGGGATAATTAAAGAGGGAAACATACAGAGGTAGAAAGACATTATATATATAGGCGGAGAGTTGTGACGCACGTGACCTGAGGAATGTCGTCTACCCGTCCTCATCATAGGTAGAGGTTGTTTTGATAAGGACCTGCCTCGCATGGGCCAGTAGGCCTTCTACAGTGTTCCTCCATTCTTATGTTCTTATGACATTCCTCAGGTCACGTGCGTCACATCTCACTCTCCGCCTATATATATAATGTCTTTCTACCTCTGTATGTTAGAAGTGATCAAGGTCCCAGGACCGAAACGTTTTCTAATAAATATGTTATAGTGTTTGCTTACGTGTCTTTCTAAACCAACTTGTCGGTGAACATCAAAATGGTATACAATACCGACAGGTTGTTAGGTAAGACACATATGCAACAGTTAGACAACTTTATTCCGAAACGTTTCGCCTACACAGTAGGCTTCTTCAGTCGAATACAGAAAGTAGGCAGGAACAGTAGAGATGTGAAGACGATGTAATCAGTCCATCACCCTTAAAGTCGTAGAATTTGAGGTTGTCAGTCCCTCGGCCTGGAGAAGTTCAGTTCCATAGTCAGGAACTATGGAACTGAACTTCTCCAGGCCGAGGGACTGACAACCTCAAATTCTACGACTTTAAGGGTGATGGACTGATTACATCGTCTTCACATCTCTACTGTTCCTGCCTACTTTCTGTATTCGACTGAAGAAGCCTACTGTGTAGGTGAAACGTTTCGGAATAAAGTTGTCTAACTGTTGCATATGTGTCTTACCTAACAACTTGTCGGTATTTATTACCAAGGTTTATACCATAGTCAGGTTCAGAATGTTGAGGTCAGGTGGAGAATGCTGCATCTGATGATCTACCGGGTGGGGTTATAGAGTCTAGAATCTTGGGTAGCTTGTGTCGGTATTTTATACCATTTATTTTCATCGATTCTGACCATAAAACAGTGATCACAGAGGTAGTGTGGGATTCCCTGGTGGTGCAGCATTGTAGAGTTTATTGGAAGGCAAATATTAGGGTCTTTGCTGACGAGGCCACGGTAGTGGTGTTTGTTAGTTAGAAGGTAGGTAGGTAAGACACATAGGTAACAGTTAGGCAACTTTATTCCGAAACGTTTCGCCTACACAGTAGGCTTCTTCAGTCGAATACAGAAAGTAGGCAGGAACAGTAGAGACGTGAAGACGATGTAATCAGTCCATCACCCTTGAAGTCGTAGAATTTGAGGTTGTCAGTCCCTCAGCCTGGAGAAGTTCAGTCCCATAGTCTATGGGACTGAACTTCTCCAGGCTGAGGGACTGGTAGCTAATGCTCTCGCTTCACACGGCGAGTTTACCTGGAGTTTGTGGTGAATGGTTTTGAAAACCATTTGTCTCAATTCTTCTACCTGGAGTTTACCTGGAGAGGGTTTCGGGTGTCAACGCCCCCGCGGCCCGGGTAGGGAACGGTAGAAACATTAGACGTGTTTCCTTGCACCGGTTGTCTGTGTTCACCCATCAGTAAAATGGGTACCTGGGTGTTAGTGGACTGGTGTGAGTTGCATCCTGGGTGTTAGTGGACTGGTGTGGGTCGCACTCTGAAGGAGGGGTGGTAGTGGGAGGTACAGTACCTGCACTCTGAAGGAGGGGTGGTAGTGGGAGGTACAATACCTGCACTCTGAAGGAGGGGTGGTAGTGGGAGGTACAGTACCTGCACTCTGAAGGAGGGGTGGTAGTGGGAGGTACAGTACCTGCACTCTGAAGGACGGGTGGTAGTGGGAGGTACAATACCTGCACTCTGAAGGAGGGGTGGTAGTGGGAGGTACAGTACCTGCACTCTGAAGGAGGGGTGGTAGTGGGAGGTACAGTACCTGCACTCTGAAGGAGGGGTGGTAGTGGGAGGTACAATACCTGCACTCTGAAGGAGGGGTGGTAGTGGGAGGTACAGTACCTGCACTCTGAAGGAGGGGTGGTAGTGGGAGGTACAATACCTGCACTCTGAAGGAGGGGTGGTAGTGGGAGGTACAATACCTGCACTCTGAAGGAGGGGTGGTAGTGGGAGGTACAATACCTGCACTCTGAAGGAGGGGTGGTAGTGGGAGGTACAGTACCTGCACTCTGAAAGAGGGGTGGTAGTGGGAGGTACAGTACCTGCACTCTGAAGGAGGAGTGGTAGTGGAAGGTACAGTACCTGCACTCTGAACAAGGGGTGGTAGTGGGAGGTACAGTACCTGCACTCTGAAGGAGGGGTGGTAGTGGGAAGTACAGTACCTGCACTCTGAACGAGGGGTGGTAATGGGAGGTACAGTACCTGCACTCTGAAGGAGGGGTGGTAGTGGGAGGTACAGTACCTGCACTCTGAACGAGGGGTGGTAGTGGGAGGTACAGTACCTGCACTCTGAAGGGGGGCTGGTAGTGGGAGGTACAATACCTGCACTCTGAAGGAGGGGTGGTAGTGGGAGGTACAATACCTGCACTCTGAAGGAGGGGTGGTAGTGGGAGGTACAGTACCTGCACACTGAAGGAGGGATGGTAGTGGGAGGTACAATACTTGCACTCTTAAGGAGGAGTGGTAGTGGGAGGTACAATACCTGCACTCTGAAGGAGGGGTGGTAGTGGGAGGTACAATACCTGCACTCTGAACGAGGGGTGTTAGTGGGAGGTACAGTACCTGCACTCTGAAGGAGGGATGGTAGTGGGAGGTACAGTACCTGCACTCTGAAGGAGGGGTGGTAGTGGGAGGTACAATACCTGCACTCTGAAGGAGGGGTGGTAGTGGGAGGTACAATACCTGCACTCTTAAGGAGGGGTGGTAGTGGGAGGTACAATACCTGCACTCTGAAGGAGGGATGGTAGTGGGAGGTACAATACCTGCACTCTGAAGGAGGGATGGTAGTGGGAGGTACAGTACCTGCACTCTGAAGGAGGGATGGTAGTGGGAGGTACAATACCTGCACTCTGAAGGAGGGGTGGTAGTGGGAGGTACAGTACCTGCACTCTGAAGGAGGGATGGTAGTTGGATGTACAGTACCTGCACTCTGAACGAGGGGTGGTAGTGGGAGGTACAGTACCTGCACTCTGAAGGAGGGATGGTAGTGGGAGGTACAGTACCTGCACTCTGAAGGAGGGATGGTAGTGGGAGGTACAGTACCTGCACTCTGAAGGAGGGATGGTAGTGGGAGGTACAGTACCTGCACTCTGAAGGAGGGATGGTAGTGGGAGGTACAATACCTGCACTCTGAAGGAGGGATGGTAGTGGGAGGTACAATACCTGCACTCTGAAGGAGGGATGGTACTGGGAAGTACAGTACCAGCGCTATGAAGGAGAGAGTTGGTGACCAACACTGGAAGTTTTTATACCATGACTCGCACACCTGAGCGCTAAACCCACAAGGGCCGTGCAGCACGGACATCGAAAGACCCCTGTTGATGCCGATGGGAGAGACAGAGAGCTCCTGATCAAAGGAACTGGAGCTGTTCTCCGGTTCCTTGAATCGGGTCTGAGCGCCTTCCAGTACCCTCTTCCCCCCCTTTTAGGAACTGTATTACACCCTTACGGGTTTAGCGCTCCCCAAGAATAATGATAGATAATGAAAATAATTAATAATAATGAAAATAATAATAATAATAATAATAATAATAATAATAATAATAATAACAACAATAATCCTAGGTAGTAGGTTGGTAGACAGCAACCGCCCAGGGAGGTACTACCGTCCTGCCAAGTGAGTGTAAAACTGAAGCCTGTAATTATTTTACATGATGGTAGGATTGCTGGTGTCTTTTCTGTCTCTTAAACATGCAAGATTTCAGGTACGTCTTGCTACTTCTGGAGTTTACCTGGAGAGAGTTCCGGGGGTCAACGCCCCCGCGGCCCGGTCTGTGACCAGGCCTCCTGGTGGATCAGAGCCTGATCAACCAGGCTGTTGCTGCTGGCTGCACGCAAACCAACGTACGAGCCACAGCCCGGCTGGTCAGGTACCGACTTTAGGTGCTTGTCCAGTGCCAGCTTGAAGACTGCCAGGGGTCTGTTGGTAATCCCCCTTATGTATGCTGGGAGGCAGTTGAACAGTCTCGGGCCCCTGACACTTATTGTATGGTCTCTTAACGTGCTAGTGACACCCCTGGTTTTCATTGGGGGGATGTTGCATCGTCTGCCAAGTCTTTTACTTTCGTAGTGAGTGATTTTCGTGTGCAAGTTCGGTACTAGTCCCTCTAGGATTTTCCAGGTGTATATAATCATGTATCTCTCCCGCCTGCGTTCCAGGGAATACAGGTTTAGGAACCTCAAGCGCTCCCAGTAATTGAGGTGTTTTATCTCCGTTATGCGCGCCGTGAAGGTTCTCTGTACATTTTCTAGGTCAGCAATTTCACCTGCCTTGAAAGGTGCTATTAGTGTGCAGCAATATTCCAGCCTACTTACACTTAGGTCACACCACACATACATGTACAAGCACATATATACACACACCTCTGTGTTTTCTTCTATTTTCTTTCTAGTTCTTGTTCTTGTTTATTTCCTCTTATCTCCATGGGGAAGTGGAACAGAATTCTTCCTCCGTAAGCCATGCGTGTTGTAAGAGGCGACTAAAATGCAGGGAGCAAGGGGCTAGTAACCCCTTCTCCTGTATATATTACTAAATTTAAAAGGAGAAACTTTCGTTTTTCCTTTTGGGCCACCCTGCCTTGGTGGGATACTGCCGGTGTGTTGAAAGAAAGAAAAATAACAATAATAATAATAATAATAATAATAATAATAATAATAATAATAATAATAATAATGGAAATAATAATAATAATAATAATAATAATAATAATAATAATAATAATAATATGTCACTGGTAACTAGACTTATTAAGGATAAATAAGGCTGGTCATTGAGTATTAGTTTTTATTTAAGCCGTGATAAGAGTATTATGAGGTATTTAATTACAGCGACTCACTATATACAGTTTTTAGCATACATAAGAATATAGTTATATTTTTCATTACATCAGTTTATTGCAGATTGTCATCTTTTTTTTTTAATTTTTAAGTCGAGAAATGTCGTATTTGCAAGTCTCGGAACATAAATCGGTTTTAATGTTAAACTGGGTTTGTTTTATACCTGTTAATAACATTATTTAACTAAGGATGTGGCTTCAGCATCTTCTTCACAATGGGAGACATTTTTTCGGCTATGCCAGCGGGGATAGCATTGACATGTTTTGGTTGGGGAGGAGCAGGAACAGCCTTGACGGGTTTTGGTTGGGGAGGAGCAGGAACAGCCTTGACGGGTTTTGGTTGGGGAGGAGCAGGAACAGCCTTGACGTGTTTTGGTTGGGGAGGAGCAGGAACAGCCTTTACATGCTGGTGAGGGGCTGGCTTGGCAGGAGGGGGTTGAACATGATTCTGTTTGGTGTGAGTCTTGCGTGCGGGAATGTTACAGTCAGAGGTGTCCACGTTCTGTGGCCAGTCACATATCTTATTGGCTTGACTCCAGTAGGTACCAGCAGGACACTCCTCCAGGTGTGGCACTCCGTCGAAACACCAGTAATACTGAAAAACAACACAAACATTCGTCAGTGTGGAGCCAGAGTTAAATTTAGTTGATTATTCTTGGGATCCTTCAAGGTCTGTTTTGTGTTAATCCACAACTCATTTTCCTTTCAAGGAATAATAACTAAATTTACCTTTAGTAACGGTGAATGTTTAGATAATTGAAAAATACCTAAAAGTTAAGGATATCATTCGTGGGTAATAAAAAATTAAGTTAATAAGAGGTTGTTAGGTAAGACACACATGCAACAGTTAGGTATCTTTATTTCGAAACGTTTCGCCTACACAGTAGGCTTCTTCAGTCGAGTACAGAAAAGTTGATAGAAGCAGAAGAGACTTCGAACAATGCTCTTCTCCAGACTGAGGGACTGACCACCTCAAAACTTTAAGGGTGATGGACTGATTACATCGTCTTCAAGTATCTTCTGCTTCTATCAACTTTTCTGTACTCGACTGAAGAAGCCTACTGTGTAGGCGAAACGTTTCAAAATAAAGATACCTAACTGTTGCATATGTGTCTTACCTGACAATCTGTCGGTATTTTATACCATTTTAATGTTTAATAAGAGGTGGTGGGAGAGTCGACATTGTGCCAGTGAGGTAGTATAATTGAATATATATATTATGCACCCCATACCCATCCTGTGGGCTGTAGTCAAAGATTACGGAGGCACATCATAGGTCTAGAGACTGGGCTGCAGAGTTCTGGTAACTAAAATTACAGTAGTAATGTAGTACTCACTTTATCACAGTCAGGGTGAGGCCAGTAGTCCTGGACACTACAGTCTATGGGTCCCAATGTGGTGGTAGGCGCGTTGGGGTCCCTAGTGGTAGTGGTGGTTGTGGGAGCGTTAGGGTCCCTAGTTGTGGAGTGAGGGGTTGTGGGTTCCCATGGATTTCTCTGTGGAAGAATATTCCTCTTATTTACTTAATTAAGAATGTATTATTATGAAGAGACAGCGTACTGGACGCACAACTCTTGTTCATGTTATTTACATAACAGGATGGCAGCGCAATACCTTACATCCTGGAGTATACCTGGAGATAAATAGTATAACATATAGACATGTTGGAAAAGTAGACACAAATACAGTATAATGAAATCCTGATACACCATGAGGCCTGGTCACAGACCGGGCCGCCGGGGCGTTGACCCCTGGAGCCCTCTCCAGGTATACTCCAGGTATCGACTACGTTTCGACCACACAGTGGGCTTTATCAGGTTACAAACAGATGTTTGTGACTTGATAAAGGCCACTATGTGGGCTAGTGTATATTTTTCCACCTTATATCCAATTTTGCTAATATTAATTTTAAAAGGAACATTGATACAACACAAACACGCTAATCTCTGCACCATCAGTTTTAAGACAAACTTTTAGGTCTGTGATTATGACAAGTTCCACTTTGACCATAAATTACTATATAAATTTTGGCAAAAAGAAATCTGAAGACCCCAATAGCATTAACAGAATTAAATATACACCAAAAATCTTGTTCCTATAAGAGGATGTATCACTGATGAGACATCACAGATTATGTGATGTCTGAGACACACAAAGATGACAGATTTATTTCCTGTTTGAGGATTTTTCCAATATAGGTTAAAAACCCTTAAATTATTCTTGAGAGATACAGAACGAGGGAGGATATGACTGAGGTTTACAAATGGGAGAAAAACATAATGGGGAAAATGGAGTGCTTCGAGGAATCGAAATTGGACAAAATCAGCACATTGTTTTGGTAAAATGGAAGCATATGGGTTGGCACAATTTTTGTAAAAGGGTTTGACAAAGATTCATAGTATAAATAGTCGTTTACTATAACTACTACTGCTACTACTAATAATAATGACTCACCGTAGTGGTGGTAGTGGGCGCCACAGGAACAATATAATCCTTCATACCTTCATAAATCACGCTGCAATACAAGGAAAGTGTCTTTAAGTTCAATTTTCACAAACAGTGATCTCAGAATTTGTGGAGAATACACTTATATTATTTCTAAAGGTATCACGTGAGACGAACCACTCATAACGTAAAATAATGAGGCCCTTGAACGATGAATTCCATTTTTATATATTTAGGATTAAGTTTAAGTTACACATTAAAACTTACTTCATCATGGGATTTTTGCCTAAGTTGCACCATCCCAGGTAGTCATCCTGGTCTATGGCCCAGGTCATGGCACCAAGCATTTTCGTCTCCTTGATGAAGTCCATCTTAATCTTGAGGCTGTCTGGGTCCTCGTATCCTACCCACTGGTCATCTGTCCGCAGTACACATTGATTACCACATAATCATTTTTACAATTACTAGTCTACCAGCTTTATTAAATCCCATCGTGTTGGTATTTTATATCTTTTATCACCACCAGGGCTTCCTGACAGTGCTAAATTGGTCTTAGCTGAAGCTGAGGCTTCAGCTTGAGCGAGTTTCAGAAGCTTTTGCCAACCATTTTTCTCCTTTCTGGAGGATGTTTTGAAATTTTGTCATGGTATAACTGCTTTATACTGAAGCTAATTACCGTAATTTATCTAACAGTTAATATTAAGATGTTACCCTTGGTTGTGTAGGGAACGAGTCCAACATCATCGTAGCGGTCTTCCCAAGCTGTGTCATCCAACATCATCTTGCAGATCTAAATGAGAAGTCTTCCTTAGTGACATTTGTATAGTTACCCCTTCGTACTGGCTATTATTTATTATATCTCAAATATAAAGACTTCCATCGTGGTCTGAGTGCATTTTTTTCTCTTTTGACCGGATCAAGTGAGTAGAATTTACCTTTGAATATAATAACTGGCCCAGTGTGATTACATTACCTCGAAATATGCCAAGGTGCCCGTGGCGTTGGTATAGGGACCAGGGTTTCCACCACCCACCCACTGTTTAATGGAAGCGTGGATGTCATTGTTTTCAGGGCTGCCAAGGGTGTAAGTGCGACCGTAGAAGGGAGTACCCAGTACCAGCTTGTCAACGGGACACCCAAATTCCTCCCACAGCAAGACAGCGTCGTTCTACATAGTACCAGGAAAACAGTACAAGAATTATTCATGGGGGTCTGAACACTGTACAGAACAATCTTTTATTAGGACAATTCCCATAGGATAGAGCTTTATCATGACTTGATAAAGCTCTACACATACATGGCACGACAGAAGCTTCTCTGTATTGTTTTCGTAGCGTCATTCATAACTAGAGGACACGTGACTCACGAAATCGTATGACACGATTGTAAACAAACTATACCACGGGTGGGGTTCGAACCCCACCCGTGGTATGTTTGTTCAGAGGACACGTGAATTTTAAGACACAAATAATAAAACATATGCCTAGTATGTTTGTTCAGAGGACACGTGAATTTTAAGACACAAATAATAAAACATATGCCTAGTATGTTTGTTCAGAGGACACGTGAATTTTAAGACACAAATAATAAAACATATGCCTAGTATGTTTGTTCAGAGGACACGTGAATTTTAAGACACAAATAATAAAACATATGCCTAGTATGTTTGTTCAGAGGACACGTGAATTTTAAGACACAAATAATAAAACATATGCCTAGTATGTTTGTTCAGAGGACACGTGAATTTTAAGACACAAATAATAAAACATATGCCTAGTATGTTTGTTCAGAGGACACGTGAATTTTAAGACACAAATAATAAAACATATGCCTAGTATGTTTGTTCAGAGGACACGTGAATTTTAAGACACAAATAATAAAACATATGCCTAGTATGTTTGTTCAGAGGACACGTGAATTTTAAGACACAAATAATAAAACATATGCCTAGTATGTTTGTTCAGAGGACACGTGAATTTTAAGACACAAATAATAAAACATATGCCTAGTATGTTTGTTCAGAGGACACGTGAATTTTAAGACACAAATAATAAAACATATGCCTAGTATGTTTGTTCAGAGGACACGTGAATTTTAAGACACAAATAATAAAACATATGCCTAGTATGTTTGTTCAGAGGACACGTGAATTTTAAGACACAAATAATAAAACATATGCCTAGTATGTTTGTTCAGAGGACACGTGAATTTTAAGACACAAATAATAAAACATATGCCTAGTATGTTTGTTCAGAGGACACGTGAATTTTAAGACACAAATAATAAAACATATGCCTAGTATGTTTGTTCAGAGGACACGTGAATTTTAAGACACAAATAATAAAACATATGCCTAGTATGTTTGTTCAGAGGACACGTGAATTTTAAGACACAAATAATAAAACATATGCCTAGTATGTTTGTTCAGAGGACACGTGAATTTTAAGACACAAATAATAAAACATATGCCTAGTATGTTTGTTCAGAGGACACGTGAATTTTAAGACACAAATAATAAAACATATGCCTAGTATGTTTGTTCAGAGGACACGTGAATTTTAAGACACAAATAATAAAACATATGCCTAGTATGTTTGTTCAGAGGACACGTGAATTTTAAGACACAAATAATAAAACATATGCCTAGTATGTTTGTTCAGAGGACACGTGAATTTTAAGACACAAATAATAAAACATATGCCTAGTATGTTTGTTCAGAGGACACGTGAATTTTAAGACACAAATAATAAAACATATGCCTAGTATGTTTGTTCAGAGGACACGTGAATTTTAAGACACAAATAATAAAACATATGCCTAGTATGTTTGTTCAGAGGACACGTGAATTTTAAGACACAAATAATAAAACATATGCCTAGTATGTTTGTTCAGAGGACACGTGAATTTTAAGACACAAATAATAAAACATATGCCTAGTATGTTTGTTCAGAGGACACGTGAATTTTAAGACACAAATAATAAAACATATGCCTAGTATGTTTGTTCAGAGGACACGTGAATTTTAAGACACAAATAATAAAACATATGCCTAGTATGTTTGTTCAGAGGACACGTGAATTTTAAGACACAAATAATAAAACATATGCCTAGTATGTTTGTTCAGAGGACACGTGAATTTTAAGACACAAATAATAAAACATATGCCTAGTATGTTTGTTCAGAGGACACGTGAATTTTAAGACACAAATAATAAAACATATGCCTAGTATGTTTGTTCAGAGGACACGTGAATTTTAAGACACAAATAATAAAACATATGCCTAGTATGTTTGTTCAGAGGACACGTGAATTTTAAGACACAAATAATAAAACATATGCCTAGTATGTTTGTTCAGAGGACACGTGAATTTTAAGACACAAATAATAAAACATATGCCTAGTATGTTTGTTCAGAGGACACGTGAATTTTAAGACACAAATAATAAAACATATGCCTAGTATGTTTGTTCAGAGGACACGTGAATTTTAAGACACAAATAATAAAACATATGCCTAGTATGTTTGTTCAGAGGACACGTGAATTTTAAGACACAAATAATAAAACATATGCCTAGTATGTTTGTTCAGAGGACACGTGAATTTTAAGACACAAATAATAAAACATATGCCTAGTATGTTTGTTCAGAGGACACGTGAATTTTAAGACACAAATAATAAAACATATGCCTAGTATGTTTGTTCAGAGGACACGTGAATTTTAAGACACAAATAATAAAACATATGCCTAGTATGTTTGTTCAGAGGACACGTGAATTTTAAGACACAAATAATAAAACATATGCCTAGTATGTTTGTTCAGAGGACACGTGAATTTTAAGACACAAATAATAAAACATATGCCTAGTATGTTTGTTCAGAGGACACGTGAATTTTAAGACACAAATAATAAAACATATGCCTAGTATGTTTGTTCAGAGGACACGTGAATTTTAAGACACAAATAATAAAACATATGCCTAGTATGTTTGTTCAGAGGACACGTGAATTTTAAGACACAAATAATAAAACATATGCCTAGTATGTTTGTTCAGAGGACACGTGAATTTTAAGACACAAATAATAAAACATATGCCTAGTATGTTTGTTCAGAGGACACGTGAATTTTAAGACACAAATAATAAAACATATGCCTAGTATGTTTGTTCAGAGGACACGTGAATTTTTTAACTCAGTCAAAAGATTAAAAGGTAATAAAACTGCATCCCTCCCACCAATGGAAATAAGTCACTCTGTCTGACTTTTTTGGGTTATCCTAGGTTCTCTACACATATGCTGCTATGTGTGATAATTCTATGTAACTGTATTTGTGTATACCTGAATACACTTACTTACACCAGCTCCCCTACTCTCTCATCCATGCTAGTTTGGTATATATCAAAGTCAAAAAAGATGTGTGGCACCACTGGACGGGCCATCTAATGAATATCCGTGTCAGGTTTTATGCCCCTGCAGAATAAATTAAGAACAATAACTAATGTCTCACGTAAGCTTCATACACATTAAGGAAAACAGAATATGTACTCTTGAAAGACGTAGACTGAGGCGAGATATGATTAAACAAGCGGAAAACACGTATTAATCAAGATGTAAATAGGATGCTGACCAATAAATCAAAAGATAAAATTAGATATAAAACGATATAGGAAAACACTGGTTTAGTAAACGGGTGGAACTCCCTGTCAAGTAGAGTGTTCGAAGCTAGCATCTTATGTTCTTATTAACGTAACAAGTGTAATAAGTAGTAAGAGTGGACTTACACCGTTGAGCTTCTCGTAACCACCTTCGTCGTACTTGGGTCGCTTGTACAGCATGGAATGCACGTCAGCGAAGCCACACCAGTTCCCCCTCAGGTCATAGGTCATCATGTGAATGGCGTCCAGCAAGCTGTAACATTACCAAAACTTTACCATCGTATATTATATCAGTCACATTCCAGAAACAACTATTATCGCTAAGCACATTAGTGATAATCATTAGAGATACTGTGAATATTGTGAGAAAGGTGTTTGCTTGTGTCGACTGACCTGCACAGCTCTGGAACATGGTATCCATCCTGCAGTCTGAACCTGGCCACAGGTACGGCCGCTGTCAGGTCCCATCCAGCACCTACTTGGTCGAATGCTGCTCTCAGTTCTTGAACCTAGATTAAAAAAATAACGTTATATCGAGATTGTTAATTATGGAAACCAGTGATATTTTTTACGTATTTTAAGAATTATAAACACACTTACCAATTTTAAGTAATTATCCTTGTCAGCATAAGTACCACCACGGTCAGTCGCTCCGGGGTACTCCCAATCCAGATCGAATCCATCGAAGCCGTAGTCTGTCAGCAACTCTATTGGAATATTGTTCATACTGTCACTCCACAGTATTTAATTTGACGTATAGTACTGTAGAGTACTAAGTAGTAACTGCTTTGTATACTTCATGTTTGTTAAAATTAAGCATAGTTAATTGCTAGACTCCTAGAGAGTGGCTAGCGAGTCGGTCTGGAGTTTTATGACTCTGATCGCGGGTTCTATTCCCACCCGTGGTATTTTTTTTTTTAATGCAGTTCCCCTTGACGAATTTTACCTAATCTAAGCACTGGCATGGAAAGCTTCAACTGGTCAATACTGTATGTCATTAGTATAATGATAGGGTACTTACGAACAACACTCCTGACGAAAGATTGTCTTCGTTCAGCTACGCCGACCATCTGAGAGTACTTTTTACCTCCCTCAGCCCAGCCACCAACTGCAATCATTGTCTTCAGGTCAGGGTACTTGTCCTTCAGAGCCACGAAGCGCCGGTACCCATCAGCATTGATGTCCAGCTGTGATGACGCGAGATTCTCTTTACATATTTGTTATTATTAATTATATGTATTTCTAAGAGACCACACGGTCCTAAATTTTGAGTTTTATTAAGACGTAGACTCCGAATCAATTATCTATCCAGTACAGAGTCCCACGTTCTGTTGGCTGACTATTAATCATTAACAAGTCAACAATTTTCTACATGGGGTATAAAGTAGATAGTGTCAATTGAAATAATTCATTATATACCTCAAGGGACAGCAAAACAAATCTAATACACGTCACATAATAGACGGATCCCACACATATATCAACGTTTTTGTATCCAAAGGTAATATTCTTCATTTGAAATGTACAATGTAGAAATTATAATGGAGTTCAAATAGATTTTTTAAAGAGGAATTTTGACCTAGGAAAAGCATTTGAGGTTCAGTGGGGGAAATGTGACAATAACCAGCAAATTAATATGAGATAATTCAGTTTTCTCTCCACTAGACTACTGGCCGTCTTCTCGTCATCAGTGTCGAGGTTGGGAGACCACTCTCTCCCGCCTTCGCATTGGCCACACTCAGTCTTACTCTTGGGTATCTCATGGAGAGGCACCCTGTTCCTCTCTGTGAGCAGTGTCAAGTTCCAGTATCAATTAGCTACATTCTGTTAGACTGCCCTCTCTATCAACGAGCACGCAGAATTTACCTCCAACGTCGTCTTCGTTCTACTACTCTCTCTTTACCTTCCCTTCTTGCTGATGGACCCTCCTTTAATCCTGACTCTCTCATTGACTTCTTGACAACGACTGATTTACTCCACAAACTCTGATGATGAAACCTTTCGCACTCCCCTCAGCCCTTTCTACCTCAATCTCCTCTACCCTTTCACCATCCACTGCCCCGCTGTTCTCCGTAACCTATTACTCATCCATCTCCCTTTTGTCACCTAATACCCTCGCTTCCTTCCTGCCCTGCAGCGCTGTATAGCCCTTGTGGTTTAGCGTTTCTTTATAATAATAATAATAATAATAATAATAATAATAATAATAATAATAATCTCCACTAGGCTACATTGTGGAAAATATTTCCTATTATTTATATATATAAATGCTAAGTTGATGATTCTTACATTAATTAGTAATAGGAAGGTATAAATATTTTATATTTTAATTTTGTGACTAATCTTTCTATGGATGGTGATTTTTTTATCAACGTTTATTTGATCTTTGGTTGGATTCCCAGTTTGTCATACGATCTTATTTTATATACAAATAACCCGCACATAGAAGAGAGGAGCTTACGACGACGTTTCGGTCCGACTTGGACCATTTACAAAGTCACACTAACCAGAAGTGGAGCAGGACGGCTGTATATAGGCAGGAAGAGGTACCCGTCCTGCTCCACTTTTGGTTAGTGTGACTTTGTAAATGGTCCAAGTCGGACCGAAACGTCGTCGTAAGCTCCTCTCTTCTATGTGCGGGTTATTTGTGTATCGTTCCAGTCCCGGTATTGTGCCTTTTTTTTATCTTATTTTATGTCATAGAATTATGTTTATTCACGAGAACGACACAAAAGATCCGCATCTCTTAATATATTACAAGATTTATATAGCTTTGTTGGGTCATCTATTATACCAAGACATATATTTACATCTCACCTCAGGATCCAGGACCATGACCTCCCAAGTGACGTTGGACACACCACAGAAGGAGTAGATAAGGTGAGTACAGAGGTCAGCAGGGATATCTTCGATGTCATAATGGACTTCATCTGGTCTATAGCGGGCCCAGGTCTCATAGTAACATACACGGCGAGCTAGCCGCTCTGGAAGTGCTCTGATGCCGCCAAGTGGCTCATGATCTGAAATGGGAAATTTCGGAGTGTTTTTATAGTGTTAGGTACGAGGATACATGTGCAACTAATGCGTTATTTTATTGTGGCAACGTTTCGGTCTCCAGGATGTTTACCTAACCTTGATTCCTGTTTTTATCATGAAGATAATACTGTTTGCAAATGAACTCTGACAGTTAAGAGTAAAAATATGTGAACCTCTAGGTAAGGACGTGAAGGTTTTAAACCAACAAACTCGGATGATAAGATGGGGATTTTCAGGAATGAAGGAGGGAAGAATAGGATTTGTTAGTATGAAAAAAATCGTAACTATGGAGAAGGTTGGTGGGGCAGTGGACGGATTGAAAGTGTGTGAAGTAATGGATGGATGGGATTCAAATGCCGAAAATGTGGGTTTATAATTCTGGAATAGTGCATTTGATTCATTAAAGAATGGAAGGCACCTAAGGAGGAGCGGAGAGGATATATATTTTTTGTATAAAGATAAATTATTGAGAATGTAGGCATTATATTAAAATAAATTATTAACACTGCGACTAGTCCAGGATTCGAACCCATGTTGTTTTAGCTTGCCTTATAGTGAGCGAAAATTCCATGACGCTCTAACCCACGGGACCATACAATCCTACAAGAATCACGCACCCGGCAGAGCTAGGTGTTGTACAGTGATCCAAGGACATTCGGTGGTGTGGGTGCTTCAAAACTAATTGCATCCTCATCCCCGTGGTTAAAATATAGAAATATATGTGATGAATATACAAGGTCAGACAAAATGTGTAGCAGGACTGTAGCAGTTACAAGCCTAATTAATTTTACCCTATTCCTAGTATATCTCCTTTATAGTATGATAATAAGATATCTCATTTACATTATAATAAGATATTATCTCTGTTATGGTATAATAATAAGGTATTAAAGAGACCTCAATGGAAATAAGTTCCTGACTTTTTTTTTTTTTTTTTTGGGGGGGGGGGGTTATTCCAGGTTGTCTACACATGCTGCTGTGTATAATAATCTATGTAAGTATATTTGTGTATCCCTGAATAATCTTACTTATTCTTGATGAAATTGAGACACTTGTGCAACATCTGGGTATCTTTATTGTAGACGTTTCGCCATCCAGTAGCTTTATCAATACAAATTCCAGGACATAACTTGAAGACAGAAGAACTATGTACAGAAGATGAGGTAATCAGTCCCTCAACCTAGCAGTAGGTGCGAAGAGCACCATAGTTGTGGAGATTCTGAAGCAGAAGCAAGGCGCCTGGCGCTTATATAGTAACGTCAGGTGGAAATGGGACGGGTAGTAGACGAGGGCATAGTCACTGGTAGGAGAGATTCCCCAGTGGAAGTAGGTCCTACCCAAAGAGATGGGTTAGTTGTAGTTGTAATTGCCTTGTTCTACCCTGCTGAGTGCTGTTGACTCAGTTACGACCAGGTGCTGCAGGTACTTCGACTACCCATTGTGTTCATAGTACAACCCGTAGCTCCGTTGGTAGCGCACTTAGCTCACACACTGAAGTCCGTGGTTCGATTCCCGGTACGGGTGGAAACAGGACGTGTTTCCTTAAGACACCTGCTGTCCCTGTTCACCTAGCAGTAAAATAGGTACCTGGGTGTTAGTCGACTGTTGTGGGTCGCATCCTGGGGACAAAATTGACCTAATTTGCAGTAAATGTTCTCTCAGTAGTAGTAACCAGTTACCAGTAACCAGTGTACCGTTGACTCAACGACCAACCGTCTCTGCCTGAGTCACTATCTGAACTCATATTGCGCTGACCTGGCATTATTCAAAGACCCCCTCACATATGGGTACTGTGGGCGGCCAGTCAGTCAGTGTTAAGAGAGCAGAGAGATAGGTACGGCTGTAAGGGCGCACTCCACATTATCTGTAATTATACGTACTACCAGCCTACGTGAGTATTTCTTTACCTAATCCACGTGTCGAACTCCCACATGATAGTTCTGCATAACAAGGGGCTTTCTATATATTATGTCACTGGCGTCAGCTATGGTGTGTGTACCTTGTACTTGTAGAAATAATTATTAGTATTGTCTCCATGTGGGTTTGGACCTCTTACTGACAGCTCCCTTCAAGGGATGTTTATGACTTGATACCGGTGAAGGGGTCTTGATACCGGTGAATGGGGTCTTGATACCGGTGAAGGGGTCTTGATACCGGTGAAGGGGTCTTGATACCGGTGAAGAGGTCTTGATACCGATGAAGGGGTCTTGATACCGGTGAATGGGGTCTTGATACCGATGAAGGGGTCTTGATACCGGTGAAGAGGTCTTGATACCTGTGAGGGGGTCTTGATACAGATGAAGGGGTCTTGATACCGGTGAAGGGGTCTTGATACATATGAAGGGGTCTTGATACCGATGAAGGGGTCTTGATACCGGTGAAGGGGTCTTGATACCGGTGAAGGGGTCTTGATACCGGTGAAGGTCTTGAGACAATGAAGTTGACTTTTCCTTGAATCGAACCCAGGGGTACTCACCTAATTGTGGTTGCAGGGGTCGATACTCAGCTCCTGGCCCCACCTCTTCACTGGGTGCTACTAGGTCCTCTCTCTCCCTGCTCCATGAGCTTTATCATACCTCATCTTAAAGCTATGTATAGTTTCTGCCTCTACTACCTCACTTGCTAGGCTATTCCACATCCTGACTACTCTGTAACTGAATAAATACTTTCTCACATCCCTTTGACTCATCTGGGTCACTATTCTTGGATGTTTCAGCATAAGGGGGATTACCAATAGATCCCTGGTTGTCTTCAAGCAGGCACTGGACAGGCACCTAAAGTCAGTACCAGATCAGGCGGGCTGTGGTTCGTACGTCGGGTTGCATGCGGCCAACAGTAACAGCCTGATTGTGGCAACGTTTCGCTCTTCAGGAGCTTTATCAAGCCATTACCTGGAGAGCGAAACGTTGCCACAATAAATGTCACATTAGTTGCACTTGTGTCCTTTTACTTTACATATTGTCGGTAATTCTACCAACTTTATTACAACAGCCTGGTTGATCAGGCCCTGATCCACCATGAGGCCTAGTCAGAGACCGGGTCGCGGGGGCGTTGACTCCCGGAACTCTCTCCAGGTATACTCCAGGTATGGTTACTTGGTTTAGAAAGACACGTAAGCAAACACTATGACATCTAGAAGTGATCAAGGTCCCAGGACCGAAACGTTTTCTAATAAATATGTCATAGTGTTTGCTTACGTGTCTTTCTTAACCAACTTGTCGGTATTTATTACCAAGGTTTATAACATGGTTACTTACCTCCAGGTCTGGCGTAGCGAGGCTCAGCGTTGACCACCGCAGCCAGCACCGCCAACACCCCCAACACCTGCAACAATATATGTGAGTCATTATTACGTTACAGAACACATTAATCCCCTACTAATATATTAGGCTGTGTAATAAGTAAGTTTATTTACATAACATAAGAAAGAAGGAACACTGCAGCAGGTCTACTGGCCCATGGGAGGCAGGTCAAAGTCCTCCACCGGCCCAAGCCAATGACCCAACCTAGTCAGGTCAGGTCACATTCACTTAAGGAAAGAGAACAGCATCTGACCTAGTAACACAAGCTAGTCAGGTCCAACTCGCATCCGCCCACACCCACTCATGTATTTATCTAACCTATTTTTAAAACCATACAACGTTTTAGCTTCTAAGGTACAAGTATAGGTACACTAAAGTACAATTATCGTACCTAATAACATTTGCAAAACGGCCACTGCCAGAAATGCTCAGGCATGCTAGTGACTCTCTTATTAATATCTTATGAGGCCTAAATCTCACATTGTTTGCTATGCAAAGGAATACACATTTGTCTCCATGACTCACGAAATCTCAATGACACGATTGTAAACAAACCATACAACGGGTGATACACAAATAACCCGCACATAAAAGAGAGAAGCTTACGACGACGTTTCGGTCCGACTTGGACCATTGACAAAGTCACAGTGTGACTTTGTCAATGGTCCAAGTCGGACCGAAACGTCGTCGTAAGCTTCTCTCTTTTATGTGCGGGTTATTTGTGTATCGTTCCAGTCACGGTATTGTGCCTTTTTGTTATTTATACCACGGGTGGGATAGAACTCGCGGTCAGAGAGTCTCAAAACTCCAGACCGTCGCGTTAGCCACTAGACCAGCTAGCCACAATAAGATTCGTCCAACTAGGTATATTTCTACACCATAGGAAGGTTAGCATAGGCCATCACTGTGACCACAAATGCAAGTTTTTAAATAAACATTTGTGTTTGTACTGTGAAAAAAAATAGTGAATCTCCAAACGCCTTCGTGATTCCTCACATTTTTATAGTTGTTGCTGTATATATTACCATGTCACTTGTTTACTGTGTTAATTCACTAATAACATGCTATGTTAATTACTTAAGGATAAGATCGACACCATTCCTAACCCTTCTAGGGTAGGGTAGGTGCCTGAGTCCGAGCTTATAGCTCACAAGACTGTCATTCCCATTAGCCCCCTTGGGGCGGGGATGGCAGACCAGAGAGGCCTAGCTTGTGGCTAGGCCTGGGGACAGTTGGTCCCAAAGATGAGGAGGTACTTGTGCCTCCTCCCATGGGAGACTTAGGTCTCAGACACTCCCTAAAGAGGGAGCCAAGGCCGGGCCACCACTTGGACAAGGCCCGGGCCGGGAGAATACCGGCTAATCTTTAACTAACTAACTAACTAACTTAAGGATAACCCAAAAAAGTTAGTTGAAAATAACTAATAAGTTAATAGCTGTATTATGCATGAGGCCTGGTCTCAGACCGGGCCGCGGGGGCGTTGACCCCCGAAAACCTTTCCAGGTATGCACCCATATCCATCCTGCAGGAGGCACTCAAAAGGGTCTAGGGACTCAATGCTCAACCAGGATTTCAATTTTGAGGTGCTGAGAAATCAGAAATTTTGGAAAAAATCGAAGATATTGTTTTTTATAAACGTGTTTTTCAGCATATAAGTGAATTTTTATTAAACTAGTGTGCTTTTGTGGTCACTGGTCAGCAGGGAAAATTAGGGATTAATTGAAAAATACAATAAAAAGTATTTGAGGATGGCATGACCCCTTCTTAGTTCCATTTCATGGCTGAGCCACAGTGCACACATGTACCGCTATCTGAGTAAGTTACAATGGTAATTAATTGTTTGTAAGGTTTTTTTGTTGCCTATTATCATTACGACCTTACGTTACCTCCAGGTAAGGTAAGGTCGTAATGATAATAGGTACGTTTCCCTGTTTTGAAAATAAACACTCGTTAATCTAACTTATAACATGCACATGACTAAATTTTCAGGGTAACGAGAGGCAGTTTTAGCTAATAAATTATTAGTTTTAAAAATATTAGAATAATTAGTTGCATTGGTGAGGAGACAGAACAGTTTCTGGTCATCTGACCGAGGCCTTCCACTGGCTTACCCTTCCACTTTAAAAATTACGGTTATAATCATTTAGTACACTGCCTGAAAGGTACACAGATGTGTTTATATAGAGCTTCTCAGTATCACCAAACCACTGTTAAAATGAATCAATATTTTTCCCACCTTGAAAATCATTGATGTGGCTAGAATATGGGTTAGCTGCTAGACGTGGTCACTCAACTTGATGTGAGTGGCCAACTGGACCTCATCTCTGGGCCAGATACAATATATAGCCAACCCTCCCTACCCCTTCACGCTGCCATTTTATCTACTCTCGTGTGTTTTTAGTCTTCCTGGGGTGTGCCTTGGTGCTTGTGAAGGCTTTCCTGATTTAAGCTGAAGAATTAGATACGTGGCAACATCTGGGTATGTTTACTAGTAGACATTTCTCCATCCTGTGGCTTTATCAATACAAGAACGGTGAAAAATGTAGGAGTATACAGAAGATGTGATAATCAGTTCCTCAGTCTTCCAAGGCTGAGGGACTTGAAGTGTACACAAGTCTTTTTTCACATCTTGTTGGTATCATCTTACCATTTTTCAAATGGCAAGGTTAATTACGAGGCATGTAAGAACCCCTGTCTTATATGGTTATTTTTCCACTATAATCTACCTTGTTCGTAATTACTATCACATTTTGTTTCGTAAGATTAAATCCAGGATCTTTACTTAATTTAATAAGGTCTGAGCTTGCTACCATCTGCAGCTCATAAGACTGCCATCCCCACGAGCCCCTTTGAGGCGGGGTAGATGGCAGACCAGAGGCCTAGCTTCTCCCTACGAGCCCCGTGAGGGCGGGGAATGTGGCTAGGCCTGGGGACACTTGGTCCTAAAGATGAGGAGGTACTTGTACCTCCTCCCATGGGAGACTTAAGTCTCGAAACACTCCCCAGATAGGGAGCCAAGGCCGGGTCACCACTACTTGGAAAAGACCCGGGCCGGGAGAATACCGGTGAATAAAAAAAAAAAATTATTTAATTCATGGCATAACTTAAGAATCTGAGGAGAGTTGTGTTGCAGATTTGTTAAGTTATACCATGAATTAAGGAAAGATCCTGGACTTCACGTTACGAAAGAGACAAAGCAAATGCGATAGTAATTATTCAAATTCAAATTCAAAGTTTATTCTCTATAAGGATTACAATGCTGAGTTTACAGAATTTGGTTATTGTGTGGTTTACATGTGGTAAAATA